>NC_080764.1:8140925-8450611 GCF_020826845.1 Diceros bicornis minor
AATTGTACCCCTATCCCAGTAGGGACTATAGACTGCTTCTTAGGGGGCAATTGAATAGAATGAACAGTAGATAAATCCAATCCAGCCGCTTCGGCCGTGGCACGAAAAGGCGGTTTAGCAGAATGAGTCAGGGGCCAATAGGTTAAGGTCATAAGCTCATGGGTGGCGGCTGCCACTTCTGTAATCTTTGCTGGTAACAACCTTGACAGAGGAGTCTCATTAGGGCCTAGTGGCCTATTATTTAACACATTTAGAGCAGTACTTAGATGGTTGTGCCACCCCTTTAATGAGCCATGACCAAGTTTCCTCAATTGTTGTTTAAGCAATCCATTCATTCGTTCTATGAGGCCTGCAGCTTGGGGGTAATAAGGTATATGATAAATCCATTCTATATAATTTTCCTTGGTATAGGTTTGAATTAACTTACCTGTAAAGTGGGAACCGTTGTCACTCTGAATTTGCCTTGGTGTTCCATAATATAACTTAATTGTATCTAATAATTTTATGGCACTCTGTTGGGTGGCCGCTTTAGCTGGTATAGCCAATAAATAACCAGAATATGTATCAACAGCAGTGCAGGCATAAGTATAGCCACAAGAATTTGGCAATGGTCCAATAAAATCTATTTGCCAGGTATGGGCGGGAAATAATCCCTTTTGGATATGACCTTGGTAGGGGTGTGGAACTCCCCGTTTATTTAACTGTTGGCATAACTGACATTGTTGTACTGCAGTGGCAATATCATCGTGAGTGACAAGGATTCCCCTTTGTTGTGCCCACCTGTATGACGCTTGTTCTCCCAAGTGTCCACTCTTTTCGTGGACCCATTGTGCTAAGCCTGGGTTGTGCGTTGCACGAATCTGCACCAGCTGATTAGCATGAGAATTATGCTTTCGTTCTGCAGAAATTAAAGAACTGTGAGCATCAACATGAAATACAGTAACAATTGTGTTTTGACACCATAACCATATGTCTTCCCATAATTTCTTTCCCCATATTTCTTTATCATTAATTTTCCAATCATGTTTTTTCCATTGTGGCATCCACGTTGCCAAACCTTGTGCCACTGCCCACGAATCAGTATATATATGACATTGTTGCCCCTGTTCTTGTTGAAGTGCCTGATACACCGCATAAAGTTCAGCATATTGGCTACTCATATTATCTCCAGTGGTGACAATTATTTGTTGGGTGGATGGGTTATAGGCAACTGCTTTCCATTTCCGTGAGCTCGATATCATTTTGGCAGAACCATCCGTAAACCAGGTATGTTTTTGTTGTTCTTCAGTCAATTGATCATATGAGACACCCCATTTAACAGGAGATTCTGTTATATCAGTCTTGGGTGACACAGTTGGCTCACTGCTATATTGAGACACTTGTTCATGCAATAGAGACAACCCCTTTGGGCCAGGTTTGGCCCGGTCTTGAATATACCATTTCCATTTGATGATGTTAAATTCTTGTGCATGTCCAATTTTATGAGTAACAGGCGTGCTATGAATCCATTGCATGATGGGTATTTGGGGCGGCATAATTACCTCATGTCCGAGGGTAAGGCTTTTTGAGTCTATTAGAGCCCAATAGCAGGCTAACAACTGTTTTTCAAAAGGACTATATCTTTCACTGGAACAGGGAAGCTTGCTACTCCAAAATCCCAGAGGATAACGTCGGGCACCTTGTTTTTGCCATAAACTCCAGCTGGCATACTGATCAATGACATCTACCTGTAACTCAATGGGTCCCGGTTTAATTGGCCATAGATCTAAAGCAGTCTGAATAGCATGCTTGGCTGCTTCAAAAGCTTCTTTTTGTTCCATTCCCCATTCAAATTCATATTTTTTCCTGGTAACTTTATATAAAGGTGCAAGGAGCCGACTTAAATGTGGAATATGTGCCCTCCAAAATCCAAATAATCCAATAAATTTTTGTGCTTCCTTTTTGTTACGGGGTGCTGCAAAATCTAATATCTTTTGTCTAGCTTTAGGTAAAATTTCTTGTTTTCCATTATTCCAAAGTACTCCCAAAAATTTAACATTTGAACTCGGGCCCTGAATTTTAGCTGGATTAGTTTTCCATCCATCCTCCTCAAGTATGTCCATTACTTTTTCTAACTGTTGTTGTACTTTTTCTTCTTCATTTCCTTGGATCATAATATCATCTATATAATGTACTATTTGGACATCATCAGAAGCAGGTACCTTTGCCAAGGTTTCAGCAACCTGTCGATGGCAGATAGTGGGACTATGCACATATCCCTGAGGAAGTCTAGTAAAGGTATATTGTCCCAGCCACATGAAAGCAAACTGTTCTTGGACACTTTTAGGTATAGGTATGGTGAAAAAGGCATTAGCCAAGTCTATGACTGCATACCAAGTGCCTGGATAACATTGCACTTTTTCTATAAGAGTAATCAAATCAGGGACGGCCGCTTGAATAGCCGGAGTCACTTTGTTTAGCTCTCTGTAATCTACAGTCATTCTCCATGTCCCATCACCTTTTTTAACAGGCCAGATAGGATTATTCCAGGCTGTAGTTACTCTGCGAAGGACTTTTACAGCCAAATAATCTTCTATGGTCTCAGATATTTCTTGTTGTCCTCCAGGGATGCGATACTGTCTTTGATTGATCACTTGTGTGGCAGGTGGAATTTCTACTTCATGATGCAAACATCCCACAATTACAGCATTAATATGAAAAGACAAAGCTCTAATAGCAAACTGGTATTGTCCATCAGCCAAATTTAATGTCAATCCTTTTAGAATATCAATCTCAATTATATATTCTGGTATTGGCACAATCATAACTAGATATGTGTGCCGGGGTAGTTGCCCAATTTGCATAGAAAGATTAGTGGTAACTGCCTGGATTTCTTTTCCTCCCAATCCAGTTATCAGAATTGATGTACCTTGAAACTTAGTTGGATTCCCATAGATAAGGGTGGCCTCTGCCCCTGTATCTACAAGTGCCTTCACACTAGTTGTAGATCCATGCTTCCAAAATATTTTAATTGGTACATGTGGTCTAATATCTTTTCTTATAGTGGCACTAATCGATACAGAGGTTTGGCCTTCCCCTCAATCACATAAGTCAGCAAGAAGAGGATCCAAGGGAGGAGGTGGTGCACTAGGTGCAGTAGGCACTGGGTTGGAAGCATCCTCTATACTGTCCCTTCTATTCACTTGTTTTACATTCAGCCCTTTTTCTTTATATAGTTTCCATAATTCTCTAGTGTCAACTCCATCAATCTGGTCTTTAGGTACTCCTGCCTGGAGTAGGGCCAAAAACATATCACCTCGAGTCATTTTATCCTTTTTAAAGAATGTTTCTCTTTTTTCCCTTCTTGGAGAGTTTTCAGTTGTCTGCCAGTCTCCCAAGTCTGCTAGCTGCATAATCTTATCTGCAAGTGTTGATATAGGGCTTTCAGTTTCATTCATGAGAAGGGTTGTAATTATTTGTTTGTATGCCGGAGGTGCAGTTTTTATTAACTTGTTTCGCACCTGGACACTTAAAGTCATTTCATTTAAAGCTTCACCACACCCCAGAAACACAGCCCGTTTCATGGTTTCTTCTCTCATCTTTTGAACACAATCTTTTAAAGTATACCATGGTCTATTAGTGTCTGGCCACATATCATCCGTGGGGTATTTATCTTGAGCTCCTTTTACTGCAAGAGCCAATAAAGTTGTACCATCAGTGTCTTGTCCACGATCATTTGGGGGGTGAGCATTCATGCTCCAGTCTCTGAAAGCTCCCCATATTACTGGATCATTGGACAAAATTACAAATTTAAAAGCATCTCCTGCATCCAGATTAATTTCTGTAGCACCCATATCATATAGGCGAACAAGCCAGGTTATAATGTCTTCTCCAGGCTTTTGTGTAGCCCGGGCTAAAATATCAGAAATTTCTTGTTGGTTAAAATCCTCAATCACATCTTTCCTTACAGGATGATTACCATCCATTTCCATCCGCCGACGGCAAAGAGGACGTGCCTCTGTGCGTTTGGGCGGGTTTTCCTCTTCCTCATAATCAGTTTCAGAATCATCATCCCAGATATCACCATCCCATGTGTCCGGGTCCCACTTAGGACCGGCCGATGCTATGGCCATATGAACTTTTCGTTCGTTTACCTTTCCTCTCCTCTTTCTATATTTATATTTGGCAACTCTTACAGCAGCCTTTTCTGCTATAGCTTGGTAGTTACGAGCCTGATCTCCCAGTGCAAGATATTGACATTGAATCATAGCCAAGCGAGACTGCAAATCTAAATTTTCTTTTTCCAAGAGTGCCTTCTCTGTCTGTATCTTATCTCTATCTTCTATAGCCCGGCGATAAGCAGTCAACAAACACCAACCTCGCCGTGCCAAAAAAGAAACATCATCTTTCTCTTTCCTTTCCACCGTCTGCAAAGCTTTGGTCACAGCCAACGGTTCAAATCGTCGCAGACGAGCATCCCAAGCTTCACATAGCCCTGACCTATGAGCCCACTCCCCAGCCAGAGTGCAAAAGGGAGGGTCCTCCCATCCTGGAATTTCTTCCACCTTGGCTTCAGTTACCTTTCGTTTGAATAGGAAAGGCATCTCCTTAATCGAATCCTGCTCACAGCGCCAATTATGTTATGAGAGGTTCGGGGATTCGATCGGAGACGTAAAAGACACTTTTCCCGGGAAAAGGCCAGTTCCCACCACACAGAAAGCAGCTTTTCTATTTCGTTTTGTGCTGGTGGCTGTAGGTCAATGGAGCGGCCAAACATGGCTGTACTCATGTCAAGACAGTGGGGGATGTCAGAGGTACGTTGGGAGAAGCTGATCCTCTTACTGTTGGGGAGTGAGGGAGAGAGAGAACTGGGGGTACACGGGGGTGTGGAGTGCCTCCTTCAGGACCTGCTTCAGCTGGGGGAGAGAATGCTCCAGCTGTTTCCAGAATGACAGCTTGCCTCACACACCCCTGGGATGGGTGAGGGGGCATGACCTCTACCCAGGAAATGCCCCTTCCCCACCCTCTGGGCTCCTTCCCCTTCCCATTTGAGTGGGTTTTGGCTTCAGAGTCCCCATCAACTTCACTGATTTAAACACAGCCTCAAATCCCACCCCTTTTCTTGTTGAAAAAGGAGGGTGCTGAGGCCGGCGGGCAGCAGCCCTGCCCTGGCATGATGTGGTCACCACTGTGCTTGGAGGCAGTGAGAGGCTGAGACACACGGAGGGCCTGGGAGCTACATCTAGCTGGGAGGCGGCACACACTGGCGCGGGGTGATGCTGAGTGGTTTGCATCTTTCCTTGAGGGACCAGAGAGTCAGGAGTGGAAGGAATGGGGCTGGAGCAGGGGGACCTGGCCCAGGGAGAGGGAGGAGGCCAGCAAAGGAGGAGGCCAGAGAATCCACTCCTGTGGTCCTCAGCAGGCCTGTGAGGGTGTAAAGAAAATACGTTGTCCCCACTTGGTTTCCATGCCCTTGTCTTCTAGAAAGAGTTTGAGCAGCTGATGTTCAAGGACAAATGACAATGAGGAGGAGGAAGCAGGCCCTCTCCTCTGGGGACAGAGTCACATCCTACGATAAGCCACCCTAGTCCCCTGAGCTTCCTGGCAACTCAGTCAACAAAGGCGAGTGCCCACCCCACATTTCTCTGAGTCAGGAAAGTGGACACAGGCACAAGGAGATTCATCACCTGGGTGGCCTCAAGAGCTAGGAGTTCCAAGGACCAGTTTGTAACCAACTTAGGAAGGGTCTCATCGCCATGGAACTGGCTGTTGCGTGACTAGGCAGCTCGGAGAACAACCCAGCTGCCTCCCTATCTGAGTACTGAGTACTAGTGTGAAGTGAGGGACACAGAGAACTTCATCCCTCCTCCCGCTCCCCCCGCTTCGTCCCTCTGATCCTTGTGACCTTCCTACAGCAAGTGCCACTACAAACCTGGGAGGTGAAGGTCACTCAGAAGGAGGTAGGTGAGACATTGGAAGGCAAGAATGTGTTCTGGGGACGAGGCTGTGACCACATTAGGGAGTGTGAGCATGATATGACAGGTGGGAGCGGGATCAAGTCTAAAGACCCCTGGTTCTTCCTCAGATCCTGTACAATGCTGGGTAGTCAGACTGGGAGTGGGCACATATCTTCTCCCCCACCTCCCCCACCCCGGCTAAGTACCTGGAGAGGGCAGCAGGGACAGGACTTCTGTGGCTTTCCCTGCACTGACCTTCCCCAGCCCCTCCCTGCACCCTCTAGCAGCTCAGTCATGCCAAGAAGTTGGCTCAGGGCAGAAGGCAAAGACCAGTCTCAGCTCCCTTCATAAAGAGGATGCAGCCTGGTCGAGCCCTCAGGGTTGGTGAGAGTGCCCTGCCTGGCCTGGTCCTAGCTCCTGGTGTGGTGAGTGGTGCCAATGTGTCCAGAGGAGCCCAGTGTGCACCGAGGGAGCCACGGGGCCGCTGACCAGGGAGACACTGGGGCCCCTGGCTGTGGCCATGGCCATCTTCCTGCTCCTGGTGTACCTGATGCACCGACACCAACGCTGGGCCCCGTGCTACCCACCAGGTCCCATGCCCCTGCCTGGGCTGGGCAACCTGCTGCAGGTGGACTTCCAGGACTTGCTTTCTTGCTTTACTCAGGTGAGGAAGGTGGGGGTGGGCACAGATGTCCTGGGGACCCCACCAAGCAGCAGACCGTGGGTGGTGGGTGAAGCCACAGGCTGGACAGGGAGCTGGGGGGAAAGGAGGCGGCAGGTTTGAGAGGACTCCTGGGGGAGGGCATCTGTGCAGGGCCTGAGGACAGTCTGAATTTTCCAATCAAAGGTCACAGAGGGCAAAGGCCTGGAGGTGGGTGGGACTTGGCAGCGGGTTTGGGATCCAGTGGGACAGAGCTTAAGTTATGTGAGCCTGAGTCCCGTCTGAGGACATCAGGAGGAAAGGTCTTGAGATTGTGGGAGAGGAGTCTGGTTGTGAGCCCCATTTACATCAGGAAATTGAGGTTGAGAGGGGACAGTGGGACAGTGACCAGGTTCAAATCTTTTGCTGCTGTGAGACCTTGGGCCTCACTGCTCACCATGTGACCCTCAGTTTCTTCACCTGTAAAATGGGATGCTCACTTGGCCTTGTAACAATTTTGGCGACCTCTGCAAGGTCATAGCTGGGTTGTCTGATACAATGTGATATCCATGACTACAGTGGGTGTGATCCTCAGCATCACGAGTCCAGATAAAGTCCTGCATCAGACTTGGTGAGGTCCAGGGGTCCCCCAAGAATAGTGCCTGACTTGAAGCCCATGGTTGTGCTCAAGGGCTGGCGGCCATGCTCAGGCACTGGTGTACTGCAATGAGGACTTGCCCACTGCTCTTTGGTTCTCATACTTGGGTTTGAGTGGCGCCCATGGCAATTGGAGTAGGGACAGACTGCGTCCTGGTGGGGACTGGGCCTCCAGTGACTGGAGTCAAGACAGGGTCTAACCTACATGGGTCTCAAATGTGGGGCAGAGAGAATGGCTAGCGAATGGTGGGCCCAGGGCATGGAGGAAGGAGACTGTATCAGGGCTGGGGAAGGATGAGTGTTGGCCTCTCAGAGGACCTGGCCTGTAGTGAATGGGGGCAGGACTGTGTGAGCAATGACTGGGGGTGGGGCCTGGACAGAACGCTGTTGGAAGGGCCATCAAAGTGCGTGGGATTGGGGGCCAGGGAGGACAAGGTTTGCGAGGGGTGGGGGGGCTGGCACAGGGTGGGCCTGACCCAAAGAGGTGGGACTGTCTGAGCAAGTGTAGAGGGCGGGCATGTCAAAGGGGGCGGGACTGTGAGAGCAGGGCAGGGGGCAGGGCCGGGACCCACTTTCATACATCATCATCACCCAGAGTCCACAGTTTACATCAGGGTTCACTCTTGGTCTTGCACATTCTCTGAGTTTGGACAAATATACACTGACATATATCCACCATGATAGGATCATACAGAGAAGTTTCACTGGCCTAAAAATCCTCTCTATCCGCCTCTTCCCTGACCCCTGGCTACTGGCAAACACTGATCTTTTTTCTGTCTCTATAGTTTTGCTTTTTCCCGAATGTCATTTAGGTGGAATCACACAGCATGTAGCCTTTTCAGATTGCCTTCTTTCACTTGGTAATAGGCATTTAAGGTTCATCCATGCCTTTTCATGGCTGGATAGTGCATTTTTTTTTTTTAGTGCTGAAGAATATTCCATTGTCAGGATGTACCACAGTTTATCCATTCACCTGCTGAAAGCCATCTTGGTTACTTTCCAGGTTTGGCAATTATGAACAAGGCTGCTGTGAACATCCCTCTGCAGGTTTTCTGTGGACATAAGTTCTCAACTCCTTTGGGTCAATATCAAGGAGTGTGATTGCTGGATCATCCGGTGAGAATGTTTAATTTTGTAAGGAACCGCCAAACTGCCTTCCACAGTGTCTGTGCCACTGTGTATTCTCACCAGCAATGTATGAGACCTGCTGTTGCTCCACGTCCTTGCAGCATTCTGTGTTCTCAATGTTCCGGATTTGACCACTCTAATAGGTGTGTAGAGGAGATGTATTTTTATAAAATAATTTTTAAACCATGGTAAAAAAACACAACAAAATTTGCCATGTCAACCAGTAAGTGTACAGGTCAGTAGTGTCAAGTATATTTGAGACAGGAACCAGCCTAATGAGACAGGGCCATCTGCAAGGCCCCTGGCCTAACAAGATAAGGCCCCTAACCAATCGGCAAGCTAGGCGAATCAGGTAGAGACCACCAAGACCCACATTCCGCAGTTTCGGGACTCTCCTGGGTTTATGCATACATCCTAGCACCCAGGAGTTGTCTGAAGGTGACCCTAGCGCAATTAGCATGTTAAACATCACACCTGGGGTGGAGAGCTAGCATGCTAATGATACATGCAACGCATTGTGGTGGTGGCATGTTGAACAACAGTGCAAGCGCAAGAAAAACCCCACCTCTACGTGCCATGACAAGGCACTCCTCCCCAGCCCCTGCCTAATAAAAGCCCCACAATCCCGCTTCCTAGGGAGCCGGTCACCTGTCCCTTTCCCTTCTGCCGGCTCCCTTGTGCCTCTCCTGTGCACAAGCTTATAAACTTTTACTTTTCTACTCCTGTTTGTTGTCTCTCTTGATTTCCATCCTGGGGAACAACAAGAACCCTATGCACCGGTAACATATTCACATTGTTGTGCAACGGGTCTCCAGAGCTTTTTCCTCTGGACAAGCTGAAGCCCTGTACCCATAAACCAACTCAGAGAGGCGGGCCTTGCTCGGCTCCCCCTCTCCTTTTAGCTCCTTGGCCGCGGCCTCATGCGCCCCCCGACGCCCGCCTGCGGAACTGCAGCGGCGGCCGCCCTGCCGGGGCCTCCACCCGGATCCTAGCGCTGCGCTGAGCGGGTCGGCACTGCGAGTTAGGTGAGGCGGCCAGGCCCGCGGCCCCACGAGCTGCACGCAGCTTCCACTCTTCCTTTCTGTCTCCAGGGAGGAGCAGGAATTGGGGGGCTTCCTCCGCGGGCGCTCCCTGCCGCGGGGGGAGGGGCAAGGCGAGCCAAATGCCACCACCTTGCCCAGCACCCTGGCCGGAGATGCAGCTCCCTACCTGCCTTCTAGGCCTCTCTCCCCGCGTTCGCTCCGCCACCAGTAGGGGGCCCAGGGCGAGGAGCTCCCTGCTCCGCCATCGTGATGGCGTCACTCTTGGACTCTAAGTCTAAGGTCACAGTGTCCAGAGGACAGTTCTCTGAGCGGTTGAACACCTGTGACACGCGTGGTCCCTGGGGGCGCTCCCCCTCTACCCGGGAAGCCCAGCAGAAGCCTAGCGAGAGCGGGCTGAGTGTGTTTCTAAAATAAGAAATCTGAGTAACTTACATGTGGAGCAGTAGCTCAGAGCCTGCCTTTTTAAAAAAAAGTATAATTCAATTAAAATTATTTTATTGAGATCATATGGCTTATAACTTTGTTTATATTTCCAGGTATACATTATTATATTTCAGTTTCTGTATAGACTGCACGGTGTTCACCGCCAACAGTCTAGTTTACATCCCTCACCATCCACATGTGCCCTTTCACCCCTTTTGC
Organism: Diceros bicornis minor; assembly: GCF_020826845.1. Taxonomy (NCBI): domain Eukaryota; kingdom Metazoa; phylum Chordata; class Mammalia; order Perissodactyla; family Rhinocerotidae; genus Diceros; species Diceros bicornis. Next base: position 8,150,972 of record NC_080764.1, read on the forward strand.
CCTCCCCTTCTCCTCTTTCCCTCTGATAACCACCAATCTATTCTCCTTATCTATGTGTTTATCTTCCACATAGTGAAATCATGTGGTATTTGTCTTCCTCTGTCTCACATATTTCACTTAGCACAATACCCTCAAAGTCCATCCATATTGTCGCAAATGGCACGATTTTGTCTTTTTTTTTAAGGCTTGGTAGTATTCCATTATATATGTATAAAATATCTTATTTACTGGTTGACGGGCACTTGGGTTGCTTCCACATCTTGGCTATAGTGAATAATGCTGCAATGAACTTAGGGGTGCATAGATCTTTTTGAATTATCGATTTCATGTTCTTTGGATAAATACCCAGTAGTTCAATAGCTGGATTATATGGAATTTCTATTTTTAATTTTTTGAGACATCTCCATTCTGTTTTGCATAGTGGCTGCACCAGTTTGCGTTCCCACCAGCAATGTATGAGAGCTCCCTTTTCTCTGCATCTTCTCCAACACTTGTTATTTCTTGTGTTGTTAACAATAGCCATCCCGATGGGTGTGAGGTGATATCTCATTGTAGTTTTGATTTGCATTTCCCTAACAACTAGTGATGTTGAACATCTTTTCATGTGGCTGTTGGCCATCTGTATACCTTCTTTCTTTCCGGATATGAAAGATGTCTATTCATATCCTCTGCCCATTTTTTGATGGGGTTGTTCATTTTTTTTTGTTGAGTTGTATGAGTTCTTTATATATTTTGCAAATTAACTCCTTGTTGGATATATGATTTGCAAATATTTTCTGCCAGTTAGTGGGTTGTGTTTTCATTTTGTTGATGATTTCCTTTGCCTTTGCCGTACAGAGGCTTTTTAGTCTGATGTAGTCCCATTTGTTTATTTTTCCTTTGTTTCCCTTGCCTGAGTAGACATGGTATTCCAAAAGATACTGCTAAGACCGATGTCAAAGACTGTACTCCTTATATTTTCTTCCAGGAGTTTTATGGTTTCAGGTCTTTCCTTCATGTCTTTAACCAACTTTGAGTTAATTTTTGTGTATAGTGGAAGATAATGGTCTACTTGCATTCTTTTGCATGTGGCTGTCCAGTTTTCCCAACTCCATTTGTTGAACACACTTTCCTTCCTCCATTGTATGTTCTTGGCTCCTTTGTCGAAGATTAGCTTTCCATAGAAGTGTGGTTTTATTCTGGGATCTCGATTCTGTTCCATGGATCTGTGTGTCTGTTTTTCTGCCAGTACTATGCTGTTTTGATTACTATAGCTTTGTAGTATTCTTTGAATTCAGGGAGTGTGATACCTCCAAATTTCTTCTTTCTTCTCAGGATTGCTTTGGCTATTCGGGGTCTTTTGTTTTTCCATGTAAATTTTAAGATTCTTTATTCTATTTCTGTGAAGAATGTCGTTGGGATTCTGATTGGGATTGCATTGAATCTGTGGATTCCTTTAGGTAATATGGACATTTTAACTATGTTCGTTCTTTCAATCCATGAGCATGGAGTATCTTTCCATTTCTTCATGTCCTTCGATATCTTTCAATAATGTCATATAGTTTTCACCGTATAGGTATTTCACCTCCATGGTTAAATTTATTCCTAGTTATTTTATTTCTTTGTTGTGATTGTAAAAGGGATTATATTCTTGATTTATCTTTATGCTAGTTCATTATTGGTGTATAGAAATGCAACTAATTTTTCCCTGTTGATTTACTGCAACTTTACTGTGTTCATTGATTATTTCCAACAGTTTTGGAGAATTTTTTAGGGTTTTCTATATGTAGAAACATGTCATCCACAAATACTGACAGTTTTACATCTTCCTTTCCAATTTGGATCCCTTTTATTTCTTTTTCTTGCCTAATTGCTCTGGCTAAAACTTCCAGGACTATGTTGAATAAGAGTGGCGAGAGTGGGCATCCTTGTTTTGTTCCTGTTCTCAGAGCAATAACTTTCAGCTTTTCACTGCTGAGTATGATGTTGTGTCCAGGTTTGACATATGTGGCCTTTATAATGTTGAGGTGGAGCATGCATTTTGAGATGGCCCCAAATGCTGCTCTGACTTTGACCTCCTGACACGACCCCTGAGACTCAGTCTCCTCCATGCCTTGGGGACCATAGGGCCACCTGCCCTATAGGGCTGTGGGGAGGACATGTGGAGTGAGCAGCAGAGCCTGGCACGGGATTCTCTGATCAATGGAAGCTGCAATTGCACAATGATTGCAAAGGCCATCGTCCTCACGATTGTACTGTGTGCTCATTGTACTCACAAGGTTTCCTCAAGGCCCCCCGTCCTGGACAACAGGCTGCTAGTATCGGGGGCTCTGCCTGAATTACAGGCGTGTCTGTCCCTGCCCTTCATATCCTCATTATGGTGACTACTTGGAGGGCAAGACACAGCTAAAACAGGGGTTGATAAAGACAATTTGTCCAGGGCCACCGTGTGACCAACAGTGGGACCATCCTGCACCCTCCCCACCCCCTCTGCTAACACCGTCTGATTCTCTGACAGTCCTGGGAAGAAAGTTGGTGCTCATAGTACAGGACAATCAACTGAGGCCAATGAGAGGCCATAGGCTGGATCTGGGAAGTCCTGAGGATGCGCGTGCGTCTTGACCTCCTGGTCTGTTGAGTGGCCTCAAAGCTGCTCTCTCAGCCCCCTGGAGGCCCAGTGACCCCAGTTCCCCAGGACCAGTCCTCATTTGGATTAGCATAGCTGCCTCCCTCCCTCTGCCCCTCACCCCCTTGCACAAGACTTTCCAGTGGCCCTTTGGTCCCACTGCCAGATCACCTTGGCTTGCAGTGCCTAGCCAGCCAAAGTCCTCCAGGAAGTCTTCCCAGAGAGTCCTGCTCCAACCTGAAGCAGTGTCCCTACGCCCCTTAAAGCAGTCCCTGTAGAGCTGGCCTGGTCTGTCAGCCTTCCTGTTCCTCTTCTTGGTCATGAGCACCTTGGAGCAGGGGCCCACCATCGTCTTCCCGCCAGGCTGTGAGTGCCCAGCCCAGCACCCAGCACATGGTCCGTCCAGCGGGGGTGGAACAGAATCCAAGGCCTGAGCAAAGCAAGATGCAGGGAAGGCCAGGGAAACTGAGGAAGGCCCTGCTGGGCCCCAGCAAGTGATACCCTCTTGCCTTGGGCCTGGCAGGAGACTGGGGATGTGGGAATTCAGAAGGGGAGGAGCAGTTTTCACAAGTCAAGCAGGAACTGCAAACATAAAAGCCAATACCAAGAGGCCACAGCCCTGGGGAGCCATCTCTGGGTGGCCATCTCTGAGTGGGGGATGTCCTGAGGCACCCTGGGAAGAAGCTGGTCCTCTTACTGTTGGGGAGTGAGTGAAGGAGAGAACTGGGGGGACACGGGGGTGTGGAGTGCCTCCTGCAGGCCCTGCTTCAGCTGGGGGAGAGAATACTCCAGCTGTTTCCAGAATGAGAGCTTATCTCACATACCCCTGGGATGCATGAGGGGGCCTGATTCCTACCCAGGAAATGCCCCTTCCCCACCCTCTGGGCTCCTGAGCCTCCCCATTTGAGTGGGTTTTGGCCTCAGACTTCCCATCAACTTCACTGATTTAAAAACTCAGCCTCAAATCCCACCCCTTTTCTTGTTGAAGAAGGAGGGTGCTGAGGCTGGTGGGCAGCAGCCCTGCCCTGGCACAGTGTGGTCACACCCCTGCTTGGAGGAGGTGAGAGGCTGAGCAACAGGGATGGCCTGGGAGCCACAATTCCAGCTGGGACAGTGTGGTACCGAGGTTTGCATCTTTGCTTGAGGGACCACCGAGTCAGGGTTGGACGGGATGGGGCTGCAGCAGGCGGGACCCGGCCCAGGGAGAGGGAGGAGGCCAGCAAAGGGGGAGGGCCAAGAATCCACTCCTGTGGTCCTCAGCAGGCTTGTGAGGGTGTAGAGAAATTACATCATCCCCACTTGGTTTCCATCCCCTTGTCTTCTGGAAAGAATTTGAGCAGCTGATGTTCAAGGACAAATGATAATGAGGAGGGGGAAGCAGGCCCCCTCCTCTGGGGACAGAGTCACAGCCTATGCTGACACCCTAGTCCCCTGAGTTTCCTGGCAGCTCAGTCAACAAGGGCGAGTGCCCACCCCACATTTCTCTGAGTCAGGAAAGTGGACACAGGCACGAGCAGATTCATCACCTGGGTGGCCTCAAGAGCTAGGAGGTCAAAGGCCCAGTTTGTAACACTTAGGAAGGGTCTCCTGGCCATCGAACTGGCTGTTGGGTCACTATGTGAAGATGAAGCTGAACCCCAGGAAGCTGAGTAAGCAGCCAGCCAGTTGAGGGTCCTCAGCATCACTGTCGGCAGCCTCCAGGTGGCAGGAGCGGGGGGTTAGCTCCTGGCAAACACTGAGAAGAGTGCTGGGTCCGTGTGTGTGTGTTTGTGTGTGCCTGGTGCATGTATTAAAGTGTGTGTGTACGTCGTCTTGTGAGTGTGTTCATGTGTGTGTGCAAGTGCTTGTGTGTCAGTCTGTGAGCATATGGGTAGTGTCTGAACGTGTGTGTGATTTGTGAGTGTAGGACCGTGTCTGTGTGTATTGAATGTACTGGTGTGAAGTGAGGGCCAGGAGAATTTCACCCCCACACCCATTGACCCTCTGATCATTGTGACCTCCCTGAGAGTGCCAGTAACACACCTGGTAGGTGAAGGTCACTCAGAAGGAGGAAGGTGAGATATGGGAAGGCAGGAATGTGTTCTGGGGACGAGGCTGTGACTGCATTAGGGAATGTGAGGCTAATGTGACAGGTGGGGCAGGATCTAGTCCAAAGACAGCTGGTTCTTCCTCGGAGCCTGTACAATGCTGGGGAGTCATGCTTGGGGTGGGGACTTCCATTTTCTCTACCCCCGACCCTGGGTAAGCACAGGGGGAAGGGGGAGGGACAGGACTTCTGTGCCACCCCTGCACCTTGCCTTCCCTATCTGCTCCCTGCACCTCTGAAGGGACAATTATCCCAACCTGTTGGTTCAGAGCAGAGAGCAAAGGCCAGTCTCAGATCCCTTTATAAAGAGGGCCCAGGCTGGTCGAGCCCTCAGGGTTGGTGAGAGTGCCCTGCTTGGCTTGGTCCTAGGTCCTGGTGTGGTGAGAGGTGCCAGTGTGTCCAGAGGAGCCCAGTGCCCACTGAGGCAGCCATGGAGCTGCTGACCGGGGAGACACTGGGGCCCCTGGCCGTGGCCGTGGCCATCTTCCTGCTCCTGGTGGACCTGATGCACCGGCGCCAATGCTGGGCCCCACGCTACCCACCAGGCCCCATGCCCCTGCCTGGGCTGGGCAACCTGCTGCAGGTGGACCTCCAGGACACACTTTGCTGCTTTACTCGGGTGAGGAAGGTGGGGGTGGGCACAGAAGCCCAGGGGACCCCACCTAGCAGCAGACAGTGGGTGGTGGGTGAAGCCACAGGCTGGACAGGGAGCTGGGGGGAAAGGAGGAGGCAGATTTGAGAGGCCTCCTGGGGGAGGGCATCTGTGCAGGGCCTGGAGGACAGTTTGAATTTTCCAATCAAAGGTCAGAGTGGGCCAAGGCCTGGAGGGGGTGGGTCTTGGCTGTGGGTTTGGGATCCAGTGGGACAGAGCTTAAGTTATGTGAGCCTGAGTCCCTTCTGAGGACATCAGGAGGAAAGGTCTTGAGATTGGCGGAGGGGAGTCTGGTCATGAGCCCCATTTAGTCAGGAAATTGAGGTTGAGAAGGGACAGTGACCAGGTTCAAATCTTTTGCTGATGTGAGACCTAGGGCCTCACTGCTCACCTCCGTGACCCTCATGGGATGAAGAAACATCCCATTTCTTCACCTGTAAAATGGGATGCTAACTTGGCCTCCTGACAATGTTGGTGACCTCTGTAAAGTCATAGCTGGGGGGTCTGATCCAATGTGAGGTCCTCAGCTGTGCAGGTTGTGACCCCCAGCATCACTGTGACCAGATAGAGCCCTTTCACCCCCTCGCTGCTGGCACCTCAGGGTCCCCCAAGGCTAGGGCCAGGAGACTGAGGCCCCCAGCCTGGTGGGGCCGGCTTGTGGAACGCCCTTGACTTTCGACTTGCAGTTGCGGCGACGCTTCGGGGACGTGTTCAGCCTGGAGCTGGGCTGGACGCCCGTGGTCGTGCTCAACGGACTGGCAGCCACGCGCGAGGCGCTGGTGTACCGCGGCGAGGACACCTCCGACCGCCCACCTGTGCCCTTCATGGAGCACCTGGGCTTCGGGCTGCGCTCTGAAGGCAAGCAGAGGAGGGGAGGACCGCAGCCCGGCGGGGACTGGGCCTGCAGTGCGGGCCAAGCCGAGGGAGGGTGGTGGGCCTGTGCTGCAGGGAAGAGTCAGTGAATTTGAAGGAGCGGCAGGTGGAGGCAGGAGCCTCAGTCAAGTGTGGGGAGGTGGCTGTGGGCTGGACAGAGGGCGGGGCCTTACAGGGAGTGGGCGAGACCCGGGCCACTGTGAGCAGGAAGGGGACCTCCGGGTGGCGGGAATGAGGAGGGTGGAGTCAGTGTGGGCGGGGCAGGGGCGGGCCTGGACCTTCCTTGCGCGGAAGAAGGTCAGGGTGGACAGAGCTAAGAGTGGGGCCAAGATCTTCCCGCAGTGGGGAGAGCTGGCGAGCAATGTGGGCGGGCAGAGGGTGGGACCTGTTTCCAGATGGAAGGGGGTGTAAAGTGGGCGGGACCTGGTGTTGTGGCTGGCGGGAATGAGGTTAGTGTGGGCAAAGTAGGCGGCGCGGTGGTACGTGCAGGGTAAGGGGCGGGGGAGGTACCGACTGAGGCGGGGAGCAGAGCTGGTCCATGGCAGAGACCGAAGGGCAGGCGAGCCCGTGAGCAAGGTGTGCTCGCAGAGGTGGGGCCAGGGCACACCGGAGCCACGCCCACATCCGCCCGCCCCTAGGGGTGATCATGGCGCGCTACCGACACGGGTGGCGGGAGCAGCGGCGCTTCTCCGTGTCCACCCTGTGCAACTCCGGCCTGGGCAAGAAGTCGTTGGAGCAGTGGGTGACCGAGGAGGCCTCGTGCCTCTGCGCTGCCTTCGCAGATCAGGCCGGTGAGTGCTGGGCTGAGGGACAGGAGACAGGGATGGAGGCTGGGAAGAGGAGATGGAGGCGACCCCCTGACCTGCACCGTCCCCTCCCAGGACGCCCCTTTAGCCCCAACGCCCTCCTGAATAAAGCAGTGAGCAACGTGATCGCCTCCCTGACCTTCGGGTGCCGCTTCGAGTACAAGGACCCGCGCTTCCTCAAGCTATTGGACCTCACAGAGTACTTACTGAAAGAGGAGACTGGTTTCCTGCCCGAGGTGCGAGGGTGGAGGGTCCAAGGAGTCACACAGGCAAGCTCCATGGAGGAGACCTGCACCTGCAATGGGCCTCCACGGAGGAGGATTTGGAAGAGGGGTGTTGGATCAGCAGGGCCCAGGAGAAGGCTAAGGAACCTGTACCTCCCACATTGGAAGCCACCAGGACCCATGAGATGTAGATTTTAGGTTTATATATTTGGGGACAAGGCCAGGAGAAAGGGTGGAGGTCAGAACTTAGGAAGGAACCAGGTCAATAGTGAGGACACCCTGGAGGCGGCTGGGACCTGACTGTTGGAGGTGAACACTTGAGCACAGGGAGGACCCAGGGCCCCACATCTGTGGCTCTGACTGGTGCTGAATGCGATCCCCGTGCTCCTGCACATCCCGGGGCTGGCTGCCGAGGTCTTTCCAGGGCATAGGGCCTTCATGGCACTGGTGGATGAGCTGGTTGCTGAGCACAAGATGGCCGGGGACATGGCCCAGCCTCCCCGAGACCTGACTGACTCCTTCTTGGACGAGGTGGGGAAGGTGAGCTGCCAGGGACAAGGACAGGGTTGGAGGTTGAGGGACCCACGAGGTGAGCCTGGGCACGGTGGGGCCAGTGTATCACTCAGTGATCAGGAACCCGGGCTGATGGGTACAGAGTGGGAGGTAATTTGGGGGTTTCCTCCCTCTGCCCCTGAGCCCACTCTCTCTGCATGGCCCAGGCCAAGGGGAACCCCGAGAGCAGCTTCAATGATGAGAACCTGCGCCTGGTGGTGTCTGACCTGTTCACTGCCGGGATGGTGACCACCTCGACCACGCTGGCCTGGGCCCTCCTGCTCATGATCCTGTACCCGGATGTGCAGCGTGAGCCCAGCTTGGGGGTCTGGTGAGATGGGCCAGGGAGGAGAGGGACAGGCTGGGGACCCTGAGCTTGGTTTGGTTACCAGGAGCTCTGAGCAGAGGCTGGGCCCTGGCCGAAGGTCAGAGGGACTTCCTCCTCCCCGTGGGCACAGCCCCTGCACAGGAGTCAGGAGGAGGTTGGGGCCCAGCCCCCTGGCTTCTGACCACTGTGGGGATGCTTGTCTGTCCAGGCCGTGTCCAACAGGAGACTGATGAGGTGAGAGGGCAGGCGCAGCAACCAGAGATGGGGAACCAGACCCACATGCCCCTCACTATGGCCATGGTCCATGAGGTACAGCGCTTTGGGGATATCATCCCACTGGGCTTGCCCCACATGACATTGAAGTGCAGGGCTTCCTCATCCCCAAGGTAGGCCTGCGGCCCTCCTCACCCCAGCTCAGCTCCACCTGCCCCCTGGTAGCCCCAGCGTGGCCATTGCCAGGTGTGACCAGGACTGGAACTCAAGACACCTAATCCTCATTTCCACAGGCACCAACTGTCCAGCCTGGGTGGGTGTGGGGATGAAGCAGAGGCAGGGCTGGCCCTGTGCATTCAGGGACCCAGTAGGGGGCTGGAGGGGGTGACAACCTAAAATATGCCCCAGTGTGTTGGAGGAACCCATGAATGCAAGGACAGGTGGTAGGGATGGCTCCCGTGAGAGGCATGTCACTTGGCCCTGCCATGGGGACAGGGAAGGTGTGGGGAATTTCTTAGGCTGAAATGGACTTGGAAGAGTCCATTTGTATACCAGGCAGAAAGTGGCCCACACATGTTTGGTGTTAGGGGTTGGGGGTGCTCCAGCCTAGACATCACCAATACAAGGCATCAGCTGCCAGAGGACGACGCTCATCACCAACCTGTCATCGGTGCTGAAGGACGAGACCGTCTGGAAGAAGCCCTTCCGCTTCCACCCCGAGCACTTCCTGGACGCCCAGGGCCGCTTCGTCAAGCAGGAGGCCTTCATGCCCTTCTCAGCAGGTGCCTGTGGGGAGCCTGGCTCGCTGCCCCCTCCTGAGGGAGTCTTGGAGGCATTGAGCCCAGGACCCCAGGCTCACTGACCCCCATACCCACCCACAGGCCGCCGCTCGTGCCTCGGGGAGCCCCTGGCCCGCATGGAGCTCTTCCTCTTCTTCACCTGCCTCCTGCAGCGCTTCAGCTTCTCGGTGCCCACTGGGCAGCCCCGCCTCAGTGACCACGGTGTCTTTGGCTTCCTGGTGACCCCGTCCCCCTAGCAGCTCTGTGCTGTTACCCACTAAAGGGGGACAACCTGCTCCTTGAGGGTGTGCTGGTGTCTAATAAACCACACTGATTGCTCCAACCTGGTTTGAGTCCCACCAGGCCCCCTGATCAGCCCCTGGCAGAGATGCAGCCTCAGCAGCCTCCCCAGGACCAGCTCCTACCCCTCCCTGATCCAGCCTCACCTGGCATCTGACCCCATTTGAGAGACAGGTATACTGACACTCAGAAGATGACAGCTTACCCCCTAGTCACCAATAGAGAGCCAGCACCGTCTGCCCTGTTTGGTGACTAAGTCCATGTAGAAGTCTTGACTCCTGGGTGTCAGGGAGTGGGAGGCGTGTGAATGGGCTTCTGATAGGAATCAGCCCGATCCCTGGCTGAGTGAGCACCCTCAGGTTCACGGATTCACTACAGGCCTCACAGGAGACAGAAAAGCTGTTATACTGACGGTTATGGTCTTTCCAGAGAGAGGATCCAGATAGAATCAACAGTGGTCAAAGGCACATAGGTGGAGTTCAGGAAGAGTGGGCACAAGCTTCCAGCTGTCTCTCCAGAGGATTCATGCATACAGCGCTCAGTTCCTGCAGCAATGTTTTGTGACACAGCAGAGAGTATTGCTCACCAGGGAAGCTCACCCGAGTCTGAGTGTCCAGGAATTTGGTTGGGGGTCAGTCACTTAGACTTGGAGAGCCACATGGCTGACCTCAGTTACTCAGTCTCCAGCCCCTCTCGAGGTCAAACAGTGTGGCCCCAAATCCCCGCCATCAATCACATTGGTGGCAGGAACTGTGGTGTGACCCCAGCCCCAGGTACAGAGACACTCTTGTCAGGCAGGTCATCCCAAGGGCGTAGGAGAAGTTTCTCAGGATCTTGTCAGGGGCCAGGCACTTTTTCAGGAATGTGCAGGGATTGAAATCCCCAAGCCTGAGTAATCTTTTTCCACAGTCCACTCCCCTGGTTTTTGGCTCCTACACTAAAATGGTGTTATTTGTTTGAGTATCTACATTTTGTGTGTGTGTTTGTGGTAAAATACACACAACATAAAATTTACCATCTCCATTATTTTTGAGTGTACAGTTCAACGCTATTAAGTTCTTATATTGTTGTGCAACCATCACACCATCCATCACCAGAACTCTTTCATCTTGCAAAACTGAAATTCTGTCCCCATTAGACAATAACTCCCTATGGCCCGTCCCCATAGCCCCTGGCAACCACCATTCTACTTTCTGTCTCTATGAATTTGACTACTCTAGGGACCTCATATGAGGGGAATCATACAGTATTTGTCTTTTTGTGACTGACATTTCACTCAGCATGATGTCCTCAATGTTCATCAATGTTGTAGCATGTGTCAGAATTTCTGTCCTTTTTTAGGCTAAATAATACTCCATTGTATGCATAGACCACATTTTGCTTATTCCTTCATCCGTCGATGGACACTTGGGTTGCTTCTCTCTTTCAGCTTTTGTGAACACTGCTGCTATGAACATGGGGTACAAATATCTCTTTGAGACTCTGCATTCATTTTGTGGATATATAAGCACCAGACTGTTTTCCACAGCAGCTGCACCATTTTGCTTTATCACCAGCAGTGTACATAGTTCCGATTCTCCATACCCTCGCCAGCACTTTCTATTTTCTGTTTTGATAATAATAGCCATTCTAATGGGTGGGAGGTGGTATGTCACTGTGGTTTTGATTTGCATTTCCCTACTGATGAGTGACGTGGAGCATTTTTTTCATGTGCTCGTTGTCCATTTGTGTATCTTCTTTGTAGAAATGTCTATTCGAGTCCTTTGCCCATTCTACAATCAGGTTGTGCGTTTTGTTGTTGTTGTTATGAGTTTTAGGAGTTCTCTATATATTCTAGATATGAATCCCTTATCAGATACAGTCATGTGCCACATAAGGACATTTCGGTCAATGACAGACTGCATGTATGGCTGTGGTCCCTTAAGACTGGGCACCATAAGTTGGTACCACATATCCAAGGTGTGTAGTAGGCTGTACCATCTAGGTTTGTGCAAGAAACCCTATGATGTTCACGCAAAGACGAAATTGCCTAAAAATGCATTTCTCGGAATGTGTCTCCCTCCTTAAGTGACATGTGGCTGTATATGATTTGCAAATATTTTCTTCCATTCTGTAGGTTGCCGTTTAACTCTGTTGATGGTTTTTGATGTACAAATTTTTTAATTTTCATGAAGTCCAATTTGTCTATTTTCTTTTCTTTCCTATGCATCTGGTGTCATATCCAAGAAATCACTGCCAAATCCAATGTTGAGAACCTTTTGTCCTATGTTTTCTTCTAAGAATTTTCTAGTTTTAACTCTTAACATTTAAGTCTTTGTTGCATTTTGAATTAATTTTTTTGTATATGGTGCTAGGTGAAGGTCAACTTCATTCTTTTGCGTTAAGATATCCAGTTTTCCAAGCACCATTTGTTGAAAAGACTGTCCTTTCCCCATTGAATGGTCTTGCACCCATGTCAAAATCATTGGACTATATATGAGGGTTTGTTTCTGGGCCTTCTCTTCTCTTCATTGGTCTATATCTCTGTCTTTCTGCCACTAACACAGTATGTTGATTACGGTAGCTTTGTAGTAACTTTTGAAATCAGGCAGTATGAGTTTTATTCTTCTTTTTCAAGTTTATTTTGGCTATTCGAGGTCCCTTGAGATTCCATATGAATTTTAGGATTGATTTTTCTATTTTTACAAAATGTCAATGGGAGTTTGATAGAGATTGAATTAAGTCTGTAGATCACTCTGAGTAGTCTTGATGTGTTTACAATATTGTTTTCCAATCCATGAACCTAGGATGTCTTCCCATTTATTTGTGTCTTCTTTAATTTCTTTCAGCAATGTTTTGTAGTTTTCATGGTAGAAAGTCTTTCATCTCCTGGGTTAAGTTAATTCCATGTATTTTTTTTTCTGATGCTATTGTAAATGAAACATTTTCTTAATTTCGTTTTTGGAGTGTTCATTGTTAGTGTATAGAAATACAGCTGATTTTTGTGCATTGATTTTGTATCCTGCTACTTTACTGAATTTGTTTATAAGTTCTAACATGGTTTTTTTGTGGAATCTTTAGGTTTTTCTACACACAAGATCATATCATCTGGGAACAGAGATAATATCACTTCTTATTTTCCAAGTTGGATGGCTTTTGTTTCTTTTTCTTTCCTAATTGCTCTGGCGAGAGCTTCCAGTACTATGTTGAGTGGAAGTGGCCAAAGTGGGCATCCTTTCTTTCTTCCTGAAGTTAAAGGAAAAGCTTTCAGATGTTTACCATTGAATATTGAGTTTGCTGTGGGTTTCCCTATATGGTTTTTGTTATGTTGAGGTAGTTTCCTTCTATTCCTAGCTTGCTGAGTGTGTTTAACAAACACTAGCTTGAAAGAGTGTTGAAGTTTGTCAAATGCTTTTTCTGCATCAATTGAGATGATCATGTAGTTTTTGTCCTTCATTCTGTTAACGTGGTGTATAACACTGATCAATTTTCATATGTTGCATCATTCTTGAATTCCATTAATAAACCGCACCTAGTCATAATCCTTTCCCACTTGTATGATCCTTTGAATATGCTGCTCAATTTGGTTCGCTAGTGTTTTCTTGAGGACTTTTGCATCAGTGTTCGTAAGGGATATTGGTCTGTAGTTTTCTTTTCTTGTAGTGTCTTTGTCGGGCTTTGACATCAGGGTAATGCTGGCCTCCTAGAATGAATTAGGAAGTGTTCCCTCCTCTTCAGTGTTTTGGAGAAGTTTGAGTCGAATTGGTGTTAGTTCTTTAAATGTTGGGTAGAATTCAACAGTGAAGCCATCAGGTTTAGGGTATTTTTTATAGGGAGATTTTTGATGACTTATTCAATCTCCTTATTAATTAAAGTTCTATTCAGATTTTTTCCGTTTCTTTATGATTCAGTCTTGGCAGCTTTTTTATTTCTAGGGATTTGTCCATTTCATCAATAGATTATTCAATTTGTAGGCATATGGTTGTTTACAGTACTCTCTTATAATGTTTTTTATTTCTCTAGAATCAGTAGTAATATCCCTGCTTTCATTTCTGATGTTAGTAATTTGAGCCTTCTCTCTTTTTTCTTAGTGCATCCAGCTAAAGGTTTGTCAGCTTTGTTGATCTTTTTGAAGAACTAACTTTAGGTTTAATTGATTTTCTCTATTATTTATCTGATCTCCATTTCATTTATCTCAACTCTATATTATTTCCTTCTTTCTACTGGCTTTGGGTTTTCGTTGCTGTTCTTCTTCTAATTCTTTAAGGTGTAGTCTTAGGTAATTGATTTGTGATCTGTTTTAAGGTAGGCATTTACAGTTATAGACTTCCCTCTGAACACGACTTTTGCTATATTCCCTAAGTTTTGATATGTTGTTCTGTCATTTTCATTTATTGCAAGCTATTTTCTACTTTCTCTTATGATTTCTCCTTTGACCCATTGGTTGTTTATGAAGGTGTTGTTTAATTTCCACATATTTGTGAATTTTCCAGTTCTCCTTCTCTCATTGATTTCTATGTTGTGGTGGACGAATATCCTGATCACTATAAAGCCAATCCAGCATGATTTCCGTGCACAGGCAGCATATCAGCTGCTTCATCTGGAAAGTTCCACATGGCATTTAATTGAGGGGAAGAATAATTCCCCTTCTCAGCTTAAAAGAACCTTTTCAGTAGTTTCTTGATTTCGCCCTACCCCCACTTGGACTACGTTCTTGGCGACCAGAGGTCATAGAGGTGCTTTCTGTTGTCCCAGCATAATCTTTCCCTTTGGAAGGAACCCTGAAACAAGTGGCCATAACTTGGAGCAGATGAAATCCCAGCATGGAATAGTGTCACCATATGGCCCCATCCTCTCCTTTATTTTCATTTGAGCCATTACATATAGCAATAATGACAAGATTGTACATTAGCTTGTTTTTTGGAGTTGCTTTTTTTTCTTCCATTTCCTTACATATCCAGTGAGCCAGCCCCTTGGAGGTTAGCTCCATTATTTCCCAATTCCACAGGTAACTTTTACTTCCAGTAACAGACTACAGTGCAGCTGCTGTGTTACACCATTAGTGGTGCAGAAACCATTCAGGAAAGAAGGTTCATCAACCACAATCCTCCATTCTTCCTTTTCCCAAACTGTGCCTTCACCACTTTCCAGAGAGTCAGGTTTCTTCTAGTGAATGCCACTGTCGAAGCCAACTGTGTTTGGGGTCCCCAAGACCATCCTAGCTTTAATGTGCTCCTGGAGGATTCGCAAGACTTCAGAAATGCTGTTATAGTCACGGTTATTCTCTTAGTCTGTTTGGGATGCTAGAACAAAATACCCTAGAATGAGTGGTTATAAAAAGTAAAATTTATTCCTCACAGTTCTGGAGTCTGGGAAGTCCAAGATCAAGGCTCTGGCAGACTTGATGTCTGGTGAGGGCCCACTTTCTGGTTCATAGACAGTCACCTTTTCACTGTATCCTCAGTGTCTGCTAGCAGAAGGGTCAAGGGATCTCTCTGGGTTCTCTTTTATAAAGGCACCAATCCCATTCATGAGAACTCTATCTTCATGACCTAATCACCTCCCAAAGGCCCCACTAACAAATACTATCACATGGGGATTAGGTTTCAACATATGAATTTAGGGGGGACACAAACATTCCATCTACAGCCGCTATGGTTTATTACAGGAAAGGATACAGATTAAAATCAGGAAAGGTAGAAGACACATAGGACAGACAGACAGACACATAGGAGAGCCCAGCAGAGGTTTCCATTTGTCCCTTTCTAGGAGAGTCATAGGGACAGGGCTTAATACCCTAGCAACAAAAAGACACCTGAAGAGAATATTGCCAGTCAGGGAATGGCAACCGAGCCTCGGAGTCCAGGGATTTTACTGAGGTTGGTGTCGTAGTCACGGAGTACCTGTGTGGGTGATGGGGTGACTAAGTCTCCAGCCCCTCAAGAGGCCAGACTGATACAGGGAGATGCAGGGTCCCCAGGACATGTCGCATTGGTAGCATGAATGCCCTGGCATGGCCTGAGGCTCCAGGAAAACAGACACAGTTATCCAGCAGAATATTCCCAGAGCATAAAGGTCATCTCCCAGGAGCTGGTCAGTGGCCAGTCACTGCTTTACCAAGTGCAGGATTTGAACCGTCCAAACCTGCTGACTTTACTCTTTACTGCAAGTGACTCACTCAGCCTGGATACCCACATCCCAGGCCTAATTCTACCCACCACACCATGGGCCAGAGCTCAGCCAGCACCATCAAGTCTGCTGCCCCACTTCATGTATGATACCCCAGTTGGTGGGGAACTCAGGGAAGGCCGGGAAGGGATGTGCCAAATTAACACCCAGCCTCGGTCCTCAGGTGCCAGTGCCCTCCCTGGAAAGCCGATGGCAGTCCAGGAGTGAGCACCTTGCTAAGCTCTCAGTCACCCCAAGATAGGATGATCCCACTGTCCCAGCCCCTCAGGGATCCTCATGTCCAAGTGCCTTCCCAGTAGGAGTTGCTCACATCCAGGCTGTAGCTGGTGGAGGACACATGTCTGGGATCCAACCCAGGGCACTGTCCTCGGAGTGGCTGGGCCAGGTAGGGCTCTCTGGAAGCCTGGCCAGGGGCAGGGAATAAGCCCTGTGAGCCCTAGGCATGCCCTAGTGTCAGGAATCAACCTTGGACCCTGTTGTAAGAGCTTCGGTGGATTCAATCAGAGATGTAAAAAGGAACTTTCCAACCCAAACGAATGGACTGAATGCACACTTTATTGTATAGGGAAAGATAAAGGCAAAAGTTAGCAAATAGATATGGAGAATACAGGAAGTAGCTATATTCAAAGAAACATCAGACCGGGTACTTATATCATCCAAATAAGTCAGTAAAAAGAGGAAACAAAATCAGATAGATCGAAAAAGAGAAACATCAGATTGATCGAAAAGAGAAACATCAGATCGGGTACGTAGAACATCCACACCCTTACACCAGGGAGAGTCCCTTTAATTGACACTGCTAGGCGGGAGTGCCAATTGAAAGATGTCCTAGACAAGGTGTCGCCCCCGCAGGTGAGACTCTCACCAGGCCTCAGTTTCCAGCAGCTTATATAGCATAAGTAATTTCCAGAGTAAGCATTTTGGTGTTCTCATGCACAAATGGTTATCAGTTGTGTACGTGCATTGAGCTCCTTGGTTATCGTCCCAGCCCGGCACAGATGGCCAGTCCATCCTGAGCCCAAAGAGTCTTGTAATCTTACAAATTGCAACTATCTCTGTGGGACAAGGGCCAGTTCCCACCACACAGAAAGCCACTTTATATTTCTTTGTGTGCTGGTGGCTGTAGGTTCATGGATCGGCCAAACATGGCTGTACTCATGTCAAGACAGACCCTTGTGACAGTAGATAGCCGGAGGAGAAGCAGGCCACATGGGGATGTTGGAGGAGGACACCCTGGCTCTCCTCCTTGCTCTGCCAGGACACTCTGTGACCCTGGGCCACCCCTCCCTGCCTTGGGCTTCTGTTTCCACTTCAGCCAATGAGATGGTATACCAGATGGCCACTGGGTCCTGTGTTCCTGCTCTGACTCTATCGCCATGACCTTGTTAGCCTGGACACCCAGCCAAGGGAAGGGACTGCCATCCTCTCTACTGTCCCCATCGCCACAATTGACTGGCTCTGGACTGAGCACACAGGCAGTGCCCAAGGGTTTATAATGACTGTTGCTTACCCAAGTCTTGGGCAGACCCCCTGCTGCATTTAGGTAACAGCTTAGAGACCACTGACACTCAGGGCAGAAGCAGCCCCTTCAGCCTCTGTTACAAGAGGACCTTCATCCAACAGCATCCCTGACGGGGGTTCCACCAGCGTCTTCTAAGTGCATTCACGACAGGAAGCTCCCAGATCTCAGCAATCAGGGAACTTGGTGTGTCCCTTGGCACTGAGTCAGAAAGCCAGACAGGGCATCCTCAGCCTCTCCAGAGTATCCACTGTTGTGTCAGGGCTTGGTGGCAGGAGGGGGTGCTCCTGCGGCTGGTCAGGACAGGGAGTGTGGACAGGGCCACAGTGGGTTTGAGAAGATGTGAGGCCCCTGAGAGGAGGAGGTGGGCCTGCAGAGGCAGCAAGTCTGTGGATTTACTGATACTTTATCCTTCATGGTTCTGAGTCTTGGGGACGTCAGAGGCTGGGAACGAGACCAGCCACAGCTTCCTCAGGAACTGGGGCACCTAGTCCTTGGGACTTTCCTCCTTGCTTTCCATGTAAGAGGCCCTGAAAAGCACAAGCAGGCATGCCCTCTGGGTCCCTTGCTGGGAGGACTTTTTCTCAGGGCCAGGGGGCCCCTGATGCCAAGGGAGCAGGTCAGCATTGATAAAAGGCTAGGTATTCCTCCAGCCAAAGGGATGTGGCCTCAAGTTCCTGCCAACCAGGAAGGAAGCCGGAGGCAGGGGATGGTCATTCAGGAAGGTCGGGGCATCTGGCTATCTGGGCTTCCTTCCTACTCTGAAGAGTGTGACTTGATTTTTTTGATGTTCTACTTCTGACAACCTTTAAGCATGTTCTCTGTCTCTTTGCCTGCCTCCCACATCTGCAGCAGCTGATAATAAATCCCTGGTGCTCTCTCTTTTGGTCCCTACTAGAGTTTCAAACCACCAAGCCAGTCCCCACACAAGAGAGCCCTCAACCCAGCCCATCATCAAGCCACAGTAAATATCCAGGACAGTCTCCTTTCCTGGCTCTCAAGCCCTTTTGGTCCTGCTTGAGAGGCCAGTCCTGCTCTGCCCAGAGACGTCAATGATGCAAGTAGTAAAGCTTTTCATACGCTCCTGGTATGGGAATGGTGTCATCAGTCCACATCCAAAGAAAATTTTGAATGGGGACAGGGAGTCCCTTCGGCCTTTGCAGAGTGACCATAACAAGAACTTAAGACTTGCAGAGTCTGAAGAATAAAGACGTCTCAGTTTAAAGATCAAGTAGCATCAGACTTCTCAACAACAACCATCGAGGTAGAAGACAATGAGAATGGTCCTTAAAATTCTGCAGGAAAGTTATTTACAATCTAAAATTCTATACTCGGCAGAACTATTAGTCAAGTATGAATGGAGACATTTAAGACATCTAAGGACTCATAAACACCCCTCAGGAGAGCAGTGATATCAGCAAAAACGGCAGAGCTCTGAGAATTGGCCACTTCAGAAGAGCAATGAAAACACTGGCAAAACGATCAGATCCTTTTTCAGAAGTCTGGGAATTAACCACAAGGTCACAGCTACTCAGGAGCATTTTTTTCCAAGACACATGGCTAAGTCTCAGGATGAACAGGAAGCTTTGTGGCATTTCCACTTCCCTGGTCCTCTCCTCCACTCTCCAGCTCTGCAGTAACCTTGAAAAGAACTGCCAGTACTCCCAGGGAAGCCTCCTGAATGAGCATAGGACATGGAGCATTTTCAAAGCCTCATTTCCAAAGAATTGTCACTATTTCCCTGGCTGGGGGTTCCCTGGAAGACCCAATGTACATTGGTCTGTGTGTGACCTGAGAGCTCCCCTTTTGCAAATAGCCTTTTTTCAGGAGAGTTTCTTGAAGGTAATCAGAGGCCACTGTTGAAAATCAAAGCTGCCTGAGGGAATGGATAAGAGTTGGGGCAAATGATACACTAACCACACAGCTTAAAAGGAGACGCTGCGGCATGAGGTGTCCACAGGGGCTTTGAAAAGCTCTAGCACATTCCTGGGAATCTAGGAGGCCATGCAAGTGTGTAGGCCTGTGTGCAGCTGTGTGCATCCTCATGAAAGACCTCGGGGGGCCCTAAGGTCTCCCCTCTGACTGACCCTGAGATTCTGTGCAAACAGGAATTGAGGGCAGAGGGAAAGTTGTAAACTCTAAAGCCAGTGCCTGGTTGAGTGTTAAATGTATGTCCCAACACACAGAGAGCACCTCTGTGCAGCAAAGACTGGGAGAGTGATTGGTTCCAGACATTTAAGGAAATCTCTAACCAATCATTAGCTGACCACGAAGCTAACTGAGTAGACACTTTAGTGACCACACAGAACAAGGAATAGAGACTTTATTGAACTAGTTCAGAAAAGTCACTAAGCAAAGAAAGAACTATGATGATAACAAACAACCACACAAACCCTGGGGAGCAAAGAGAATCTGATTTCCCAAGTCGCCACAATATCTTCTTTAAAGTGTCTGGTTTCGACCAAAAACAACATAATATGCAAAGGAACATGAAAGTATACACACACATGAAAGAAAACCCATACACATGAAAAAGGAATCAATGGAAACTGTCCCTGATGGTGGAGTTGCTGGACACACACTGCGTATCAGCTAATTCAATATGTTCACAGAACTAAAAGAAGCATGTCTAAAGAACTAAGGGAAAGTGGGAGTATGATGTGTCACCAATTAAAGAATAACTATAATGAGATAGAAATTACAAAAAGGACCAAAGTAGAAGTTCTGGAGTTGAGCAGTACAATAACAAAATGAACATTCAATACAGAAACTCAAGAGCAGACTTGTACAGGCAGAAGAAAAATCAGTGAACATGAGGACAGCTCAGCTGAGCTGATCCAGGATGAGGAACAGAAACAAGAATGAAAACATGAGCAGAGATTCAGAAACCTGGGGGCACCATCAGGGATACCACACACACGTAATGGGAGTCCTAGCAGAAGAAGAGAGAGATAAAGGACTAGAAGGAATATTGAAGAAATATTGAAAACTGAATACTCCCGAAATTTGATGAAAAACATTAATCTGCACATCCAACAAGCTCAGTGAACGCCAAGTAGGATAAAAACAGAGATCTACACCTACACACATCATAATCAAACCATGAAAACACAAAGAGAGCTGCTTTCTTGCTTTGAAAGCAGCAAGAAAGATGTGAGCTGCTCCTCATCACGAACAAAGGATCCGAACTCAATAACATTGACGTTTCTAATCAGACACCACAGAGGCCAGAAAGCAGTGGGATGACAATATCCCTCAGGAAGTGACGGAACGATGTCACAAGTTTGGGAGGGGGCCCCCAGACTCCACCAATTGTCCAGTCAGGGTAAATGGCGAGCCCAGAGAACAACCCTTTTGCCCCCCGACACCCAGATTTAAATTTGCCACGGCTACACCAGAGCCTAGGAATCTGGGCTGCGCTGCAAGCCGGGTGAGGACCCTGAGCCCCGCAGGGAGCAGCTTCCACCAGAAGAGGTCCCGCCCAGGCATCCACAGGCCTCGCTAAGAGCCAGGGCACTTGGTGCTCAGTGTGCATGTGTGTGTGCAAGAATCTGTGCACCTTGAGTTCGAGTGTGAGTTTGTTTTTTCACGTGAGTGTTGTCTGAGTGTGGGTGGCCTTGTGGGTGTGTAGATTTCTGTGTGGTGGGTCTGTGAGTGTGTGTGTGTGATGGTAGGAGTCTGGGAAGGTATGAGTGACTTGTATGTGATTACATGTGTCTCTGTCTGTGCATGTCAAGTGTGCAGGGTGAGGTGACGGGGACAAATGGAGACCTTCAGCCCCCTCTGTCTCCCTGCCACCCCCTGCAGGGGTGGTCCCTCTCATCAACAGGCAAGTGCCAATGACCTCCCAAGTGAAGGTCTCTCAGGAAGAAGTAGGTGAGACATGGGAAGTCAAGGATGTGTTCTGGGGACGAGGTTGTGACCACATTAGGAGCTGTGAGCCTAATGTGAGGTGGGTGGGAGGATCAAGTCCAAAGATCCCTGATTCTTCCTCAGAGCTTGTACCATGCTGGTAGTTAATCTGAGGGTAGAAAATTGCCTTTTCTCCCAGCCCACCTGGTATCAGCAGCAGGAGATGGGAGGAGGGACAGGACCTCCGTGGCCACCCCTGTGCTGACTGGCCTGGCCCCTCCCTACACCCTCTGGAAGCTCAGTCATGCCAAGAAGTTGGCTCAGGGCAGAGGACAAAGACCAGTCTCAGCTCCCTTCATAAAGAGGGTCCAGGCTTGTCGAGCCCTCAGGCTTGGTGAGAGTGCCTCCCTGGCCTGGTCCTAGATCCTGGTGTGGTGAGGGTGCCAGTGTGTCCAGAGGAGCCCAGTGCACACTGAGGCAGCCATGGGGCTGCTGACTGGGGAGACACTGGGGCCCCTGGCCGTGGCCATGGCCATCTTCCTGCTCCTGGTGGACCTGATGCACCAGCGCCAATGCTGGGCCCCACACTACCCACCAGGCCCCACGCCACTGCCTGGGCTGGGCAACCTGCTGCAGGTGGACTTCCAGGACACGCTTTCCTGCTTTACTCGGGTGAGGAAGGTGGGGGTGGGCACAGAGGTCCTGGGGACCCACCTAGCAGCATGCAGTGGGTGGTGGGTGAAGCCACAGGCTGGACAGGGAGCTGGGTGGAAAGGAGGAGGCAGGTTTGAGAGGCCTCCTGGGGGAGGGCATCTGTGCAGGGCCTGGGGGACAGTTTGAATTTTCCAATTGAGGTCAGAGAGGGCAAAGGCCTGGAGGGGGTGGGACTTGGCAGTGGGTATGGAATCCAGTTGGACAGAGCTTTAGCTGTGTGAGCCTGAGTCTCTTCTGATGACGTCAAGAGGAGAGGTCTTGAGATTGGGGGAGAGGAGTCTGATCATGAGCCTCATTTAAATCAGGAAATTGAGGTTGAGAAGGGACAGTGACCAGGTCCAAATCTTTTGCTGCTGTGAGATCTTGGGCCTCACTGCTCACCCCTCTGACCCTCAGATCCTCTCCTGTAAAATGGGGTGCTAACTTGGCCTACTGACAATGTTAGTGACCTCTTAAAGTCATAGCTGGGTGGTCAGATCCAACGTGAGGTCCTTGGCCATAGAGGATGTGATCCCCAGCATCACAAGGCCAGATACAGTTTTGCACCAGCAATGGTGGGTGTCCAGGTGTCCCCCAAGGCTAGCACCAGGATACAAGGGCCTGCAGCTGGTTGGAGGCACATGGTCACACTCCTTGGGCTGGCGGCCGTGCTCAGGCGCTGGTGTACCTCAGCGGGGACTTGCCCACTGCTCTTTGGATCTCACACTTGGGTTGGGGTGTCGCCCAATGCAATCAGAGGACGGGTAGACCATGTCTCGACAGAGATTGGGCCCCCAGTGCCCAGATAAAAGACAGCGCCTAACCCACGTGGGTCTCAAACATGAGGCAGAAAGAAAGGCTAGGGAATGGTGGACCCAGGGCATGGAGGAAGGAGCCTGTACCAGGACTGTGGCAGGAGGAGTGTGGGCTTCTCAGAGGACCAGGCCTGCAGTGAAAGGGGGCAGGATTGTGTTAGTAATGATGGGGAGGGGGAGCAGGAACTGTCCCTTGTTAGAAGGGGAGTCAAAGTGAGCGGCATTGGGGGCCAGGGAGGACAAGGCACGGGGAGCCTGGGGAGCTGGCAGGAGGTGGGCCTGATCCAGAGATGCAGGACTGTCTGAGCAGGTGCAGAGAGCAGGCCTATCAAAGGGGGTGGGTCTGTGACAGCAGGGCAGGAGGCGGGGCCAGGACCCACATCCACACATCATCATCACCCAGAGTCCACAGTTTACATCAGGGTTCACCCTTGGTGTTATACATTCTATGACTTTGGACAAATGTATACTGACATGTATCTACCATGACAGGATCACAGAGAGAAGTTTCACCGCTCTAAAAATCCTCTGTGCTCCACCTATGACCTCCCCCCAGCCCCTGGCAACCACTGATCTTTCTTCTGTCTCCAAAGTGTTGCCTTTTCCGGAATGTCATATAGGTGGAATCACACAGTGTGTAGCCTTTTCAGATTGCCTTCTTTCACTTGGTAATAGGCATTTACGGTTCATCCATGGCTTTTCATGGCTTGAAGGCTCATTTCTTTTGAGTGCTGAAGAACATTCCATTGTTGGGTTGTACCACAGTTTATCCATTCACCTGCTGAAAGACATCTTGGTTGCTTCCGAGGTCTGGTAATTATGAACAAAGCTGCTGTGAACATCCCTGTGCAGGCTGTTGTGTGCACGTAAGTTCTCACCTCCTTTGAGTCAATATCAAGGAGCGTGATTGCTGGATCACATGGTAAGAATGTTGAGTTTTGTAGGGAAGCGCTAAACTGCATTCCAAAGTGGCTGTGCCATTTTGCATTCTCACCAGCAACGTATGGGACTTTCTGTTGCTCCACATCCTCGCAGCATTTGGTGTGGTGTTCTGAATTTCACCATTCTAATAGGTGTGTAGTGGAGATGTATATTGTTTTAAGAATTTTTAAATCGTGGTAAAAAAAAAACACAACAAAATTTGCCATCTCAACCAGTGAGCGTACAGTTCAGTAGGGTTAAGTACATTCACACTGTTTTTCAAAGAATCTCCACAACTTTTTCACGTTGCCAAGACGAAGCCCTGTACCCACAAACCATCTCTGAGAGGCGGGCCCTGACGGGGTCCCCCCTCCCACCCGTGATCCTTCCTTGTTCGAGGCCTCCTGCGCCCCCCGGCGTCCGGCCGCGGAACTGCAGACGCTGCCGTCCTCCTGGGGCCTCCCCCTGGATCCTAGCGCTGCGCTGGGCGGGTCCGCCCTGCGAGTCAGGTGACGCGGTCAGGCCCGCAGCCCCACAAGCTGCACGCGGCTTCCACTCTTCCTTTCTGTCCCCAGGGAGGAACGGGAATTGGGGAGTTTCCTCCGCGGGCGCTCCATGGCGCGGGGGAAGGGCACTGCGAGCCAAATGCCATCAACTTTCCCAGCGCCCTGGCTGGGGCTGTAGCTCCCTACCTGCTTTCTAGGGCGCTCTCCCAGGGGTTGCTCTGCATCTTGTTGGGTTCCAGGGCCCAGGGCTCCCTGCTTTGCCATCGTGCTGACGTCACCCTTGGGCTCTAAGTCTCGGTTCACAGTGTCCAGAGGATCGTTCCCTGTGCGGGTGAACACTTGTGACTCCTATCGTCCCTGCGGCGGCGCTCCATTCTACCCCAGCAGCTTCTCCAGAGGAGAAGCCCAGCGAGGGTGGGCTCAGTGTGTTTCTAAAACAATAAATCTCAGTAAATTACATGTAAAGCAGTAGCTCAGAGCCTGCCTTTGTTTTCTTTTTTTTAGTATTTTTGAAAAATTATTTTATTGAGGTCATAGTGGCTTATAGCAAGTTTCAGGTGTACATTATTATATTTCAGTTTCTGTATAGACTGCATTGTGTTCACCATCAATAGTCTACTTTTTATATCTCACCATACGTATGTGCCACATTACCCCTTTTGCCCTCCCTCCTTCCCTCTTTCCCTCTAGTAACCACCAATCTTTTCTCCTCATCTATGTGTTTATCTTCTACATATGAGTGAAATCATGTGGTATTTGTCTTCCTGTGACTTATTTTGCTTAGCATAATACCCTCAAAGTCCATGCACATTGTCCCAAATGACACTATTTTGTCTTTTTTTTAATGGCTGACTAGTATTCCATTGTGTATATATATACCACACCTGCCTGGCCTGGTCCTAGGGGCCTGGTGTGGTGAGGGGTGCCAGTGTGTCGAGAGAACCGAGTGCCCACTGAGGGACCCATGGGGCTGCTGACTGGGGAGACACTGGGGCCCATGGCTGTGGCCGTGGCCATCTTCCTGCTCCTGGTGGACCTGATGCACTGGCGCCAATGCTGGGCCCCACGCTACCCACCAGGCACCACGCCCCTGCCTGGGCTGGGCAACCTGCTGCAGGTGGACTTCCAGGACACGCTTTCCTGCTTTACTCAGGTAAGGAAGGTGGGGGTGAGCACAGAGGTCTTGGGAACCTCACCTACCAGCAGACTGTAGGTGGTGGGTGAAGCCACAGGCTGAACAGGGAGCTGGGTGGAAAGGAGGAGGCAGGTTTGAGAGGCCTCCTGGGGGAGGGCATCTGTGCAGGGCCTGGAGGACAGTTTGAATTTTCCAATCAAAGGTCACAGAGGGCAAAGGCCCAGAGGGAGGTGGGACTTGGCAGTGGGTTTGGGATGCAGCTGGACAGAGCTTAAGTCGTGTGAACCTGCGTCCCTTCTGATGACATCAGGAGGAAAGGTCTTGAGATTGGGAAGAGGAGTCTGGTCATGAGCCCCATTTAAATCAGGAAATCGAGGTTGAGAGGGGACAGTGACCAATTCAAATCTTTTGCTGCTGTGAGACCTTGGGCCTCACTGCTCACCTCTGTGAACCTCAGTTTCTTTTCTTTTTTTTTTTTAATTTTATTTATTTATTTTTTCCCCAAAAGCCCTAGTAGATAGTTGTATGTCATAGCTGCACATCCTTTTAGTTGCTGTATGTGGGACGCGTCCTCAGCATGGCCGGAGAAGCGGTGCGTCTCTGCGCGCCCGAAATCCAAACCCGGGCCGCCAGCAGCAGAGTGTGCGCACTTAACCGCTAAGCCACGGGGCCGGCCCCATCAGTTTCTTCACCTGTAAAATGAGATGCTAACTTGGCCTACTGACTATGTTGGTGACCTTTGCAAAGTCAGAGCTGGGTGGTATGATACATTATAACGTCCTCCACCACACAGGTAGTGACCCTAGTGCCACGAGGCCATATAGATTCCTTGTACTCCATCGCTGCTGGCGGCCCAGTGATCCTCCAAGACTAGGGCCATGAGACTGGGTCCCACACCTGGGGTGTGACGAGACTTCTCCAATGCCCTTGACCATCGGCCTGTAGCTGTGGCACCATTTCCGGGACGTGTTCAGCCTGCAGCTGGCCTGGACGCCCCTCGTCGTAGTCAACGGGCAGGCAGCCACACGCAAGGCACTGGTGGACTGCAGTGAGGACAGCGCCGACTGCCCACCTGTGCCATCTTCAAGCACCTAGGCTTTGGTCTGCACACAGAAGGCAAGCAGAGGAGGAAGGATCGCGGCCTGGCGAGGACTGGGCCCACAGTGACCTGAGACCCAGCAGGGTCAAGTGGAGGCAGGGTGGTGGACCTGCGGTGCAGGGAGGATTCAAGGAATCTGTAGGGGCAACAGGTGAAGGAAGGAGCCTGTGCCAAGGGTGGGCAGGTTGACGTTGGCCGGGTGGAGGGCAGGGCCTTACAGGGAGTGGGCCAACCCCCACAACTGGGAGCAGGAAGGGGATGTCCAGGTGGCGGGAATGAGGAGGGAGTCAGTGTGGGCAGGACAGGGGACAGGCTAGGACCTTCTCTGAAGGTGAAGGGGGTCACGGTGGGCAGAGCCAAAGGCGGGGCCTCGACCTGCCCCCAGTGGGGAGACGTGGTGAGCGATGAGGGCGGGCAGAGGGTGGGACCTGTCCCCAGCCAGAAGGGGGTGTAAGGTGGGCGGGATTTGATGGCAAGGAGAACGAGGATATAGTTGGCGGAGCAGAGCCAGGGCTGCGTGAGATTGGGGTGGGGCTTCACCAAAGTGGGCGAGACTGGGGAAGTAGGGCAGGGAGCGGGACCGAGATCTGTCCTGTAGCAGGGCGGCGGGCAGACGAGCCCGTGAGCGAAGTGTGCGCACAGAGGCGGGGCCAGGGCACACCTGAGCTGCGCCCACGTCCGCTCCGCCCCCAGGGGTGGTCTTTGCCCGCTATGGGTGCGCGTGGCGGGAGCAGCGGCGCTTCTGCGTGTCCACCCTGTGCAACTTCGGCCTGGGCAAGAAGTCACTGGAGCAGTGGTTGGCTGAGGAGGCCTCGTGCCTCTGCGCCGCCTTCGCAGACCAGGCCGGTGAGTGCGGGGCTGAGGGACGGGAGACAGGGATGGAGGCTGGGGAAGAAGAGATGGAGGCGACCCCCTGACCTGCACCGTCCCCTCCCAGGACGCCCCTTTAGCCCCAACGCCCTCCTGAATAAAGCGGTGAGCAACGTGATCGCCTCCCTGACCTTCGGGCGCCGCATCGAGTGCCACGACTCGCGCTTCCTCAGGCGATTGGACCTAACGGAGGACTTACTGAAGGAGGAGTCAGGGTTTTTGCCCCAGGTGAGAGGTGGAGGGGCCCAAAGAGCCCCGCAAGGGAGCTCCATGGAGGAGGCCTCTGCCCAGCAAGGGGCTTCTGCAAAGGAGGATTTGGATAGAGGGGTGTTGGGTCAGCAGGCCCAGAAGAGGGCTAAGGAACTTGTACCTCCCTTGTTGGAAGCCACCAGAACCCACGAGATGTAGGTTTTAGGTTTATCCTTCTGGGGCCTAGGCAAGGAGAGAGGGTAGAACTGCGAAGTGAGGGAGAAATCAGGTCAATGGTGGGGACACCTTGGGAGCGACAGGGACCTGACTGGTGGAGGTGAACACTTGAGCACAGGGAGGACCCAGGGCTCCACATCTGTGACCAACAAGATGCTGAATGCGATCCCGGTGCTCCTGCACATCCCAGGGGTGGCTGCCAAGATCTTTCCTGAGCGTAGGCCTTCATGGCCCTGCTGGATGAGCTGGTTGCAAGCACAGGATGACCTGAGACCTGGCCCAGCCTCCTCGAGACCAGACTGACACCTTCTTGGATGAGTTGGAGAAGATGAGCAGCCAGGGACAGAGGTGGTGGGTTAAGGGACCCATGAGGCGAGCCCTGGCAAAGTGGAGCCTAATTATCACCCAGTGATCAGGTACCTGGGCTGATGGGTGCAGAGTGGGAGGCCATTTGGGGGCTTCCTTCCTCTGCCCCTGAGCCCACCCTCTCTGTGGCTCAGGCCAAAGGGAACCCTGAGAGCAGCTTCAGTGATGAAAACTGCACCTGGTGGTAGCTGACCTCTTCTCTGCCAGGATGGTGACCACGCTGGCCTGGGCCCTCCTGCTCATGATCCTGCAGCTGGACTTGCAGCATGAGCCCAGCCTGGGGGCCTGGTGGGCTGGGCCAGGGAAGAGAGGGACAGGCTTGGAGCCCTGAGCTTGGTTTGGCCACCAGGAGCTCTGAGCAGTGGCAGGGCCTTGGCTCAGAGATCAGAGTGACCTCCTCCTCCCCATGGGCACAGACCCTGCCCAGGAGTCAGGAGGAGGTTGGGGCCCAGCCCCCAGTGTTCTGACCACTGTGGGGACACTTGTCTGTCCAGGCCGTGTCCAACAGGATATTGATGAGGTGATAGGGAAGGCGTGGCAACCAGAGATGGGAGACCAGGCCCACATGCCCTTCACCATGGCCGTGGTCCATGAGATGCAGCGCTTTGGGGACATCGCCCCACTGGGAGTACCCCACATTACATCACGTGACATTGAAGTGCAGGGCTTCCTCATCCCCAAGGTAGGCCTGCGGCCCTGCTCACCCCAGCTCAGCTCCACCTGCCACCTGGTAGCCCCAGCATGGCCATTAGCAGATCGGACCAAGACTGGAACCCAAGCCACCTAATCCTCATTTCCACAGGCACCAACCGTCCAGCCTGGGTGGGTGTTGGGATGAAGCAGAGGCAGGGCTGGCCCAGTCCATTCAGAGCCCAAGTTCTGGGGTAGGAGTAGGGGGGAGAAACATGTAAATTTGCTGATGTGTGGAGGAGGACTCCATGCATGCAAGACAGGTGGCAGTGAGGGTTCCCGTGGAAGTAGGTCACTTAGCCCTGACATGGGAACACGGAGCGTGCTGGGAAGCTTTTTGGGTGAGAGTGACATGAAAGAGTCCAGGTGTGTACCAGCCAGAGAGTGTGGCCCCTTGGGTTTTGGTGGCAGGGGTCAGGGAGTCGTGCAGTCCGGACCTCCCCATGCCGGGCATCTCTTGCCAGGGGATGATGCTCATCCCCAACCTGTCACCTGTGCTGAAGGACGAGACCGTCTGGAGGAAGCCCTTCCGCTTCCACCCCGAGCACTTCCTGGATGCCCAGGGCCACTTCGTCAAGCAGGAGGCCTTCATGCCCTTCTCAGCAGGTGCCTATGGGGAGCTTGGCTTGCCGCCTCCTCCTGAGGGAGTATTGGAGGCGCGGAGCTGAGGCCCCCAGGCTCACTGACCCCCGCATACCCATCCACAGGCCGCCGCTCGTGCCTCAGGGAGCCCCTGGCCCGCATGGAGCTCTTCCTCCTCTTTACTTGCCTCCTGCAGCGTTTCAGCTTCTCGGTGCCCACTGGGCAGCCCCGCCCCAGCAGCCATGGTGTGTTTGGAACACTTGTGAACCCATCTCCCTACCAGTTCTGTTCTGTGCCCTGCTAGAGGGAGACACCAAGCCACCAACCTGATCTCTCGGAGGTGCTGATGTACAATAAACCCGTCTGATGGCTCAACCTGACTTGAGTCCCTCCTGGACCCCCTGATCAGCCTCAGGCAGTGATGCAGCCTCAGCAGCCTCTTCAGGCTAGCATCTCCCCCTCCCTGATCCAGCCTCACCTGGCATTTGACCCCACTTGAGAAAGGTGTATACTGAGGCTCAGGAGGTGACAGCTTACCCCCTAGTCACCCTTGGAGACCCAACACTGGCTGCCCTGGTTGGTGACTAAGTCCATGTAGAAGTCTTGACTCCTGGGTGTCAGGGAGCAGGAGGAGTGTGAATGGGCTTCTGATAGGAATCAGCCCGATCCCTGGCTGGGTGAGTACCCTCAGGTTCAGGGACTCACTACAAGGACTAACAGGAGTCACAAAAGCTGTTACACTCACGGTTATGGTCTTTCCAGAGAAAGGATCCAGATAGAATCCGCAGTGGTCAAAGGCACATAGGTGGAGTTCAGGAAGAGCGGGCAAAGCTTCCAGCTTTCTCTGCCAAAAGATTCGTGGAGACAGTGTTCAGTTCTCCCAGCAATGATGTGGGACACAGCAGAGAGTATCGCTCATCAGGGAAGCTCACCCAAGTCAGGGTGTCCAGGGGTTTTCTTGGAGGTCAGTCACTTAGACTCGGAGAGCCACAAGGCTGACCTCAGTTACTCAGTCTCCTGCTCCTCTCAAGGTCAAACAGTGTGGCCCAAAGCCCCCATCATAAATCACATTATTGGCATAAACTGTGTGGTGTGACCCCAGCCCCAGGTACAGAGACACTCTTATCAGGCAGGTCATCCCAAGGGCGTAGGGGATGTTTCCCCAGAGCTTGTCAAGGGCCGGGCTGTTTTTTTAGGAATGTGCTGGGATAGAAACCCCCAAACCTACTGAGTAAACTTTTTACTGCTCAGGCCACGCCCCTGGATTTTGGCTCTTACAGTAGAATGGTCATATTTGTTTGAGTATCTACTTTTTCTGTGTGTGTGTGTTGGGGGGGGAATACACACAACATGAAATTGGCCATCTTAATCATTTTTGAGTGTACAGTTCAATGCTATTAAGTTCTCATATTGTTGTGCAACCATCATACAGAATTATTTTCATCTTGTAAAACTGAAACTCTGTCCCCATTAGACAATAACTCCCCATGCCCCTCCCTGTAGCCCCTGGCAACCACTGTTCTACTTCTGTCTCTGTAAATTTGGCTACTCTAGGGATCTCACATAAGTGGAATCATACAGTATTTGTCTTTTTGTGACTGGCTTATTTCACTTACCGTAACGTCCTCAAAGTTCATCCATGTTGTAGCATGTGTTAGAAGTTCCTTCCTTTGTTAGGCTGAATAATATTCCATTGTATGTATAGACCACATTTTGCTTATCCCTTCATCCGTCGATGGACACTTCGGTTGCTTCTACCTTTCAGCTATTACAAATAATGCTGCTGTGAACATGGAGTACAAATATCTCTTTGAGACTCTGATTCATTTTGTGGATATATAACCACTGGACTGTTTTCCATAGTAGCTGTGCCATTTTACATTCCCACCAGTAGTGCACGAGGGTTTGGATTCTCCACATCCTCGCCAACACTTGCTTTTCTCTTTTGATGATAGTAGCCATTCTAAGGGGTGTGATGTGGTATCACATTGTGGTTTTGATTTGCATTTCCCTAATGACGAGTGATGTGGAGCATCTTTTCATGTGCTAGTTGCCCACTCGTATATCTTCTTTGTAGGACTGTCTCTTCAAGCCCATTTAAAAATCCCATTGTGTGGTTTGTTGTTATTGTTGTTGTTTTTGAGTTTTAGGAGTTCTCTCTATGTTCTAGATATTCATCTCTTATCAGATGCAGTCACGCACCACATAACAACATTTCAATCAACAACAGATCATACATACAACAGTGGTCCCATAAGATAAGTACCATAGAGCCTAGGTGTGTAGTAGACTATACCATCTAGGTTTGTGTAAGTACACTCTATGATGTTCGAACAGTGACGAAATCACCTAACAACACATTTCTCAGAACGCGTCCCCGTCATTAATTGACATGTGACAGTATATGATTTGCAAATATTTTCTCCCATTCTGTAGCTTGGTTTCTTTACTCTGTTGATAGTATATTTTGATGTGCAAAATGTTTTGATCTTCATGAAGTCCAATTTGTCTATTTTTCTTTTGTTGCCTATGCATTTGGTGTTATCTCCAGAAATCACTGCCAAATCCAATGTTGAGAACGTTTTCTCCTATGTTTTCTTATAAGAATTTTCTAGTTTTAGCACTTTCATTAGGTCTTTGATCCATTTTGAATTAATTTTTGTATATGGTGCTAGGTGAAGGTCCAACTTCATTCTTTTGCATTAAGATATCCAGATTTCCCAGCACCTTTTGTTGAAAAGACTGTCCTTTCCCCACTGAGTGGTCTTGGCACACATGTCAAAATCATTTGACTATATATGAGGGTTTTTTTCTGGGCCTTCTATTCTCTTCCGTTGTTCTATATCTCTGTCTTTATGCTGGTACCACAGTGTGTTAATTACTGTAACTTTGTATTAAGTTTGAAATCAGGAAGTACGAGTTTTATTCTTCTTTTTCAAGATTGTTTTGACTATTTGGGGTCCCTTGAGATTCCATATGAGTTTTAGGATTGATTTTTCTAATTCTGCAAAAAGTCATTGGGATTATCATAGGGATTGCATTAAATATGTAGATCATTCTGAGTAGTCTTGATGGCTTTACAATATTAAGTCTTCCAATCCATGAAGATAGGATGTCTTTCCGTTTACTTGTGTCTTCTTTAATTTCTTTTTGCAATGTTTTGTAGTTTTTATGGTACAAGTCTTTCACCTTTTGATTAAGTTAATTCCTAAGTATTTTCTTCTCTTTGATGCTATTGTAAATAAAATTTTCTTAATTTCAATTTCAGAAAGTTCATTGATAGTGTATAGAAATACAGCTGAATTTTGTGTATTGATTTTGTATCCTGCTTCTTTACTGAATTTATTTACAAGTTCTAACATGGCTTTTTGTGGCTTCTTTAGGTTTATCTGCATACAAGATCATATCCTTTGCAAACAGAGATTATGTTTCTTCTTCCTTTCCAGTTTGGATACTTTTTATTTAGCTTTCTTTCCTAATTACTTTGTCTAGAACTTCCAATACTCTGATGAATGGATGTGGCAAAAGCGGGCATCCTTTCTTTATTCTAGATGTTAAAGGAAAAGCTTTCCGCTTTTCACCATTGAGTACCATGTTGGTTGTGGGTTTTTCATATATAGCTTTTGTTATGTTGAGGTACTTTCCTTCTAGTCATAGTTTATTGAGTGTTTTTAACATGAAAGATTATTGAATTTGGTCAAATGCTTTTTCTGCATCAATTGAGATGATATGTAGTTTTTGTTCTTCATTCTGTTAACTGGTGTATAACTGATCAATTATCATATGTTGAATCATTCTTGAATTCCATTAATAAACTCCACCTGGTCTTAACCCTTTCCCACTTGTATAATCCTTTTAATATGCTGCTCAATTTGGTTTGCTAGTATTTTCTTGAGGATTTTTGCATCAATGTTCATAAGGCATATTGGTCTGTCATTTTCTTTCCTTGTAATGTCTTTATCTGGCTTTGATATCAGCATAATGCTGGCTTCCTACAATGAGTTAGGAACTGTTCCAGCCTCTTCCATTTTGTGGAAATGTTTGAGTAGGATTGGTGTTAGTTCTTATTTAAACTTGTGGTAGAATTCAACAGTGAAGCCATCAGGTCCAGGGCATTTCTCTGTCAGGAGATTTTTGATTCCTTATTCAATCTCCTTATTTATTACAGGTCTATTCAAATTTTCTCTTTCTTTATTATTCAGTCTTGGTAACTTTCGTGTTTCTAGGAATATGTGCATTTCATCAATAGGTTATTCAGTTTGTTGGCGTACAACTGTTCACAGTACTCTCTTATAATGCTTTTTATTTGTGTAGAATCAGTAGTAATGTCCCCACTTTCATTTCTGATTTAGTAGTTTGAGTCTTCTCTCTTTTTTTCTTAGTCCATTTAGCTAAAAGTATGCCAGCTTTCTTGATCCTTTGGAAGACCAACTTTTGATTTAATTGATTTTCTCTATTATTTATCTAGTGTCCATTTCATTCATCTCTGCTCCAGACTATTTTTTGCTAGCCTTGAGTTTAATTTGCCCTAATTTTCTGCTTCTTTTTTTGTTTTCACTTTTTTTCTTTTGGTGAGGAAGATTCACTCTGAGTTAACATCCATTGCCAATCTTCCTGTATTTTTTTTTTTGCTTGAGGAAGATTAGCCCTGAGCTAACACCTGTGCCAGTCTTCCTCTATTTTCTATGTGGGAATGCCTCCACAACATGGCCAATGAGTGGAGTAGGTCCGCACCCAGGATTGGAACCCGTGAACCAAGGATGCTGAAACGGAGCATGTAAAACTTTAACACTCAATCACGGGGCTGGCCCCCTTTTCTGCTTCTTTAAGGTGTAGACTTAGGTAGTTGATTTGAGATCTGTTTTAATGTAGGCATTTACACTTATAAACTTCTCTCTGAACACAACCTTGACTGAATTCCATAAGTTTTGGTATATTGTGCTGTCATTTTCATTCATCTCAAGCTGTTTTCTACTTTCTCTTATGATTTCTTCTTTGACCCATTGGTTATTTAAGTGTGTGTTGTTTAATTTCCACATATTTGTGAATTTTCCAGTTTTCCTTCTGTTAATGATTTCTAGGTTGTGGTGGACGAATATCCCGATCACTGTCAAGCCAATCCAGCGTGGCCTGCGTGCAGAGGCAGCATATCATCCACTTCATCTGGAAAGTTCCACATGGCATTTAAAGAAGAGGAAGAATAATCCCCCTTCTCAGGTTAAAGGACAGTTTTCAGTAGTTTCTTGATTTTGCCCTACCCCCACTTGGACTATAAGAGGTCATAGAAGTGGCTCCTGTTGTCTCAGCATAATTTTTTCCTTTGAGAGCATCCCTGACACAAGTGGCCATAACTTGGACCAGATGAAATCCCAGCTTGGTGCAGTGTCAGCATATGGCCCCACCCTCTCCTTTATTTTCATTTTAGCTAATTATATATAGCAATAGCCACTGAATTGTATATTAGCGTGCTTCTTGGAGTTTTTGCTTTGTTTTGTTTTGTTTGCATTTCCTTACATATCCAGTGAACCAACCCCTGGGAGCTTAGCTCTATCATTTCCGAATTCCATAGGTCACTTTTACCTCCAGTAACTGACCACAGTGCAGCTGCTGTGTCACACCATGAGAGATGCAGAAACCATTCAGGAATGAAGGTTCATCAACCACCACCCCCTTCTTCCTATTCTCAAAATATGCCTATACCACGTTCCAGTGAGTCAAGTGAATGCCACTATTGAAGCCACTGTGTCAGGGGCTCCCAAGACCATCCTAAGTTCAGTGATTTTCTGAAGGACTCAGAATGCTGAAATGCTGTTATATTCATGGTTATTGTCTTTGTCTGTTTTGGATCTTACAACACAATATCGTGGAATGAGTGGCCTTTAAATAACAAACTTATTTCTCACAGTTCTGGAGTCTGAGAAGTCCAAGGTCAAGGCTCTGGCAGATTTGGTGTCTGGTGAGGCCGCCTTTCTGGTTCGTAGACAGTCACTTTTTCACTGTGTCCTCACCTGGTAGAAGGCTCAAGGGATCTCTCTGGGTTCCCCTTTATAAGGGCACCAATCTCATTCATGAGAGCTCCGTCCTCATGACCTAATCACCTCCCAAAGGCCCCACTAACAAACACCATCACATGGGGATTAAGTTTCACCATATGAGTCTGGGGGGACTCAAACGTTCCATCTATACCAGTTATGATTTATTACAGGAAAGGATACAGATTAAGTCAGCAGAGGTAAAAGACACATAGGACAGACAGACACACACACAGGAGAGCACGGCACAGCTTTCCATTTATCCTGTTCCAGAGGAGTCATTGGACAGTGCTCAATTCCCCAGCAGTGATGAGTGACATACGCAGAGTATTGCCAATAGGGAAGTGCAACCAAGGCTTGGTGTCCAGGGATTTTATTGGGATTGGTGTGACAAGCATGGAGCCAGTGTGTGGCTGACAGGAATGAGTAAGTTTCCATCCCCTCCAGAGGCCAGACTGATACAGGGAGATGCAAGGTCCCCACCACATGTCACATTGTTAGTATGAATGATCTGGCATAGCCAGAGGCCCTAGGAAAACAGAGAGAAGGTTATCTGGCAGAATATTCCCAGAGCCTAAAGGACATCTCCCAGTAGCTGACAAGTGGACAAGGATTGCTTTACAAGATTCAAGTTCTGCACCCTCCAAATCGGCTGAGTGAGGGACTCACCAGCCTGGAGGCCATATCCCAGGCCCAACTCCACCCATCCGACCACAGACCAACAGCTCAGCCAGCACCGTCAAGTCTGCTGCCCCATTTCATCTACGACACCCCAACACATGAGGAATCCAGGAATGGATGGGAAGAGATGTGACAGGTTAACACCCAGGCTCAGTCCTCAGGGGCCAGAGCCCTCCCTGGGAAGCCTGATGGCACTCCAGAATTGAGCACCTTCCTGAGCTCTCAGTCACACCGAGATAGGATAGTCCACCTTTTCCAGCCCCTCAGGGTTGTCCTGTCCAGAGGCCTCCCTAGTATGGGTTGCCTCATGGCTAGGCTGGAGCTGGAGGTGGATACTTGTCTTGGCTTCTACCCAGGGCACCATCCTCTAGGTGGCTGCATCAGGCTGGACTCTCAGGAGGCTTGGCCAGGGGCAGGGAATAGCCTCGCAGGCCACAAGCATGCCGTAGGGACAGCGGTTAACCTTGGACCCATGTGAGTTGGATGGCCATAGAAGGAGAGGCACCATGGGGACCTCAGGGGAGAACACCCTGGCTCTTGTCCTTGCTCCGCCGTGAGACTCTGTGACCCTGGGCCAGTCCTTCCCTGCCCTAGGCTTCTGTTTCCCCTTGAGCCAATGAGATGTTTGTACCAGATGGCCACTGGATCCCGTCTTCCTTGCCTGAATCAGAGGCTGTGACCTTGTTAGCCTGGAGCTTCGGCCAAGCACAGGGACTGCCATCCTCCACCTGTCCCCATCCCTGCAATTGACTGGCTCTGGACTGAGCACACAGGCAGTGCCCAAGGGTTTCTAATGACTGTCTGCTTACCTGAGTCTTGGGCAGATCCCCTGGTGCATTTAGGTAACAGTTTGTGAACCAGAGACAGTCAGGGAAGAAGCAGCTCCTCCAGGCCTGTTTTCCAGAGGACCCCCACCCAACAGCATCTCTGACAGGGGATCCACCAGCATCTTCCAGGTGTCCTCATGACAGGGAACTCCCAGCTCTCAGCACTCAAGGAGCTTGGTCTGTCCCTTGGCACTGGGTGAGAAAGCAAGCCAGGGGCCTCTCAGCCTTTCCAGAATATCCACTGTCGTGTCAGGACTTGGTGGCAGGAGGGATTGTTGTTCCAGCAGTTTTTTGGGACAGGGAATGTGGACGAGGCCACACTGGGCTTGAGGAGACGTGAGGCCCCTGTGTGGAGGCAGGTGGGCCTGCAGAAGCAGCAACTCTGTGGATTTATTGATACTTTGTCATTCGTCGTTCTGAGTCTTGGGGATATCAGAGGCTGGGAACCAACCCAGCCACAGCATCCTCAGGAGCTGGGGGACCCAGCCCTGGGGACTTTCCTCCTTGCTTTCCACCTCAGAGGCCTCTAAAAACCACAAGGAGACATGCCCTGTGGGTCCCTTGCTGGGAGGACGTCTCCCTTGGCGAGGGAGCCATGATGCCGGGGGAGCAGGTTAGCATTGATAAAAGACTAGGTATTCTTCCAGCCCAAAGAGAGTGGCCTCGAGTTCCTGCCAACCGGGAAGGAAACAGGAGGCAGGGGAGGCTCATTCAGGAAGGTCAGGGCATCTGGCTGTCTGGGCTTCCTCCCCACTCTGAGGGATGTGACTCCATTTTTTGATGTTTGATTTCTGACAGCTTTTAAGCATCACCTCAGTCTCTTCCCTTGCTCCCCCACATCTGGACCAGCTGATAATAAATCTGGTGCTGTCTCCTTTGGTCCCCACTAGAGTTTCAAACCACAAAGCCGCTACCCACACAAATGAACCCTCTCCCCAGCCCATCACCAAACCACAGTAAATATCCAGGCCAGTCTCCTTTCCTGGCTCTCTCAAGCCATTTTGGTCCTGCTTGAGAGGCCAGTCCTGCTCTGCCCAGAGACCTCAATGATGCAAGCAGTAAAGCCTTTCATACCCTCTTGGTGTCATCAGTACACGTCCTAATCAAATTTGAGAGAGGTCTCTCCTGCTTTAACAGGGTGACCATAACAAGAACCTAAAGATTACAGACTTATAAAGAAGAAATAACTCTCACTTTTAGGAATTCAAGTAGCATCAGACTGAACACTAATACTTGAGGTAGAAGACAGTGAGATGGGTCTTAAAAATTCTACAGGAAAGTTATTTGCAATCTAGAGTTCTCTACCCAGCTGAACTATTAGCCAAGTATGAATGGAGACATTTAAGACATCTATGGTCTCTCAAACACCACAGGAGAGCAGTGATATCAGCAAAAACGGCAGAGCTCTGAAAATTGGCCACTGAGGAAGAGCAATGAAAACATTGGTAAAATGATCAGATACTTTTTCATAATTCTGGGAATTAAACAAAAGCTCATGGCTACTCAGAAGCATTTTTCTCAAGACACATGGCTGAGTCTGAGAATGAACAGGAAGCTTTGTGGCATTTCCACTTCCCTGGTCCTGTCCTCCACTCTCCAGCTCAGCAGCAACCTTGAAAAGAACTACCCACACTCCCAGGGAAGCCTCCTGAGGGAACACAGGACATGGAGCATTTTCAAAGCCTAATTCCCATAGAATTGTCACTATTTCCCTGGCTAGGGGTTCCCTGGAAGACCCCATGTGCAGGGCTGTCTGTGTGTGACCTGAAAGCTCCCCTTGTGCAAACAGCCTTTTCTCAGGAGAGTTTGTTGAAGGTAATCAGAGGCCACTGTTGAAAATCAAAGCTGCCTGAAGGAATGGATAAGAGTTGGGGCAAATGATACACTAACCACAAAACTTAAAAGGGGAACCAGGGGCATGAGGTGTCCACAGGGGCTTTGAAGAGTGCTAACACATTCCTGGGAATCTAAGAGGCCATGCACGTGAGTAGGGCTGTGAGTAGCTATTTGCAGGCTCAGGAAAGACCTGGGGGGGCCCTAGGATCTCACCTGTGATTGACTTTTAAGTTCTATGCAAATAGGTAGTGAAGGCGGAGGGAAAGTTGTAATCATTAAATCAGTGCCTAGCTAAGTGTTGAAAGTATGTCCAGACACACACACAGAGCACCTCTGTGCAGCAAAGACTGGGAGAGGTTTTGGTTCCAGGTATTTAAGGAAATCTCTAACAAATCATTAACCAATGACCACCACGCTGAGTAGAGACTACAGTGGCCACACACAACAAGGAATAGAGACTTCATAGAATTAGTTCAGAAAAGTCACTAAGTCAAGAAACAACTATAACGGTAAGAAACAACCACAACAACAAGCCGTGGGAAGCAAAGAGAATCTAATTTCCAGAGTTGCCACATTCTGTTATTTGAAAGGCCAGTTTTCAACCAAAATTACAAGACATGTAAAGAAACAAGCAAGTATGGCCCATACACAGGAAAAAGGAATCAAGGGGAGCCATTCCTGATGGTGGAGTTGCTGGACACAGACTGCATATCAGCTAATTCAATATGTTCACAAAACTAAAGGAAGCCGTGTCTAAAGAACTAAAGGAAAGTGAGAGAATGATGTCTCACCAATTAAAAAATACCTGTAATGAGATAGAAGTTACAAAAAGGCGCCAAGTAGAAATTCTGGAGTTGAAAATAGAATAACTAAAATGGAAGTTCACTACAGGAACTCAAGAGCAGATTTGAACAGGCAGAAGAAAAATCAGTGAACATGAGGACAGGTCAGCTGAGATGATCCAGGCTGAGGAACAGAAACAAGAATGAAGAACAATGAGCAGAGATTCAGAAACCTGTGGGGCACCATCAAGCATACCTCACACATATAATGGGAGTCCTAGCAGAAGAAGAGAGAGACAAAGGACTAGAAGGAATATTTGAAGAAATATTGAAAACTGAATACTCCCCAAATTTGATGAAAAACATTAATTTATACGTCCAAGAAGCTAAGTGAACTCCAAGTAGGATAAAATCAGAGATCTAAATCTACACACATCACAAGAAAACCATCAAAAGACAAAGAGAGAATTTTGAAAGCAGCAAGAAAAAAGTGAGATGCACCTCATCGTGAACAAAGGATCCATCCTCAATAACATTGATGTCAGATTTTTAATCAGACACCACAGAGGCCAGAAAGCAGTGGGATGACAATATCCCTCAGGAAGTGACTGGAGGATGTCACAATCTTGGGAAAGGGCCTCCAGACTCCAGGAATTGTCCAGTCAAGGTAAATGAGGAGCCCACAGAACAACCCTGTTGTCCCCCACACCCAGATTTAGACTTGCCACGGCTACACCAGAGCCTAGGAATCTGGGCTGTGCTGCAAGCCGGGTGAGGACCCTGAGCACCGCAGGGTGCAGCCTCCACCAGGAGAGGCTCTGCCCAGGCATACATGGGCCTTTCTGAGAACCAGGGCCCTTGGTGCTGGGTCTGTGTGTGTGTGAGAATTTATGCACCTTGAGTGCAAATGTGAGTTTGTGTGTTCATGTAAGTGTTGTCTGAGTGCGGGTGGCCTGTGGGTATGTAGATTTCTGTGTGGTGGGTCTGTGTGTGTGTGTGTGCGTGCTTGTGTTAGCATGACGGTAAGAGTCTGGGAATGGATGAGTGGTTTGTGTGTGATTATGTGCGTCTGTGTGTGTGCGTGCGCAAGTGTGCGGTGTGAGGTAAACGGGACCTGTGAGGTAAATGGAGAACCTCAGCCCCCCCGTCTCAGCTTCCACTCTTCCTATCTGTCACCAGGAAGGAGCAGGAATTGGGGGGTTTCCTCGCTGGCGCTCCATGCTGCGGGGGAAGGGGCAAGGGGAGCAAAATGCCACTAACTTTCCCAGTGCCCGGGCTGGGGCTGCAGCTCCCTACCTGCTTTCTAGGGCTCTCTCCCAGCATTTGCTCTGTATCACTGGGGAGCCCAGGGCCCTGTCTCCATGTTTGGGGGACCAGGGTCTGGAGCTTCCTGCTCTGCCATCGTACTGACATCACCCCTGGACTGTAAGTCTCTGGTCGCAGTGTAACCGAACTCAGCGGGTCCGTCTCTTTGTGAGTGCAGAGCCGAAAAACACAAACAAGGTTGAAGTGGGTGAAGAAAAACTTTCATTGCTTGCACAAGCAATGGAGGACACCAGGGAGAGTTCCTAAAGCAGTGTGTCTTCAAGCTTAGTGCCCATGGAGACTTTACACATCAGAGTGTAGAGGATAATGCACAACTGTGTAACAACTGGGCCCAATCAGGGTGCATGTGCATGCCATTACATAACGAGTTCAAGGAACATATCATTACCTAATGGGTCCATGGAAACTTTTGGACACTTAGAGGTTGAGCAATTTGCAAAGATCTTGCTGCAACCATGTAAGTTTCACTGTAGAATGGCAACATCTGAAAAACTGCACATTTTCTCCTTGTCTGGAAAACATCTGACAGACCATGTTGGTTATGGAGCAGACTCTCGGTAACCCTTTCTTTGCCTGGTGTCTGGTTACAGCAGTGTCCAGAAAGCCCTTCCCTGCCTGGCTGAACACCTGTGATACCAGTGGTCCTGGGGTACTGCTCACCCCTCTAGCCCCAGCAGCTTCACCGGAGCAGAAGCCCAGCGAGGGTGGACTGAGTGTGGCTCTAAAATAAGAAACCTCACTAACTTACATGTAGAGCAGTAGCTCAGAGCATACGGGATTCTTTGGTATTTTTTTTTTAAGTATTTTATTGAGGTCATATTGGAGTATAACATTGTGTACATTTCAGGTGTACATTATTATATATCAGTTTCTATAGAGACAACATCCTGTTCACCACCAATAGTCTAGTTTTATCCATCATAATACATATGTGCCCTTTACCCCTTTTGCTCTCCTCCCCTTCCCTCTTTCCCTCTGGTAACCACCAATCTGTTCTCCTTATCTATATATTTATTTGTTTGTTCATCTTCCACATATGAGTGAAATCATATGGTATTTGTCTTCCTCTGTCTGACTTATTTTGCTTAGCATAATACCCTCAAAGTCCATCCATGTTGTCACAAGTGGCACGATTTTGTCTTTTTTGTGGTAACTAGTATTCCATTGTGTATATATGTATATGACATCTCCTTTATCCATTCATCATTGATGATGATGGGTTGCTTTCATGTCCTGGCTATTGTGAATAATGCTGTGATGAACATAGCGGTGCATATGTCTTTTTGTTTTTATTTTTTTATTTTATTTTATTTTTTATTCTATTTTTTTTTAATTTTTTGTTTATTGCAGTAACATTGGTTTATAACATTGTGTAAATTTCAGGGGTACATCATTATACTTCTCTTTCTGCACAGATTACATCATGTTCACCACCCAAATACTAATTACAACCCATCACCACACACATGTGCCGAATTATCCCTTTCGCCCTCCTCCCTCCCCCCTTCCCCTCTGGTAACCACCAATCCAATCTCTGTCTCTGTGTGTTTGTTTATTGTCGTTATTATCTACTACTTAATGAAGGAAATCATACGGTATTTGACCTTCTCCCTCTGACTTATTTCACTTTGCATAATACCCTCAATGTCCATCCAAGTTGTCACAAATGGCTGGATTTCGTCGTTTCTTATGGCTGAGTAGTATTCCATTGTGTATATATACCACATCTTCTTTATCCATTCGTCCCTTG
The DNA here is from genome assembly GCF_020826845.1 of Diceros bicornis minor. Classification (NCBI taxonomy): domain Eukaryota; kingdom Metazoa; phylum Chordata; class Mammalia; order Perissodactyla; family Rhinocerotidae; genus Diceros; species Diceros bicornis. Next base: position 8,193,266 of record NC_080764.1, read on the forward strand.
ATGGGCACTTAGGTTGCTTCCAAGTCTTGGCTATTGTGAATAACGCTGCAATGAACACAGGGGTGCATGTATCTTTACACACTGGTGTTTTCAAGTTCTTTGGATAAATACCCAGCAGTGGAATAGCTGGATCATATGGTAGTTCTATCCTTGAATTAATGATTTCATGTTCTTTGGATAAATATCCACTAGTGGAATGGCCAGATCATATGATATTTCTATTTTTAATTTTTTGAGAAATCTCCATACTGTTTTCCATAGTGGCTGCACCAGTTTGCATTCCCACCAGCAGTGTATGAGGGTCCCCTTTCCTCCACATTCTCTCCAACACTTGTCATTTCTTGTTAATTACAGCCATTCTGACGGGTGTGAGGCAATATCTCATTGTAATTTTGATGTGCATTTCCCTAAAAATTACTGATATGGAACATCTTTTTGTGTGCCTGTTGGCCATCTGTATACCTTCTTTGGAAAAATTTCTGTTAATGTCCTCTGCTCATTTTTTGATTGCGTTGTTTATTTTTTTGTTGTTGAGTTGTATGAGATCTTTATGTATTTTGGAAATTAACCCCTCTTTAGATATATTTGCAAATATTTTCTCCCATTTGGTAGGTTGTCTCTTTGTTTTGTTGATGGCTTCCTTTGCCGTGCAGGAGCTTTTTAGTCTGATATAGTCCCATTTGTTTATTTTTTCTTTTGTGTCCCTTGTCTGAATAGACATGGTATTCAAAAAGATACTGTGGAGACCCATGTCAAAGACCACACTGCTTACGTTTTCTTCTAGGAATTTTATGGTTTTGGGTCTTACCTTCAAGTCTTTAATCGATTTTGAGTTGATTTTTGCGAATGGTGTAAGATAATGGTCTACTTTCATTCTTTTGCACGTGGCTGTCCAGTTTTCCCAACTCTATTTATTAAAGAGACTTTCCTTTCTCCATTGTATGTTCTTGGCTTCTTTGTCAAAGATTAGCTGTCCATAGATGTGTGGTTTTATTTCTGGGCTCTCAATTCTGTTCCACTTATCTGTGTGTCTGTTTTTCTGCCATACCATGCTATTCTGATTACTATAGCTTTGTAGTATATTTTGAATTCAGAGGGTGTGATACCTCCAACTTTGTTCTTTTTTCTCAGGATTGTTTTGGCTATTCGAAGTCTTTTGTTGTTTCATATAAATTTTAGGATTCTTTCTTCTATTTCTGTGAAGAATGTCATTGACATAATGATTGGGATTGCATTGAATCTATAGATTGCTTTTGGTAATATGGACATTTTAACTATGTTTATTCTTCCAATCCATGAGCATGGAATATCTTTCCATTTCTTTATGTCTTCTTTGATTTCTTTCAGTAATGTCTTGTAGTTTTCAGGGTATAGTTCTTTTACCTCCTTGATTTAATTTATAAATAGGTATTTTATTCTTTTTATTGTGATTGTAAATGGGATTGTAATCTTGATTTCTCTTTCAGCTAGTTCATTATTAGTGTATAGAAATGCAAGTGATTTTTTTGTATGTTGATTTGTACCTTTAACTTTCCTATATTAACTGATTATGTCCAATAGTTCTGGTGAATTCTTTAGGGTTTTCTATACATAGAATCATGTCATCCCCAAATGGTGACAGTTCTACTTCTTCTTTTCCAATTTGGATCCCTTTTATTTTACTCTGGCTAAAACTTCCAGTACTACGTTGAATAAGAGTAGTGAGAGTGGGCATCCTTGTCTTGTTCCTATTCTCAGAGGAATAGCTTTCAGTTTTTCACTGTTGAGTATGGGTATGTCATACATGGCCTTTATTGAGGCCTTTATGTTGAGGTAGAGCACGCGTCTTGAGATGGCCCCGAATGCAGCTCTATGACATTGACCTCCTGATGTGATCCCTGAGACTGACTCTCCTCCATGCCTTGGGGACCATAAAGCCACCTGCCTTACAGGGCGGTGGGGAGCAGAAGTACCTGGCACACGAGTACCTGATCAATGGAAGCTGCACAATGATTGCAAAAGGCCATGGGCTTCATAATTGTACTGTGTATTCATTGTACTCACGAGGTTTCCTCAAGGGTGCTCATTCTGGACAACAAGCCCTGAGTATCGGGAGGTTCTGCGTAAATTAGAGGCATGTCTGTCCCTGCCCTTCATATCCACATTAGGGTGACTGTTTGGGAGGGTGTGACACATCCAAAACAAAGGGTGGATGAAGATAATTTCTCCAGGGCCACTGTGTGACCAACACTCTGACCATACTGCCCCCGGCTGACACCACCTGATTATCTGACAGTCCTGGGTAGGAAGTTGCTGCCCACAGGACAGGACATTCAACTGAGGCCAATGAGATGCCACAAAATAGATCCAGGAAGTCCCCAGGGTGCCCATGGGTCTTGCCGTCCTGGTCTGTAGAGTGCCTCAAAACTGGTCTCCCTGCCTCCTGCAGGCCCAGGGACCCCAGTTCCCCACAGTCCTGTCCTCGGCCAGATTTGTAAAGCTGCCTTTCTCCTGCGGCCCCTCACCCCCCTGCACAGGACTTTGCAGTGGCCCTTTGACCCTGCTGCCAGATCATCTTGGATGCAGTGCCAGGCCAGCCAGAGTACTCCAGGAAATCTTCCCAGAGAGTCCAGCTCCAGCCTGATGCAGTGTCCCCTGACCTTCAAAGCAGTCCTGGCACTGCCGGCCTGGCCCATCAGCTCTTTGACTTCCCACTCTTCCTCTTGGTCTTGAGCATCTTGGAGCAGGGGCCCACCATCATCTTCCTGCCAGGCTGCAAGTGCTGAGTCCAGCACCCAGCATGGTCCATACAGCTGGGCTGGCACAGTATCCAAGGTCTGCCCAAGGCAAGATGCAGGGAAGGCCAGATAAACTGAGGAAGGCCCAGCTGGGCCCCAGCAAGCTACACTGGTCCTGGGCCTGGCAGAGAGTGGGGATGTGGGAATTCAGACAGGGAGGAGCAGCTTTCACAAGCCAAGCATGAACTGCAAATGTTGAAAGCCACTTCCAAGATGCCACAGCCCCAGGAAGCCATCTCTGGGTGGCCATCTCTGAGTCAAGAACGTCCAGATATACCCTAAGAAGAAGCTGGTTCTCTTACTCTTGGGGAGTGAGTGAGGGAGAGAACTGGGTGGACACAGGAGTGGGGAGTGCCTCCTGCAGGCCCTGCTTCAGCTGGGGAGAGACTTCTCCAGCTGTTTACAGAATGAGAGCTTATCTCAATACCCCTGTGATGGGTGAGGGTGCCTGACCTCTACCCAGGAAATGCCCCTTCCCCACCCTCTGGGCTCCTTTCCCTTCCCATTTGAGTGGGTTTTGGCCTCAGAGTTCCCATCAGCTTCAGTGATTTAAAACCTCAGCCTCAAATCCCACCCCTTTTCTTGTTGAAGAAGGAGGGTGCTGAGGCTGGTGGGCATCAGCCCTGCCCTGGCATGGTGTGCTCAACCCCCTTTTGGGGGGGGAAAGAAGCTGAGCAAGAGGGAGGGCCTGGGAGCCATAATTCCAGTCAGACAGTGGCACACACTGGCTCTGGATGATGCTGGTGTTTGCATCTTTCCTTGAGGGACCACAGAGTGAGGGTGGAAGGGATGGGGCTGGAGCAGGGGGGACCTGGCCCAGGGAGAGGGAGGAGGCCGGCAAAGGGGGAGGCCAGAGAATCCATTCCTTGTGGTCCTCAGCAGGCCTGTGAGGGTGTAAAGAAATTACATCGTCCCCACTAGGTTTCCACCCCCTTGTCTTCCAGAAAGAGCTGGAGCAGCTGATGTTCAAGGACAAAAGACAATGAGGAGGAGGAAGCAGGCCCCCTCCTCTGGGGACAGAGTCACATCCTCTGCTAAGCCACCCTAGTCCCCTGAGCTTCCTGGCAGCTAAGTCAACAAGGGCCAGTGCCCACCCCACATTTCTCTGAGTCAGGAAAGTGGACACAGGCACCAGGAGATTCATCACCTGGGTGGCCTCCAGAGGTAGGAGGTCAAGGACGAATTTGTAGCAAACTTCAAAAGTTTCTCCCACCCATTGACCTGGCGTGTTGGGTGACTAGGGAGTTCTAAAAACAACCCTGTTGCCTCCTCCACCCAGATCCAAAGGTGCAAAGGCCACAACCAAGTGGAAACCAAGGAAGGTGAGCCAGCAGCCAGCCAGGTGAGGGTCCTCAGATCACTGCCACTGGCCTCCAGGCAGGGAGAGGAGGGGTCAGGGTAGTCAATTCCAGGCAACCACTGAGAACAGGTGCTCTAGTGCTGGGTCTATGTGTGTGTAGCAGTGGTGCATGTATTAATGTGTGTGTGTATGTGGTTTTGTGAGTGTGTTAATGTCTTTCTGCATATGGTTGTGTGTCAGTCTGTGAGCATGTGGGTAGTGTCTGAATGTGTGAGTCGTTTCTGAGTGTGTGATCTCTCTATGTGTGTATTGAGTGTACTAGTGTAAAGTGAAGGACATGGAGAACTTCATCCCACCCCTCCTACTCACCTTGGTCCCTCTGATCATTGTGATGTCCCTACAGCAAGTGCCAGGAAAAAATCTGGGAGGTGAAGGTCACTCAGGAAGAGGCAGGTGAGACAAGGGAAGGCAAGCATGTGTTCTGGGGATGAGGCTGTGACCACATCAGGGACAGTGAGCCTAATGTGATAGGCGAGGGCAGAATCAAGCCCCAAGTCCCCTGGTTCTTCCTTGGAGTCTGTACAATGCTGGGGAGTCAGGCTGGAGGTGGGGCCTTCCCCTTTTATCTACCCCCCTGCCCTGGGTAAGCACCTGGAGAGGGCGGCAGGGATAGGATTTCCGTGGCCACCCCTACACCTGACCTTCCCTGGCCCCTCCCTCCACCCTCTGGAAACACAGTCCTCCCAACTTGTTGGCTCAGGGCAGAGGGCAAAGGCCAGTCTCAGCTCCCTTTATAAAGAGGACCAAGGCTGGTCGAGCCCTCAGGGTTGGTGAGAGTGCCCTGCCTGGCCTGGTCCTAGGTGCCTGGTGTGGTGAGGGGTGCCAATGTGCCCAGAGGAGCCCAGTACCCACTGAGGCAGCCATGGAGCTGCTGAGTGGGGAGACACTGGGGTACCTGGCTGTGGCCGTTGCCATCTTCTTGCTCCTGGTGGACCTGATGCACCAGCGCCAATGCTGGGCCCCATGCTACCCACCAGACACCATGCCCCTGCCTGGGCTGGGCAACCTGCTGCAGGTGGACTTCCTAGACATGCTTTGCTGATTTACGTGGATAGGAAGGTGGGGGTGGGCACAGAGGTCCTAGGGACCCCACCTAGCAGCAGACAGTGGGTGCTGCGTGAAGCCACAGGCTGGACAGGGAGCTGGGGGGAAAAAAGAGGAGGCAGGTTTGAGAGGCCTCCTGGGGGAGGGCATCTGTGCAGGGCCTGGAGGACAGTCTGAATTTTCCCATCAAAGGTCAGAGAGGACAAAGGCCTGGAGGGGGTGGGACTTGGCAGTGGCCTTGGGATCCAGTGGGACAGAGCTTAAATTATGTGAGCCTGAGTCCCTTCTGATGACATCAGGAGGAAAGGTCTTAAGATGGGGGAGGAGAGTCTGGTCATGAGCCCCATTTAATAAGGAAATCGAGGTTGAGAAGGGACAGTGACCAGGTTCAAATCTTTTGCTGCTGTGAGACCTTGGGCCTCACTGCTCACCACTCTGAACCTCAGTTTCTTCGCCTGTAATATGGAATGAGAACTTGGCCTACTCACAATGTTGGTGACCTCTGCAAAGTCATAGCTGGGTGGTCTGATCCAATGTGAGGTCCTCAACAGTGCAGGTTGTGACTCCTAGCATCCCTGACGCCACATAGAGTTTTTCTACCCACTTACTGCTGGCAGCCCACGGGTCCCCCAAGGCTAGTGTCAGGAGACTGGGTACAGCAGCCTTCCAGGCGCTGGGCTTGGCAAACGCCCTTGACCCTCGGCCTGCAGCTGTGGCGCCACTTCGGGGACCTGTTCAGCCTACAGCTGGCCTGAATGCCCTCGGTCGTGCTCAACGGGCTGGGGGCCATGCGTGAGGCGCTGGTGGACCGCAGCGAGGACAACTCCAACCGCCCACCTGGGCCCATCTTTGAGCACCTGGGCTTTGGGCCACGCTCCGAAGATAAGCGAAGAAGGGGAGGGCCGCAGCCCGGTGGTGACTGGGCCCACAGTGACCGAGACCCAGCAGGCTCAAGCGGAGGCATGGTGGTGGACCTGCGGTGCAGGGAAGCCTCAGCGAATTTGAAGGGGCGGCAGGCGGAGGAAGTAGTCTGTGCCAAAGGTGTGGAGGGGGATGTGGGCGGGGCGGAGGGCTGATGTGGCCGAGGCGGAGGGCGGGGCCTTAAGGGGAGTGGGCGGGCCCTGGCAATTGGGAGGAGCAAGGGGACCTCCTGGCGGCAGGAATGAGGAGGATGGAGTCAGTGTGGGCGGGGCGGGGCAGGGGGAGGCCAGGACTTTCCCTGAATCGGAAGCGGGTCCTGGTGGGCAGAGCCATGAATGGGGCCGACACCTGCCCCCAGTGGGGAGAGCAGGCGAGAAATGAGGGCAGGCAGAGGGTGGGACCTGTCCCCAACCAGATTGGGGTGTAAAGTGGGTGAGACTTGGTGGAGTGGCTCGGGCGAATGAGGTCAGTGTGGGCCAAACGGGCGCGGTGTATATACAGGGTAAGGGCGAGGCCTGTACCGAATGAGGGCGGGACTGAGTGAACCAGGGCACGGAGTGGACCTTACCCTTGGCATAGAAGGAAGGGCAGACGAGCCCGTGAGCAAGGTTTGTGTGCAGAGGCGGGAACAGGGCACACACGAGCCACGCCCACGTCTGCCCGCGCCCATGGGTGGTCTTTGCCCTCTATGGACACGGGTGGTGGGAGCAGCGGCGCTTCTCCGTGTCCACCCTGCGCAACTTCGGCCTGGGCAAGAGGTCACTGGAGCAGTGGGTGACCGAGGAGGCCTCGTGCCTCTGTGCCGCCTTCTCAGACCAGGCCGGTGAGTGCTGGGCTGAGGGACAGGAGACAGGGATGGAGGCTGGGGAAGAGGAGATGGAGGCGACCCCCTGACCTGCACCGACCCCTCCCAGGACGCCCCTTTAGCCCCAACGCCCTCCTGAATAAAGCGGTGAGCAACGTGATCGCCTCCCTCACCTTCGGGCACCGCTTTGAGTACAACGACCTGCCTTTCTTGAAGCTATTGGACCTCACAGAGGAAGGACTGAAGGAAAATTTAGGCTTCCTGTCCGAGGTACTAGGATGGAGGAGACAAAGGAGCCCTGTAGGAGAGCTCGGTGGAGGAGGCCTCCACCCTGCCTTGGGCCTCCATAGAGGAAGATTTGGCTAGAGGGGTGTTCTGTAAGAGGGCTAAGGAACCTGTACCTCCTTCTTTGGAACCCATGAGATGTAGATTTTAGGTTTATCCTTCTGGGACCCATGCAAGTTAGGGTCTAGGGCCAAACTTAGGGAGGAACTAGGTCAATACTGAGGACACCCTGGAGGCAGCTGGGACCTGACTGGTGGAGGTGAACACCTGAGCACAGGGAGGATCCAGGACCCCACATCTATGGCCCGGACAGGTGCTGAATGCCATCGCCATGCTCCTGCACATCCCGGGGCTGGCTGCCAAGTCCTTTCCAGGTCATAGGGCCTTCATGACCCTGCTGAATGAGCTGATTGCTGAGCACAGGGTGACCTGGGACCAAGCCCATCCTCCCGGAGACCTGACTGACTCCTTCCTGGACAAGGTGGAGAAGGTGAGCTGCCAGGGACAGGGATAGAGGTTGTGAGTTGAGAGGCCTATGAGGGGAGCCTGGGCAAGGTGGGGCCTGTGTATCACCCAGTGAGGAGGCTCCTGGGCTGTTGGGTGCAGAGTGGGAGGCCATATGGGGGCTTCCTGCCTCTGCCCCTGAGCCCACCCTCTCTGCACGGCCCAGGACAAGGGGAACCCCAAGAGCAGCTTCAATGATGAGAACCTGTGCCTGATGGTGACTGACCTGTTCACTGCCGCGATGCTGACCATCTTGACCACGCTGGCCTGGGCCCTCCTGCTCATGATCCTGTACCCAGATGTGCAGCGTGAGCCCAGCCTGGGGGCCCAGTGGGATGGGTCAGGGGGGAGAGGGACAGGCTGGGGACCCGGAGCTTGGGTTGGCCACCAGGAGCTCTGAGCAAAGGCTGGGCCCTGGCTTAGGGGTCAAAGTGACCTCCTCCTCCACGTGGGCACAGCCCCTGCACAGGAGTCAAGAGGAGATCGGGGCTCAGCCCTCCTAGGTTTTGACCACTGTGGGGACACTTGTCTGTCCAGGCCATGTCCACAGGAGATAGACGAGGTGATAGGGCAGATACAGTGACCAAGGATGGGGGACCAAGCCACATGCCCTTCACCATAGCAGTAGTCCATGAGATGCAGCGCTTTGGGGACATCATCCCACTGTGCTTGCCCCACATGACATCCCGTGATATTGAAGTGCAGGGCTTCCTCATCCCCAAGGTAGGCCTGCGGCCCTGCTCACCTCAGCTCAGCCCCACTTGTCACTGGTACCCCCAGCATGGACATTGCTAGGTGGGGCCAGGAATGGAACCCAAGCCACCTAATCCTCATTTCCATAGGGACCAACTGTCTAGCCCAGGTGGGTTTGTGGATGAAGCAGAGGCAGGGAAGGCTTTGTCTTTTCGGATCCCCAGTCAGGGGAGGCATGAGAGGGAGACAAACTAAAATGTGTCCCAGTGTTTTGGAGGAGCCATGCATGAGGGACAGGTGGCAGGGAGGGCGCCTATGGGAGACAGGTCACTTGGCCCTGCCATGGGGACAGGAAGGTGCCACAAAGCTTCTTGGGCTGAGATTGACTTGAAAGAGTCCAGGCGTGTGCCAGGCAGAGAGTGTGGCCCATGTGTGTTTGGTGGCAGGGGCCCTGGCGCCCACTAGCCAGGACCCCACCCATGCCAGGCATCTCCTGTCAGGGGACGACACTCATCACCAACCTGTCATCTGTGCTGAAGGACGAGACCATCTGGAAGAAGCCCTTCTGCTGCCACCCCAAGCACTTCCTGGACGCCCAGGGCCACTTCGTCAAGCAGGAGGCCTTCATGCCCTTCTCAGCAGGTGCCTGTGGGAGCCTGGCTCACTGCCCCCTCCTGAGGGAGTCTTGGAGGCATGGCGTCGGGCCCCCAGGCTCACTGAGCCCCCCATCCTTACCCACAGGCCGCCGCTCGTGCTTCGGGGAGCCCCTGGCCCGCATGGAGCTCTTCCTCTTCTTCACCTGCCTCCTGCAGCACTTCAGCTTCTCGGTGCCCACTGGGCAGCCCCGCCCCAGCGACCACGGTGTATATGGTGTACTGGTGACCCCATCCCCCTACCAGCTCTGTGCTGTGCCCCACTAGAGTGGGCACTAGCCCCCCTACCCACTCCTAGTGGAGGCCCTGATGTACAATAAACCAGTGTGATGGCTCCAACTGGGCTTGAGTCCCACCCAGGCCCCCTGAACAGCCCCTGGCAGTGATCAGCCTCAACAGACTTCTCAGGGCCAGCTCCTACCCCTGCCTGATCCAGCCTCACCTGGCATTTGACCCCAATTGAGAGACAAGTATACTGAGGCTCAGAAGGTGACAGCTTACCCCCTAGTCAACCATGGCGACCTAACACTAGCTACTTGAATTAGTGACAGAATCTACACATATGTCCCGGCTCCTGCTGGGAGGAGATAGAATAGGCTTCTGAGAGACATCATTGAGGCCCTGGTGGGGATGGGGAGGGCCCCACTCAGCCTGGATGCCCACATTTCAGGCCAAACTCCACCCCCTCCACTACGGGCCCACAGCTCAGCCAAAACCATCAAGTCTGCTGCCCCACTTCATCTACGACCCCCCAGTTGGTGGGGAACTCAGGGACGGCCAGGAAGTGATGTGCCAGGTTAACATCAGGCTCAGTCCTTAGGTGTCAGCGCCCTCCCTGGGAAGCCTGATGGCATTTCAGGAGTGAGCACCTCCCTGAGCCTCTCAGTCACCCCAAGATAGTATGGTCCCCCTCCCCCAGCCCCTCAGGGACACTCGTGTCCTGGCCCCTGCCCAGTAGGAGTTGCTCACGGCCAGGCTGGAGGTGGAGGAGGATGCTTGTCTGGGCTCCAACCCAGGGCACAGTCCTCTGAGTAGCTGTGTCAGGCAAGGCTCTCAGGAGGCTGGTCCAGAGGCAGGGAATGAGCCTGGTGGGCTGCAGGCATTCCCTAGTGAGAAGGTCCAGCCTTGCACCCATGTGACAGTGGGATGGCCAGAGGAGAAGGATGCCATGACAGAACTCTGGAGGAGGACGCCCTGGCAGTCATTCTTGCTCTACCAGGACACTCTGTGACCCTGGGCCACTACTCCCCTGCCCTGGGCTTCTGTTTCCCTTTCAGCCAATGAGATAGTTGTATCAGAGGGCTGCAGGGTCCTGTCTTCCTGCTCTGATTCTGCAGCTGTGACCTCGTTAGCCTGGAGCCTGGGGCCGAGGGCAGGGACTGCCATCCTCTCTACTGTCCCCACCCCCACAATTGACTGGCTCTGGACTGAGCACACAGGCAGTAACTAAGAGTTTCTAATGACTGTTGCTTACCCGAGTCTCGGGCAGACCCCCTAGCGCATTTAGGTAACAGCTTAGGGACCACCAACACTCAGGGCAGAAGCAGCCCCTCCAGGCCTCTGTTGCCAGACAATCCCCACCCAACAGCATCCCTGACAGGGGTCCCACCTGCAATTTCCAGGTGCCCTCATGACAGGGAGCTCCCCAGCTGTCAGCACTCAGGAACTTGGTCTGTCTCTTGGCACTGAGTCAGAAAGCCAGCCACGGCCCCCTTCAGCCTCTCCAGAGCATCCACCATCATGTCAGGGCTTGGTGGCGGGAGGGAGTGTTCCTGCAGCTGTTGGGGCAGGGGTGTGCACAAAGCCACACTGTGTGTTGAAGATGTAAGGCCCCTGAGAGGAGGCAGGTGGGCCTGCAGAAGCAGCAACTCTGTGAATTATTTGATACTTTGTCATTCATGGTCCTGAGCCTTGGGGATGTCAGAGGCTGGGCACCACCCCAGTCACAGCTTCCTCAGGAGCTGTGGGATCCAGCCCCTGGGCCTTTTTTCCTTGCTCTCGACCTCAGAGGCCTCTGAAAAGCACAAGCACCCATGCCCTGTGGGTCCCTTGCTGGGGGGACCTTTCCCAGGGACAGGGAACCCCTGATGCCCAGGGAGCAGGTCAGCGTTGATAAATGGCTAGGTATTCTTCCAGCCCAAGGGGAGTGGCCTCGAGAGTCTGCCAACCAGAAAGGAAACAGGAGGCAAGGGAGGCTCATTCAGGAAGGTCAGGGCATCTGGCTATGTGGGGTTCTCCACTGTGAGGCGTGTGACTCCATTTTTTGGTGTTTCACATCTGACAGCTTTAAGCATCACCTCTGTCTCTTCCCTTGTCCCCCACATCTGGACCAGCTGATAATAAACCCCTGGTGCTCTATCCTTTGGTCCCTATTAGAGTTTGAAACCACTAAGTTGCCACCCACACAGGAGAGCCCTCATCTCAGCCCATCACCAAACCACAGTAAATATCCAGGCCAATCTCCTTTCCTGGCTCTCTCAAGCCATTGTGGGCCTGCTTGAGAGGCCAGTCCTGCTCTGCCCAGAGACCTCAGTGATGCAAACAGTAAAGCTTTATACCCTTTTGATGTGGGAATGGTGTCATCAGTCAACATCCAAATCAAATTTTGATTGGGAGGTCTCTCCTGCTTTTGCAGGGTGACCATAACAAGAACCAGAAGACTTGCAGGGTTAAAGAAGAAGGAATCCTCAGTTTCAGAATCCTCAAGGAGCATCAGACTTGTCAACACCAATTCCTGAGGTAGAAGACAATGAGAAAGGTCTTTAAAATTCTGCAAGAATCTTATTTCCCATCTATAATTCTATACCCAGCTGAACTATTAGCTAATATAAATGGAGACATTTTAAAACATCTAAGATCTCTGAAAGACCCCTCAGGAGAGCAGTGATGTTAGCAAAAATGGCAGACCTCTGAAAATTGGCCACTCCAGAAGAGCAATGAAAAGACTGGCAAAATAACAGATACTTTTTCAGAAGTTTGGAAATTAATCAAAAGCTCACGGCCACTCAGGCACACATTTTTCAAGACAGATGGCTGAATCTCAGAATGAAGAGCAAGCTTTGTTGCATTTCCAGTTTTCCGATCCTAACCTCCACTCTCCAGCTCAGCAGGAGCCTTGAAAAGAACCGCCCACACTCCCAGGGAAGCCTCCTGAGAGAGCAGTTGGCACTGGAGCAATTTCAAAGCCTCATTCCCAAAGAATTGTCACTATAGTACTTGGCTGGGGGTTCTGTGGAAGACCCCGTGTGCAGGGCTGTCTGTGTGTGACCTGAGAGCTCCCCTTGTGCAAACAGTCTATTCCTCAGGAGAGTTTGTGGAAACTAATCAGAGGTCACTGTTGAAAACCAAAGCTGCCTGAGTAATGGACAAGATTTGGGGCAAATGATACACTAACCACACAGCGTAAAAGGAGAAGCTGGGGCATGAGGTGTCCACAGGGGTTTTGAAAAGCTCTGACACATTCCTGGGAATCTCAGAGGCCCTGCACTTGTGTAGGGCTGTGTGCAGATGTGTGTATGCTCAGGGAAGACCTGGGTGGGGGGCCTAAGCTCTCCCCTCTGATTGGCCTTGATGTTCTCTGCAAACATAAAGTGAAGGAGGAGGGAAAGTTGTAAACTCTAAAGCCAGTGCCTGGCTGAGTGTTGAAAGTATGTCCCAACACACACTGGGAGCACCTCTGAGCAGCAAAGACTGGAGCATTGTTGGTCCCAGGCATTTAAGGAAATCTCTAACCAATCATAAGCTGACCACTAAGCCAACTGAGTAGAGACTTCAGTGACCACACACAATAAGGAATAGAGACTTTATGGAATTAGTTCAGAAAAGTCACCAAGGAAAGAAACAACTACAATGCTAAGAAACAACCACAACACACACCCTTGGGAGCAAAGAGAATCCGCTTTCCAGAGTTGCCACATTATCTTATTTGAAATGTCCAGAATTCAACAAAAAATTGCAAGACATGCAAAGGAACTAAAGGCTCTGGCCCATTCACAGGAAAAAAGTAATCAGTGGAAACTGTCCCTGATGGTTGAGTTGCTGGACAGAGATGTCTATCAGCTAATTCAATATATTCACAGAACTGAAAGAAATCATGACTAAAGAACTAAAGGAAAGTGGCAGCATGATGTGTCACCAATTAAAGAATATCTGTAATGAGATAGAAATTATAAAAAGACACCAAGTAGAAATTCTGCATTTGAAAAGTTCAATAACTGAAATGAAAGTTCACTGCAGGAACTCAAGGGCAGATTTGAACAGGAAGAAGAAAAATCAGCGAACATGAGGACAGTCAGCTGAGCTGATCCAGGCTGAGGAACAGAAACAAGAATGAAGAACAGTGAGCAGAGATTCAGAAACCTGTGTGCCACCACCAAGCATACCACACACACATAATGGGAGTCCTAGCAGAAGAAGAGAGAGATAAAGGAATAGGAGGAATATTGAAGAAGTATTGAAAACTGAATACTCCTCAAATTTGTTGAAAAATATTAGTCTACTCATCCAAGAAGCTCAGTGATCTCCAAGTAGGATGAAATCAGAGATCTGCACCTACACACGTCACAATCAAACCGTCAAAAGACAGAGAATTTTGAAAGCAGCAAGAAAGATGCGAGATGCACCTCATCATGAACAAAGGATCCGTCCTCAATAACATTGACGTCAGATTTGTAATCAGACACCACAGAGGCCAGAAAGCAGTGGGATGACAATATCCCTCAGGAAGTGACTGGAGGATGTCACAAGCTTGAGAAAGGGCCTCTGGGCTCCACCAATTGTCCAGTCAGAGTAAATGGGAAGCCAGGAGAAAAATCCTGTTGCCACCTGACACCCCGATTTAATCTTGCCACAACTACACCGGAGTCTAGGAATCTGGGCTGTGCTGCAAGCCGGGTGAGGACCCTGAGCCCTGCAGGGAGCAGCCTCCACCAGAAGAGGCCCCGCCCAGGCGTCCAGGGGCCTCGCTGAGAACCAGGTGTTGGGTGTGTGTGTGTGTGAGAGAGAGAGAGAGAATCTGTGCAAGTTGAGTGCAAGTGTGAGTGTTGCCTGAGTGTGGATGGCCTTGTGCACATGTAGATTTCTATGTGGTGTTTCTGTGGGTGTGTGTGCATGTGTGAGCATGAGGGTAAGAGTCTGGGAATGGATGAGTGGTTTGTGGGTGATTAGGTGTGTCTGTGTCTGTGCGTGTGTCTTGACATGAGTACAGCCATGTTTGGCCGCTCCATTGACCTACAGCCACCAGCACAAAAAAAAATATAAAAAGCTGCTTTCTGTGTGGTGGGAACTGGCCTTTTTCCGGGAACTGGCCTTTCTCTCACGGAGGGAGTTGCAAGTTGTAACATTTCAAGGCTCTTGGAGCGTCGTAGCACGGGATGGACTGGCCATCTGTGCCGGGCTGGGACGATAACCAAAGAAAACAATGCACGTACACAACTACTGGGCCGGGATGTTAGCCAGGGGGCTCAGTGCACGTACGCCGCTGATAACCATTTTGTGCATGGGAACACTAAATGCTTGCTCTGCAAACTCTGTAATTGCTTACTCTGAAAATTACTGATGGTATAAAAACTGCTAGAAACTGAGCCCTGGTGAGAGTTCCACCTGTGGAAGGGACACCTTGCCCAGGACGTGTGATCCTTGCCCAGCCGCGTCGATTGACAGGGCTCTCCCGGCAGTGGGGCGTGGATGTTGTGAGTAACTGATTTGATGTGAAGTAATTGATTTGATGTGTTCTCTTTTCGGTCAACCTGGTGTTTCTCTTTCCGGTTGACTTGTGTCATTTTCTCTTCAGCCGATGTGGGTGTTTTCCCTTTCCAGTCAGGCTGATGTTTTTTCCCTTCTAATACTTGACCTATCTAGATCTGTTTGCAGACTATCGCCTTTACTATCCTCTATATAATAAAATATACCTTCGGTCCATTTGTTTGGAGTGGAAAGTGTCTTTTACGTCTCCGATCGAATCCCCAAACCTCTCATAACATAATTGGCGCTGTGAGCAGGATTCGATTAAGGAGATGGCTTTCCTGTTCAAACAAAGGGTAACTGAAGCCAAGGTGGAAGAGATCCCAAGATGGGAGGACCCTCCCTCTTGCACTCTGGCTGGGGAGTGGGCTCATAGGTCAGGATTATGTGACTCTTGAGATGTTCGTTGCGAGATATAAATCATTGGATGTGACCAAAACTTTGCAGACAGTAGGAAAAAAGAGATAATGTTTCTTTTCTGGCATGGCGAGGTTAATGTTTATTGACTGCTTATCATCGGGCTATGGAAGATAGGGATAAAATACAAGGGAGAATGTACTCTTGAAAAAAAAAGTTTCAAATTTACAGTCCCGGCTGATGTCACCCAAAATAAAAACTCTTTCCTTGCCGTGAGCCTGGCATTCTAGTTTTATTTGGCCCCTCTTAAGTGACAAATAGAGAGCCTGAATATGTATCCAATAATAATTTGGCGAGCCAGCCGGGAGGCTCTTTGTCCGTGGCTCGGTGGCCCTGGGCCGGGTGGGATGTCCTGGGAAACAGTCCAGCAGCTGCCTAGGTGATTTGCCCTGGGGACTGCTCCCAGTGCTTTCCATCTGACCTGGCACCGCTGACCCTGGGCACATTTTTCTTATGACAGGGAAACAGCCTCTAGAATTATTTGTTTGTTTGCCTATTTGTTTGTTTTTGCTTACACCAACAACTCCCTTCCCCTCCATCTAAAATCCTGTCTCTTTAAGAGGCAGGGCTATCCCTACTGGAGTGGGAATAATTGTAGGACTTTTACCCGGAATCTGTTAGATGCATCTATCTGTTCTGTTTGGGATCCCATTTAACTGTCTGTTCTGTATGTTTGTAATTTTGAAGGGGGGAAGTTCCATCTGTCCCCAAGGAGAGCCCTCTGGGCCACCTCTTGGCTAAATGGGCTATATTCAGCTAGGAGCCCATGTCCAAAAAAAAGATAATTTTTTTTTCCTATAACACCACATGGCCACAATATTCCATAGACTCCAGAGAGGAAAAGTGACCAAAATGGGGCAATTTCAATTTACCAAAACTGATATATTTGCTTATACAATTGGAAAAAGCCAGCTAAAATGTTAAACCACTAGTGGGAAGCCTATTTTAATCTTTTGAGGTTTTTAAATAAAATCAAGAATACTATATTGCCTCTTTAAGAGAAAATAATTAAATAATGAAACATGCCAGCAGCCTAAGCTGAATCTGCTGCTCCCCTCCCCTCTCTTGCGGAGCTTCCCCGCTTCAACTCCCCCGGAATTCCTGATCTAAAATTAAACAAGTGAAAATAAATAAACTTTTGAAATAATTTAAAATTGAGATGGCTATTCTAGAAAATCTGTTTCAGGTGAGTTCACCTTAAGGGTCACCCTTAAAAGAGAGGATTCAAAACCTCTCAGATGAAATGCAATCTTTAATTAATACACAGAGACTTCTAAAAGACAAAGGTATTTCAAAAACAGCTTCCAAAATCTTTTTGGTAACTTGAAGCTTTAGAGTTTTGCTAAATTAAGTTGATAACAATTTATTGAGTCTCTGGGTTGTTTCCACATAAGATAAAACATTAAAAATTGGTTACTAAGCATAAATTTGTCTGCCTGTGGTTTCTTATCTAAAAAAAAAAAAACTAAAACATGCTTACATTTATTGATAAACATGTTATGTGCATGTTGAAAAATTTTCTATGAAAAAGTACACATTTCTAGAAAGTCTATATACAAAAAACAAAATATATGTTGTCCATAAAAAAGATCTAGAGAATAGAGATATTTTTGTTTGTTTTATTAAAAAAGATAAATTTGTTCTAAAGTACTAAAAAAAAAAAAGGCATAGGACAAATTCTAAATGTAAAAAATAAGTGACAAAAGATTTGTAAAAGTAAAGCCCTGAGGAGTTTTACACATGATCAAGTTGGCTAAAGTAAGCTGATAAAAAATTAAAATTTGGCTTTCTCTCTTATAAAGGTAATTTTCTTAAACTTTTAGTTTGCTCTTTATATAGAGATTAAAAGGTGTTCTTTTGAGTAAGTCTATGTAAAAGACAAAACACCTATGTTTTGTTAAAATAATTTCCTATGTTCAAAAAGACTGAAGTCTCTCCCTTAAGGTTTTTGTTTTTGTTTTTTGACTGTTTTAACTCTCTGTTTGCCTTTCACTATTTTTGTTATCCACTTGATTAAATAAATAACTAGGCATTATTTCCTATTTGACCAAGTGTTTTAAAATCTTTTGATATTTTTGATAAATTTCTGCCAAAATTAAAGTTTTTTTAACTTAAAAAAAATTACAAAAAGACATATGATTATGATGCTAAAATACAATACTATATTTCATGTTGATGCTCACAGTTCTTTAATTTCTACAGAACAAAAGTATAACTCTTATGCTGATCAGCTGGTGCAAAGTCATGCAACGCACAGCCCAGGCTTAGCACAACGGGTCCACGAAAAGAGTGGACACTTGGGAAAACAAACTTCATACAGGTGGGCACAACAAAAGAAAATCCTTGTCACCCATGATGATATTGCCACTACAGTACAACAATGTCAGTTATGCCAACAGTTAAATAAACGGGGAGTTCCACACCCCTACCAAGGTCATATCCAAAAGAGATTATTTCCCGCCTACATGGCAAATAGATTTTATTAGACCATTGCCAAATTCTTGTGGCTATACTTATGCCTGCACTGCTGTTGATACATATTCTGGTTATTTATTGGCTATGCCAGCTAAAGTGGCCACCCAACAGAGTGCCATAAAATTATTAGATATAATCAAGTTATATTATAGAACACCAAGACAAATTTAGAGTGACAATGGTTCCCACTTTACAGGTAAGTTGATTCAAACCTATACCAAAAAAAATTATATAAAATAGATTTATCATATACCTTATTACCCCCAAGCTGCAGGCCTCATAGAACAAATGAACAGATTGCTTAAACAACAATTAAAAAAACTTGGTCATGGCTCATTAAAGGGGTGGCACAACCATCTAAGTACTGCTCTAAATGTGTTAAATAACAGGCCACTAGGCCCTAATGAGACTCCTCTGTCAAGGTTGTTACCAGCAAAGATTACAGAAGTGGCAGCCGCCACCCATGAGCTTATGACCTTAACCTATTGGCCCCTGACGCAGTCTGCTAAACCGCCTTTTCGTGCCACGGCCGAAGCGGCTGTATTGGATTTATCTACTGTTCATTCTATTCAATTGCCCCCTAAGAAGCAGTCTATAGTCCCTACTGGGATAGGGGTACAATTTCCCAAAAATACCTTTGGTTTGTTAAAAGGATGCTCTGGACTGGCAGCAAAAGGTATTGATATACTGGGAGGAGTTATTGATCCAGATTATCAAAGAAAAATAAAATTTATATTATATAATAGTAGTGACACAGTACTAACTGTAGAGTCTGGGGAACGAGTGGGACAATTATTGGTGCTTCCCCTCCTGACTCCAAATGTGTCACAAAGACAACCTCCAAATGAATTAACTAAAAGAGGAATGCAAAGATTTGGGTCTACAGATGGATGGAAACCTGGAGCAAAGGTGTGGGTGACACATCCACCCAATGCGGCTCCGCGTGCCGCAAAAATAGTGGCCCAAGGGCCCACTACAACGCTCATAGTTATGTATCCAGGAAATGAACAATTATATCATGTTCCTAAAAATTCTGTTTCTTTGCGTAAATAGATATTCCTACTGTGTTTGCTATGCTGTGCTGCACTTCCATGTCTGCTACAGACCTACATGCCAACTAATGTCTCCATAAGACAACCTTTGACCCTGCACTGCTGGACCAACTGTTCTACACCAGTGGGACCTATAACCTAGACTATGAATGGCCAAAAAATTTGGTCTCAAAAACATCAAGCAATCTCTCGGTATAAGCCTATATCTGATCAGTCACGCAAAACTAGTTATAATTTCTCTATTACCCCACCTTCTGTTACCCTCCGTGATGGGGGCTGATCTAGACTTCTGCAAACTAATTTGTTAGGCCTAAGTGTTACCTTATCAAATGTTATCTTTGATGCTGTACGTGATATGCAAGATCAAGTTAATAACATTTCATATTCTAAGGGGTTATTTGATTGGTTACCTTGGGGTTTGGGTCCTTTATTGCGAGATAGTTTTATAATTATTGTAGTCATTAGATTTTAGATTCTTAGATGTGCCTTATGTACTTGTGTACAAAGTTCATTGTCTATGCGTATGGTGTCTTATGGTTAATGGAGACGGCCACGGCCAAATATGTCTTGACATGAGTACAGCCATGTTTGGCCGCTCCATTGACCTACAGCCACCAGCACAAAAAATATATATAAAAAGCTGCTTTCTGTGTGGTGGGAATTGGCCTTTTCCCGGGAACTGGCCTTTCTCTCACGGAGGGAGTTGCAAGTTGTAACATTTCAAGGCTCTTGGAGCGTCGTAGCACGGGATGGACTGGCCATCTGTGCCGGGCTGGGACGATAACCAAAAAAAACAATGCACGTACACAACTACTGGGCCGGGATGTTAGCCAGGGGGCTCAGTGCACGTACGCCGCTGATAACCATTTTGTGCATGGGAACACTAAATGCTTGCTCTGCAAACTCTGTAATTGCTTACTCTGAAAATTACTGATGGTATAAAAACTGCTAAAAACTGAGCCCTGGTGAGAGTTCCACCTGTGGAAGGGACACCTTGCCCAGGACGTGTGATCCTTG
The DNA here is from genome assembly GCF_020826845.1 of Diceros bicornis minor. Lineage (NCBI taxonomy): Eukaryota > Metazoa > Chordata > Mammalia > Perissodactyla > Rhinocerotidae > Diceros > Diceros bicornis. Next base: position 8,213,011 of record NC_080764.1, read on the forward strand.
CCCAGCCGCGTCGATTGACAGGGCTCTCCCGGCAGTGGGGCGTGGATGTTGTGAATAACTGATTTGATGTGAAGTAATTGATTTGATGTGTTCTCTTTTTGGTCAACCTGGTGTTTCTCTTTCCGGTTGATTTGTGTCATTTTCTCTTCAGCCGATGTGGGTGTTTTCCCTTTCCAGTCGGGCTGATGTTTTTTCCCTTCTAGTACTTGACCTATCTAGATCTGTTTGCAGACTATCGCCTTTACTATCCTCTATATAATAAAATATACCTTCGGTCCATTTGTTTGGAGTGGAAAGTGTCTTTTACGTCTCCGATCAAATCCCCAAACCTCTCATAACAGCGTGTCAAGTGTGCAGTGTGAGGTGAAGGGGACAAATGGAGACCCTCAGCCTCTCTGTCTTCCTGCCACCCCCTACAGGCGTGGTTCCTTTCATCATCAGGCAAATGCCAATGACCTCCCAGGTGAAGGCATCTCAGGAGGAGGCAGGTGAGAAATGGGAAGACAAGGACATGTTCTGGAGATGAGATTGTGACCACATTAGGGAGTGTGACCTAATGTGGCAGGTGGTGGCAGGATCAAGTCCAAAGACCCCTGCTTCCTCCTTGGAGCCTGTACAATGCTGAGGAGTAGGGCTGAGGGTGGGGATAACTTGTCTCCCCATATCCCCTACCCAGTGTAAGCACCTGGAGAGGGCAGCAGGGACAGGACTTCTGTACTACCCCTGCACTGACCTTCCCTGGGCCCTCCTGCAGCCTCTGGCAGAACAGTCATCCTAAACGTTTGGCTCAGGGAAGAGGGCAAAGGCCAGTCTCAGCTCCCTTTGCAAAGAGGGCCCAGGCTGGTCGAGCCCTCAGGGTTGGCGAGAGTGCCCTGCCTGGCCTGGTCCAAGGTGCCTGGTGTGGTGTCAGGGAGGGGGGCCACCCTGGAGGGGTGCCACTGTGTCCAGAGGAGCCCAGTGCCCACTGAGGAAGCCATGGAGCTGCTGAGTGGGGAAACACTGGGATCCCTGGCTGTGGCCCTGGCCATCTTCCTGCTCCTGGTGGACCTGATGCACCAGTGCCAACGCTGGGCCCAACGCTACCCACTAGGCCCCATGCCCCTCCCTGGGCTGGGCAACCAGCTGCAGGTGGACTTCCAGGACTTGCTTTCCTGCTTTACTCAGATGAGGAAGGTGGGGGTGGGCACAGAGGTCCTGGGGACACACCTAGCAGCTTACTGTTGGTGGTGGTGAAGCCACAGGCTGGACAGGGAGCTGGGTGAAGAGGAGGAGTCAGGTTTGAGAGGCCTCCTGGGGGAGGGCGTCTGTGCAGGGCCTGGGAGACAGCTTGAATTTTCCAATCAAAGGTCAGAGAGGGAAAAGGCCTGGAGGGGTTTGGACTTGGCAGTGGGTTTGGGATCCAGTGGGACAGAGCTTAAGTTGTGTGAGCCTGAGTTCCTTGTGAGAAAATTTGGAGGAATGGTCTTGAGATTGGGGGAGAGGAGTCTGGTCATGAGCCCCATTTATATCAGGAAATGGAGGTTGAGAGGGGACAGTGACCAGGTTCAAGTCTTTGCTGTTGTGACACCTTGGGCCTCACTGCTCACCTCTATGAACCTCAGTTTCTTCACCTATAAAATGGAATTGCAACTTAACCTACTGACAATGTTGGTGACTTCTGCAAAGTCATAGCTGTGTGCTCTGATCCACATGAGGTCCTCAACTATAGAGGATGTGACCCCCGGCGTCATGAGGCTAGACAGAGTCCTTGACCCCGTATTCCTGGGGGCCTGTGTGTCCCCTATGGTTAGCGCCATGAGACCTGTCAGCAGCCTGGCGGGGACTGGGCTTGACAATAGCACTCCACTCTGGGTGTGCAGCTGCGGTGCCACTTTAGGGACGTGTTCAGCATGCAGCTGCCCTGGACGCCTGTGGTCATACTCACTGGGCTGTCGGCCATGCGCGAGGCGCTGGTGTACTGCAGCGAGGACACCTCCGACCACCCACCTGCTCCCATCTTGGAGCACCTGGGCTTTGGGCCCTGCCCAGGGCAAGCAGAAGAGGGGCACACTGCATCCAGGCTGGGACTGGGGTGCACAGTGACCCTAACCTGGCCAAGCCTAACTTGCACAGGTCTCAAACATGGGGTAGAGGGAAAGGCTAGCGAATGGTGGGCCCAGGGCATGGAGGAAGGAGCCTGTACTAGGGCTGGGGCAGGAGGAGTGTGGGCCAGTCAGAGACCAGGTCCTGTAACAAAGGGGGCGGGACTCTGTAAGAAATCACAGGGAGCAGGGCTGGGACCTGTCCTCAGTTGGAAGAGTGGTCACAGTGGGTGCGATTGGGGTGGAGGAGGAAAAGGCATGGGGGAGTTGGCAGAGGTGGGCCTGACCCAAAGAGGCAGGACTGTCTGAGCAGGTGCAGAGGGTGGGAACTGTGTCAAAGGGGATGGCACTGCGTGAATGGGGGCCGGAGGTGGGGCCGGGACCCACATCCACACATCATCATCACCCAGAGTCCACAGTTTACATCAAGGTTCACTCTTGCTGTTGTACATTCTATGGGTTTGGACAAATTTATACTGACATATATGCACCATTTCAAGATCATACAGAGAAGTCACTGTCCTAAAAATCCTCTGTGCTCTACCTATTCCCTCCCAGACCCTGACAAAATTTTGCCTTTTCCAGAATGTCATATAGGTGGAATCATACAGTATGTACCCTTTTCAGATTGCCTTCTTTCACTAGGTGATAGGGATTTAAGGTTCATCCATGGCTTTTCATGGCTTAATGGCTCCTTTCTTTTGAGTGCTGAAGAAAACTGCATTGTCAGGATGTACCACAGTTTATCCATTCATCTACTGAAAGGCATCTTGGTTGTTTCCGAGGTTTGGCAATTATGAACAAAGCTGCTGTGAACATCCCTGTGCAGGCTATTGTGTGGACATAAGTTCTCAACTCCTTTGAGTCAATATCAAGGAGCGTGATTGCTGGATCACATGGTAAGAATGTTGAGTTTTGTAAGGAACCCCCAAACTGCCTTCCACAGTGGCTGTGCCATTGTGCATTCTCGCCAGCAATGTATGAGACCGCCTGTTGCTCCACGTCCTTCCAGCATTCCGTGTGCTCAATGTTCTGGATTTGACTACTCTAATAGGTGTGGCGTGGAGATGTATTATTTTTAGTAATTTTTAAATGGAGGTTAAAAAAATGCATTTGTAATCTCAACGAGTAAGGGTACAGTTCAGCAGTGTGAAGTATGTTCACACTGTTGTACAACAGGTCTCCAGAACTTCAAGCCCGAGCCCTGTACCCAGAAACCATCTCAGAGAGACGGGCCCTGCCCAGCTCCCCTCCTGCCCCTGTTACCTCCTTGGCCACGTCCTCTGATGCCCCCCAGGCACCCGCCTGCGGAACTGCAGCCGTGGCCGCCCTGCCGGGGCCTCCTCCTGGATCCCAGCGCTGTGCTGGGCGGGTCTGCACTGCGAGTCAGGTGAGGCGGCCAGGCCCGCGGCCCCACAAGCTACACGCAGCTTCCACTCTTCCTTTCTGTCCCCAGGGAGGAGCGGGAATTGGGGGCTTTCCTCCCCAGGTGCTCCATGCTGCAGGGGGAGGGGCAAGGGGAGCCAAATGCCACCAACTTTCCTAGCTCCCTGGCTGGGGCCGCAGCTCTCTATCTGCTTTCTAGGGCTCTCTCCCAGCGTTTGCTCCGCATCCAGTAGGGGACCCAGGGCTGCTTCTTGGTGCTTGGGGGACCAGGGCCGGGGCACTTCCTGCTCTGCCATCGTGCTGACGTCGCCCCTAGACTTTTAAGTCCCAGATCCCAGTGTTCAGAGGACCCTTCTTTGTGCGGGTGAACACCTGTACTGTAACATGCGTGGTCTCTGGAGGTGCTCACCCCTCCACCCCAGCAGCTTCACCAGAGCAGAAGAGCCGCTAGGGCGGGCTGAGTGTATTTCTAAAATAAGAAATCTCAGTAACTTACACGTAGAGCAGCAGCTCAGAGCATGCATTTTGAGATGGACTCAAATGCTGCTCTGTGAATTTGACCTCCTGACATGTCCCCTGAGACTCAGTCTCCGCCATGCCTTGGGGACCATGAAGCCACCTGCCTTACAGGGCTGTGCAGAGGACACGTGGAGTGAGCAGCAGAGCCTGGCACGGGATTCCCTGATCAATGGAAGCTGCAATTGCACAATGATAGCAAATGCCACCAGCCTCACGATTGTACTGTGTGCTCGTTGTACCCATGAGGTTTCCTCAAGGCTGCTCTGTCCTGGAAAACTGGCCCCTAGTATCAGGGGCTCTGCCTGAATTACAGGCGTGTCTGTCCCTGCCCTTCATAACTTCATTAGGGTGACTGATGGGAGGGCGTGACACATCCAAAACAAAGGGTTGATAAACACAGTTTATCCAGGGTCACTGTGCAACCAACACTTGGTCCATCCTGCCTCCCGCTGACACCACTTGATTCTCTGAGAGTCCTGGGTAGAAAGTTGCTGCCCACAGGACAGGACATTCAACTGAGGCCAATGAGAGAACACAGGCTGGATCTGGGAAATCTCCAGGTGCCTATGGGTCTTATTCTCTTGGTCTGTTGAGTGGCCTCAAAGCTGGTCTCCTAGTCTCCCTGAGGCAGAGGGATCCAGTTCCCCACAGTCCAGTCCTCGGCCAGATTGGTGAAGCTGCTTCCCTCCTGCTGCCCCTCACCCCGCTGCACAGGACTTTGCAGTGGCCCTTTGGTCCTGCTGACAGGTCACCTCGGCTTGCAGTGCCAGCCAGTCAAAGTCCTCCAGGAACTCTTCCCAGAAAGTCCTGCTCCAGCCTGGGACAGTGTTCCCACCCACCTCAAAGCTGTCCCCACACTGCTGGCCTGGGCTGTCAGCTCTCTGCCTTCACACTCCTCCTCTTGGTCATGAGCACTGAAGAACAAGGGCCCACCATCGTCTTCCCCCGAGACTGTGAGTGCCCAGCCCAGCACCCAGCACATGATGATCTGACCAATGGGGGTGGAACAGAATCCAAGGCCTGACCAAGGCAAGATGCATGGAAGGCCAGGTAAATTGAGGAAGGCCTAGCTGGACCCCAGCAAGATACACCCTCTGGTCCTAGGAGGAGAGAGGGGATGTGGGAATTCAGAACAGAAGGAGCAGATTTCACAAGCCAAGCAGGAATTGCAAATGTTGAAAGCCAATACCAAGAGGCCACAGCCCCGGGGAGTCATCTCTGGGTGGTCATCTCTGAGTGGGGGATGTCCAGAGGCACCCTGGGAAGAAGCTGGTCCTCTTACTGTTGGGGAGTGAGTGAGGGAGAGAACTGCGGGGACACGGGGTTGTGGAGTGCCTCCTGCAGGCCCTGCTTCAGCTGGGGGAGAGAATTCTCCAGCTGTTTCCAGAATGAGAGCTTGCCTCACATACCAGGTGAGGAGTCCCTGCCAGGAAATGCCCCTTCCCCACCCTCTGGGCTCCTGAGCCTTCCCATTTGAGTGGATTTTGGTCTCAGAGTTCCCATCAGCTTCACTGATTTAAAAACTTAGCCTCAAATCCCACCCCTTTTCTTCCTGAAGAAGGAGGGTGCTGAGGCCGGTGGGCAGTGGCCCTGCCCTGGCATGGTGTGGTGTCTCCCCTGCTTGGAGGGGGCAAGAGGCTGAGCAAGAGGGAGGGCCTGGGAGCCACAATTCCAGCCGGGAGGCACTACACTGGCACAGGATAGTGCTGAGGTTTGCATCTTTCCTTGAGGGACCACAGAGTCAGGGGTGGAAGGGATGGGGCTCCAGCAGGGGGGACCTGGACCAGGGAGAGGGAGGAGGCCGGCAAAGGGGGAGGCCCGAGAATCCATTCCTTGTGATCCTCAGCAGGCCTGTGAGGGTGTAAATACATCACATCGTCCCCACTTGCTTTCCTTCCCCTTGTCTTCCAGTAAGAGCTTGAGCAGCTGATGTTCAAGGACAAATGATAATGAGGAGGAGGAAGCAGGCCCCCTCCTCTGGGGACAGAGTCACATCCTATGCTAAGCCACTCTAGTACCCTGAGCTTCCTGGCAGCTCAGTCAACAAGGGCGAGTGCCCACCTCACAATTCTCTGAGTCAAGAAAGTGGACTCAGGCACAAGGAGATTCATCACCTGGGTGGCCTCCAGAGCTAGGAGGTCAAGGACCAACTTGCAACAAACTTAAGAGAATGTCTCCTGGCCTCCAAACTGGCTGGTTGGGTGACTGGGGAGCTCTGAAACAGCCCTGCTGCATCAACCGCATCCCTGCCCCCCTCTCGCCAACCGCCTTCCCCGATTCAAAGGTCAATGGCCATGACAAAGCACAAACAGAGGAAGCTGAGCCAGCAGCCAGCCTGGGAAGGGTCCTCAGCATCACTGCCAGCAGCCTCCAGGTCGCAAGAACAGGGGTTTCCGTCCTGGCAACCCATGAGAACTGGGTGCCCTGGTGCAGGGTCTGCTTGTGTGTGTGTAAGTGGTGCATGTATTAATGTGTGTCTATATGAGGTTTTGTGGGTGTGTAGATGTGTGTGTATGCATGTGCTGTGTGTCAGTCCATGAGCATGTGGGTAGTGTCTGAATGTGTGAGTCACTTGTGAGTGTGTGATCTGTGTCTGTGTGTGCTGAGTGTACTAGTGTGAAGTGAGGGACACGGAGAACTTCATCCCACCACCATCCCCCCTGTGGTGCCTCTGGTCGTTGTGACCTCCCTACAGCAAGTGCCCATAACAAACCTGGGAGGTGAAGGTCAGCAGGAGGAGGCAGGTGAGATATGGGAAGGCAAGAATGTGTTCCAAGGACAAGGCTGTGACATTAGGGAATGCGAGGCTAATGTGACAGCTGGGTGGCAGGATCAAGTCCAAAGACCCTGCTTCTTCCTCGGAGCCTGTACAATGCTGCAGAGTCAGGATGGGGGTGGGGACTTCCCTTTTCTCCCTCCCCCACCCAGGATATGCACCTGGAGAGGACGGCAGGGACAGGACTTCTGTGGCCACCCCTGCACTGACCTTCCCTGGCCCCTCCCTGCATTCTATGGCAATACAGCCATCCCAACAGGTAGGTTCAGTGTAAAGGGCAAAGACCAATCTCAGCTCCCTTTATAAAGAGGGCCCAGGTTGGTCGAGCCCGCAGGGTTGGTGAGAGTGACCTGCCTGGCCTGGTCCTAGGTCCTGGTGTGGTGAGGGGTGCCTGTGTGTCCAGAGGAGCCCAGTGCCCACTGAGGCAGCCATGGGGCTGCTGACCGGGGAGACATTGGGGCCCCTGGCCGTGGCCGTGGCTGTCTTCCTGCTCCTGGTGGACCTGTTGCACCGGCGACAACGCTGGGCCCCACGCTACCCACCAGGCCCCATGCCCCTGCCTGGGCTGGGCAACCTGCTGCAGGTGGACTCCCTGGACAGGCGTTGCTCCTTTACTCAGGTGAAGAAGGTGGGGGGTGGGCACAGAAGCCCTGGGGACCCACCTAGCAGCAGACAGTGGGTGGTGGTGAAGCCACAGGCTGAACAGGGAGCTGGGGGGAAAGGAGGAGGCAGGTTTGAGAGGCCTCCTGGGGGAGGGCATCTGTGCAGGGCCTGGAGGACAGTATGAATTTTCCAATCAAAGGTCAGAGAGGACAAAGGCCTGGAGGGGGTGGGACTTGGCAGAGGGTTTGGGATCCACTTGGACAGAGCTTAAGTTATGTGAGCCTGAGTCCCTTCTGAGGACATCAGGAGAAAAGGTCTTGAGATTGGGGGAGGAGAGTCTGGTCATGAGCCCCATTTAATCAGGAAATGGAGGTTGAGAGGTGGCAATGACCAGGTTCAAACTTTTGCTGCTGTGAGACCTTGGGCCTCACTGCTCACCTTTGTGAACCTCAGTTTCTTCACCTGTAAAATGGGATGCTAACTTGGCCTACTAATTTTGGTGACCTTTGCAAAGTCATAGCTGGGTGGTCTGATACAACACAGGGTCCTCGACCATACCAGTTGTGACCGCAGCATCATACGGCAGGATAGATTCTTTGCACCCACAGGTTACTGGTGGTCCAGGGGTCTCTTGGGTCTAGAGCCAGGAGACTGGGCCCTGTTACCTGGGGTGGGGCAGGACTTGTCGAATCCCCTTGACCCTCGGCCTGCAGCTTCGGCACCGCTTCGGGGATGTGTTCAGCCTGCAGCTGGCCTGGACGCCAGTGGTCGTGCTCAATGGGCTGGTGGCCATTCGAGAGGCGCTGGTGTACCGCAGCGAGGACACCTCCGACCGCCCACCTGTGCCCATGTTCCAGCACCTGGGCTTTGGACCGCAGGCGGAAGGCAAGCGGAGGAGGGGCAGAGCGCTGCCCCGCGGGGACTGGGCCCTCAGTGACGAGACCCCACAGGGCCTGGCGGAGGCAGGCTGGTGCACCTGCGGTGGAGGGAAGAGTCAGCGAATTTGTAAGGGGCCTCAGGTGGAGGAAAGAGCCTGTGCCAAGGGTGGGGAGGGGGATGCGGGCGGGCCCCAGGCCACTGCAAGCAGGAAGGGGACGTCTGGGTGGTGGGAATGAGGAAGACGGAGTCAGTGTGGACGGGGCAGGGGCGGGCCGAGACCTTCCCTGACTGGAAGATGAAGCGGGGGGCAGAGCTAAGAGTGGGGCCAAAACCTGCCCGCAGTGGGAGGAGGGGGTGAGCAATGTGGGCGGACGGACAGTGGGACCTGTCCCCAGCCAGAAGGAAGTCTAAATTGGGCGGGATTTGGTGGGCAGGAGAACGACATTAGAGTGGATGGAACAGCGCGGGACCTGTGTGAGTAGGGGCGGGGCCTTCACCGAAGAGGGCAGGACTCAGTGATCAAGGGCAGAGGGCGTGGCCTTTATCAATGGGGGCGTGACTCTGAGAGTACCGCGCTGGGCGAGGCCGGGACCTGTCCAGTAGGTGGGGGAGGGCAGGCGAGCTGGCGAGCAAGTTGTTCCCAGAGAGGAAGGGCCAGGGGACACCAGAGCCACTCCCACGTGCCCTCCCCGCCCCTAGGAGTGATCCTGGCCCGCTATGGGCGCGCGTGGCGGGATCAGCGACGCTTCTCCGTGTCCACCCTGCGCAACTTCGGCCTGGGCAAGAAGTCACTGGAGGAGTGGGTGACCGAGGAGGCCTCGTGCCTCTGCGCCGCCTTCGCAGACCAGGCCGGTGAGTGCTGGGCTGAGGGACAGGAGACAGGGATGGAGGCTGGGGAAGAGGACATGGAGGCGACCCCCTGACCTGCACCGTCCCCTCCCAGGACGCCCCTTTAGCCCCAACGCCCTCCTGAATAAAGCAGTGAGCAATGTGATCGCCTCCCTCACCTTCGGGCGCCGCTTCGAGTACAACGACCCGCGCTATCTCAAGATATTGGACGTAATGGAGGAAGTAGAGAAGGAAAACTCCGGCTTCTTGACCCAGGTGCGGGGTAGAGGATGATAAGGAGCCCGGCAGGCGAGCTTCATGGAGGAGGCCTGCGCCTTACAATGGGCCTCCGTGGAGGAGGATTTGTCTAGAGGGGTGTTGGGTCCCCAGACCCCAGGAGAGGGCTAAGGAACCTGTACCTGCTTCATTGGAAGCCACCAGAACTCAAGAGATGTAGATTTTAAGTTTATCCTTCTGGGGCCCAGGCCATGAGAGAGGGTCACGGTCAGAACTTAGGGAGGAACCAGATCCATGGAGTCCACCTGGAAGCAGCTGGGACCTGACTGGCCAAGGTGAACACCTGAGCACAGGGAGGACCCAGGACCCCACATTTGTGGCCCAAACAGGTGCTGAATGCGATCCCTGTGCTCCTGCACATCCCGGGGGTGGTCGCCAAAGTTTTTCCGGGGCATAGGGCCTTCATGGCCCTGTTGGATGAGCTGGTTGCTGAGCACAGGATGACCCGGGACCCAGCCCAGCCTCCTCGAGACCTGACTGACGCCTTCCTGGATGAGGTGGAGAAGGTGAGCTGCCAGGGACAAGGACAGAGGTTGTGGGTTGAGGGCCCTTGAGAGGAGCCTGGGCTAGGTGAGGCCAATGTATCACCCAGTGATCAGTCACCCAGGATGATGGGTGCAGTGGGACACCATTTGGGGCTTTCCTCCCTCTGCCCCTGAGCGCACCCTCTCTGCATGGCCCAGGCCAAGGGGAACCCCGAGAGCAGCTTCAATGATGAGAACCTGCGCCTGGTGGTGTCTGACCTGTTCACCGCTGGGATGGTGACCACCTCGACCACGCTGGCCTGGGCCCTCCTGCTCATGATCCTGCACCCGGATGTGCAGCGTGAGCCCAGCCTGGGGGCCTGGTGGGATGGGCCAGGGAGGAAGAGGGACAGGCTGGGGCCCTGAGCTTGCATTGGCCACCAGGAGCTCTGAGCAGAGGCTGGGCCCTGGCTCAGGGGTCAGAGTGACCTCCTCCTCCACATGGGCACAGCCCCTGCACAGGAGTCAGGAGGAGGTCGGGGTCCAGCCCCCTGGGTTCTGACCACTGTGGGGACGCTTGTCTGTCCAGGCCGTGTCCAACAGGAGATCGATGAGGTGATTGGCCAGGCGCGGCGACCAGAGATGGGGGACCAGGCCCACATGCCCTTCACCATGGCCGTGGTCCATGAGGTGCAGCGCTTTGGGGACATCATCCCATTGGGTGCACCCCACATGACATCCCGCGACACTGAAGTGCAGGGCTTCCTGATCCCCAAGGTAGGCCTGCACTCCTCCTCACCCCAGCTCAGCTCCATCTGCCCCCTGGTGGCCCCTGCATGGCCATTGCCAGGTGTGACCAGGACTGGAACCCAGGCCACCTAATCGTCATTTCCACAAGCACCCACTTTCTAGCCTGGTGGGTTGTAGGGATGAAGTAGAGGCAGGGCTGGCCCTGTCCTAGTCCGCGGGGCAGTAACAAAAACTAAATTGTGCCCCAGTGTGTTGGAGGAGCCCTGCATACAGGGACAGGTGTCAGTGAGGTTGCCCATGGGAGACACATCACTTGGCCCTGCCATGGGGACAAGGAACATGCCGAGAAGCTTCTTGGACTGAGATTGACTTGAAAGAGTCCAGGCGTGTGCCAGGCAGAGTGTGTGGCCCATGCATGTTTGGTGGCAGGGGTCTAGGCTACCCCTAGCCCAGACCCACCCATGCCAGGCATCTCCTGCCAGGGGACGACACTCATCACCAACTTGTCATCAGTGCTGAAGGATGAGACCGTCTGGAAAAACCCCTTCTGCTTCTACCCCGAGCACTTTCTGGACGCCCAGGGCCACTTTGTCAAGCAGGAGGCCTTCATGCCCTTCTCAGCAGGTGCCTGTGGGGAGCCTGGCTAGTTGTCCTCTTCTGAGGGAGCCTTGTAGGCATGGAGCCCAGGTCCCCAGGCTCACTGACCCCCCATACCCACCCACAGGCCGCCGCTCATGCCTCGGGGAGCCCCTGGCCCGCATGGAGCTCTTCCTCTTCTTCACCTGCCTCCTGCAGCGCTTCAGCTTCTCGGTGCCCGCTGGGCAGCCCCGCCCCAGCGACCATGGTGTCTTTGGACCCATAGTGAACCCATCCCCCTACCAGCTCTGTGCTACGCCACGCTAGAGGGGGACACTAACTGCCCAACCTGCTCCTCAACGGGGGCCCTGATGTCCAATAAACCAGTCTGATGGCTCCAACCTGGCTTGAGTCCCACCTGATTCCCCTGATCAGCTCCTGGCAGGGATGAAGCATTAGTTGCCTCCCCAGAGCCAGCTCCTACCCTTACCTGATCCAGCCTCATCTGACATTTGACCCCATTTGAGAGACAGGTATACTGAGGCTCAGAAGGTGACAGCTTACTCTCTAGTCCCCCAAGCAGACCCAACACTGGCTTCCCTGGTTGGTGACTAAGTCCATGTAGAAGTCTTGACTCCTGGGTGTCAGGGAGCAAGAGGAGTGTGAATGGGCTTCTGATAGGAATCAGCCCAATCCCTGGCCGGGTGAGCACCCTCAGCTTCAGGGATTCACTACAAGGACCCACAGGAATCAGAAAAGCTGTTACACTCATGGTTATGGTCTTTCCAGAGAAAGGATCCAGATAGAATCAGCAGTGGTCAAAGGCACATAGGTGGAGTTCAGGAAGAGCGGGCACAAGCTTCCAGCTGTCTCTCCAGAGGATTCGTGCAGACAGTGCTCAGTTCTCCCAGCAATGATGTGTGACACAGCAGAGAGTATTGCTCACCAGGGAAGCTCACCTGAGACTGAGTGTCCAGGGATTTGGTTGGGGTCAGTCACTTAGACTCAGAGAGCCACAAGGCTGACCTCAGTTACTCAGTCTCCTGCCCCTCTCAAGGTCAAACAGTGTGGCCCAAAGCCCCCACCATAAATCACATTGTTGGCATAAACTGTGTGATTAGACCCCAGGCTCAAGGTACAGAGACCCTGTTCAGGCAGGACATCCCAAGGGTGTGGGGGATGTTTCCCAGGAGCTTGTCAAGGGTCAAGCATGTTTTTTGGAATGTGCAGGTATGGAAAATCCCAGAGCTACTAAGTAAGCTTTTTTTTTTTTTTTTTGTGAGCAAGATCAGCCCTGAGCTAACATCCAGGCCAATCCTCCTCTTTTTGCTGAGGAAGACTGGCCCTGGGCTAACATCCATGCCCATCTTCCTCCACCTTACAGCGGATGCTGCCACAGCATGGGCTGACAAGGGGTGCATTGGTGCGCCCCAGGATCCGAACCCAGGTCGCCAGCAGCTGAGCACATGCACTTAACTGCTATGCCACAGGCCTGGCCCCTGGAGTAACCTTTTAATGCACAGGCCAACTCCTTGGTTTTTGGTTCCTACATATAATGATCATATTTGTTTGAGTGTGTACATTTTGTGTGTGTTGTGGGGGCAGAATATACACAACATGAAATTTGCCATCTTAATCATTTTTGAGTGTACAGTTCAATGCTATTAAGTTCTCATATTGTGGAATCATCACCACCATCCATCGCCAGAACTCTTTTCATCTTGCAAAACAGAAACCCTGTCCCCATTAGATAATAACTCCCCATGCCCCCTCCCTGTAGCCCCTGGCAACCACCGTTCTACTCTCTGCCTCTATGAATTTGACTGCTCTAGGGACCTCACATAAGTGGAATTATACAATATTTGTCTTTTTGTGACTGACTTAAATTCACTTGGCATGATGTCTTCAACGTTCATCTATGTTTTGACATGTGTCAGCATTTCCTCCATTTTTTAGGCTGAATAATATTCCATTGTATGTATAGACCACATTTTGCTTATCCCTTCATCTGTCGATGGACACTTGAGTTGCCTCTACCTCTCAGCTGTTGTGAACACTGCTGCTGTGAACATGGGGTACAAATATCTCTTTGAGACTCTGCTTTCAATTGTGGATATATAAGCACTGGACTGTTTTCCACAGCAGCTGCGCCATTTTACATTCCCACCAGCAGTGCACAAGGGTTCTGATTCTCCACATCTCTGCCAATACTTGTATTGTCTGTTTTGATGACAGGAGGCGTCCTATGTGTGTGAGGTGGGATCTCATTGTGCTCTTGATTTGCATTTCCCCACTGATGAGTGATGTGGAGCATCTTTTCATGTGCTTATTGTCCATTTGTAGATCTTCTTTGTAGAAGTGTCTATTCAAGTACTTTGCCCATTTTAAAATCGAGTTGTGTGTTTTGCTGTTGTTGTTTTTGAGTTTTAGGAGTTCTCTCTATATTCTAGATATTAATCCCTTATCAGATACAGTCATGTGCTGCATAACAACGTGTAGGTATGACGATCACATGTATGACAGTGGTCCCATAGTATTAGTACCACAGAGCCTATGTGTGTGGTAGGCTATTCCATATAGGTTTGTGTAAGTACACTCTATTTTTTTCAGACAATGAAGAAATCACCTAATGATGCATTTCTTATAACTTGTCCCCATCATTAAGCGATGCATGACTTTACATGATTTGAAAATATTTTCTCACATTCTGCAAGTTAGCTTTTTACTCTGATAATATCTATTTATTTGTTTATTTGTTTATTTGTTTATTTGTTTATTTATTTATTTAGTGAGGAAGATTGGCCATGAGCTAACATCTGTACCAGTCTTCCTCCCTCTTGCATATGGGATTCTGACACAGCATGGCTTGATGAGCAGGGTGTAGGTCTGCGCCCCAGATCCAAACTCATGAACCCCGGGCCGCCAAAGCGGAGCACGCAAACCCAACCACTACACCATGGGGCCGGCCCCTTCACAGTATCTTTTTTTTTTCCTGATATTTATTTATTTATTTATTTATTTATTTTTAATTTTTTGTTTATTGCAGTAACATTGGTTTATAACATTGTAAAAATTTCAGGTGTACATCATTGTACTTCTATTTCTGCATAGATTACATCATGTTCACCACCAAAATACTAATTACAACCCATCACCACATACATGTACCGAATTATCCCTTTCACCCTCCTCCCTCCCCCCTTCCCCTCTGGTAACCACCAATCCAATCTCTGTCCCTATGTGTTTGTCTATTGTTGTTATTATCTACTACTTAGTGAAGGAAATCATACGGTATTTGACCTTCTCCCTCTGACTTATTTCACTTTGCATTATACCCTCAATGTCCATCCATGTTGTCACAATACTACTCAGCCATAAGAAACGACAGTATCTTTTGATGTGCAATATTTTTTAATTTTTATGAAGTCCACCTTGTCTAATTTTTTGTTGTTGTTGCCTATGCCCTTGGTGTCATATCCAAGAAATTACTGCCAAATCCAATGTTGAGAACTTTTTGTCTTTCTTCTAAGAATTTTCTTCTAAGAATTTTCTAGTTTTAGCTCTTACATTTAGGTCTTTGATCCATTTTGAATTAATTTTTGTATATGGTGCTAGGTGAAAGTCCAACTTCATTCTTTTCCATTAAGATATCCAGATTTCCCAGCACCATTAGTTGAAAAGACTGTCCTTTCCCCATTGAACGGTCTTGGAACCAATGTCAAAATCATTTGACTATATATGTGGGTTGTTTCTGGGCCTTCTATTCTATTCCATTGGTCTGTATCTCCGTCTTTATGCCAGTACCACAGCATGTTGATTACTGTAGCTTTGTAGGAAGTTTTGAAATTAGAAGTATGAGTTTTATTCTTTTTCAAGATTGTTTTGGCTGTTTGGGGTCTCTTGAGATTCCATATGAATTTTAGGATGGATTTTTCTATTTCTGCAAAAATGTCATTGGGATTTAGATAGGGATTGCATTAAATCTGGAGATCACATTGAGTAGTCTTGTTGTCTTTACCATATTAAATATTTCAATCCATGAACATAGGATGTCTTTCCATTTACTTGTGTCTTGAATTTCTTTCAGCAATGTTTTGCAGTTTTCATGGTACAAGTCTTTCACTTCTTTAGTTACGTTAATTCCCAAGTATTTTATTCTTTTTGATGCTATTGTAAATCAAAATGTTTTCTTAATTTCATTTTTGGATTGTTCATTGTTAGTGTATAGAAAGACAGCTGATTTTTTTGGATTGATTTTGTAACCTGCTACTTCGCTGAATTTGTAAGTTCTAACGTGGTTCTTTTTTGAATCTTTAGTTTTTTCTACATACAATCTCATATCTTCTGCGAACAAAGATAGTTTTACTTCCTATTTTCCAATTTTTATGCCTTTTATTTCCTTTCCTTTTATAGTTGCCCTGGCTAGAACTGTCAGTGCTCTGAAATGGAAGTGGAAAAGTGATCATCCTTTCTTTATTCCTGATGTTAAAGGAAAAGTTTTTAGTTTTTTACAATTCAATATCATGTTTGCTGTGGATTTTTCATATATGGCTTTTGTTATGTTAAGGTAGTTTCCTTCTATTCCTTGTTTGTTGAGTGTTTTTAACGTGAAAGAGTGTTGAATTTTGTCAAATGCTTTTTCTGCATCAATTGAGATGATCATGTAGTTTTTGTCCTTCATTCTGTTAATGTGGTGTATAACACTGATCAGTTTCCATGTGTTGAATCATCCTTGAATTCCGTTAATAAACCCCACTCAGTTATAATCCTTTCCAACTTGTATAATCCTTTTAATATGCTGCTTCATTTGGTTTGCTGGTATTTTCTTGTGTATTTTTTCATCAATGTTCATAAGGGATATTGGTCTGTCATTTTCTTTTCTTGTAGTGTCTTTATCTGGCTTTGAAATCAGGGTAATCCTGGCCTCCTAGAATGAGTTAGGAAGTGTTCCCTCATCTTCCATTTTGTGGAAATAAGTAGGATTGGTGTTAGTTCTTTTTTAAATGTTTAGTAGGATTGAAGAGTGAAGCCATCAGGTCGAGAGCATTTCTTTGTCAGGAAATTTTTGGTTACTTATTCAATCTCCTTATTAATTAAAGGTCTATTCAGATTTTCTGTTTCTTTATGATTCAGTCTTGGTAGCTTTTGTGTTTCTAAGAATTTGTCCATTTCATCAATATGTTATTCAATTTGTTGACATACAGTTGTTCACAGTTCTCTCTTATAATGCTTTTTATTTCTGTAGAATCAGTACTAATGTCCCCACTTTCATTTCTGATAGTAATTTGAGTCGTCTCTCTTTTTCTCTTAGTCCATCTAGCTAAAGTTTTGTCAGCTTTGATCTTTTTCAAGAACCACTTTTGGTTTAATTGATTTTCTCTGTTATTTATCTAGTTTCCATTTCATTTATCTCTGCTGTATAATATTTCCTTCATTCTGCTAGCTTTGGGTTTAGTTTGCTCTTCTTTTTCTACTTCTTTCAGGTGTAGAGTTAGGAAATTGATTTTCTATCTGTATTAATGTAGGCATTTACAGTTATAGACTTCCCTCTGAACGTGACTTTTGCTGGATTCCATAACTTTTGGTATATGGTGCTGTCGTTTTCATTCATCTCAAGCTATTCTACTTTCTCTTATGATTTCTTCTTTGACCCATTGGTTGTTTATGAATGTGTTGTTTAATTTCCACATATTTGTGAATCTTCCAGTTTTTCTTCTGTTATTATTTCTAGGTTGTGGTGGACGAATATCTATATCTGTATCAAGCCAATCCAGCATGGCTTGCATGTACAGGCTATATATCAGCCACTTCATCTGGAAAGTTCCACATGGTATTTAAAGGAGGAGAGGAAACCCCTTCTCAGGTTAAAGGGAACTTTTCATTAGTTTCCTGATCTTGCCCTACCCCCACTTGGGCTATGTTCTTGGAGATCAGAGATCATAGAGGTGCTTTCTGTTGTCCCAGCATAATTTTTCCCTTTGGGAGCGTCCCTGACACAAGTAGCCATAACTCAGAGGAGATGAAGCAGGGTCAGCTTCTAGCCCCAGCCTCTCCTTTATTTTCATTTTAGCTAATTGCAGAGAGCAATAACCATGGGATTGTATATTAGCCTCTTTTAGGGGTTGCTTTTGTTTTGTTTTGTTTTGTTTTTTGCATTTTCTTACATATCTAGTGAGCCACTTCTTAGAGATTAGCTCTATCATTTCCCAATTCCATAGGTGACTTCTACCTCCAGTAACTGACCACAGTGCAGCTGCTGTGTCACACCATGAGCGATGCAGTAACCATTCGGCCGAAGGTTCATCAACCACCCCCACTCTTCTTTTCCCCAAACTATGCCTTCACCATTTTACATTGAATCAGGGTTATTCTAGTGAATGCCACTGTTGAAGCCAACTGCGTCAGGTGTTCCCAAGACGATCCTAGATTCAATCATTTGCTGAAGGACACACAGACTTCAGAAATGCTGTTATATTCAAGGTTATTGTCTTTGTCTGTTTGGAATGCTGGAACAAAATACCATAGAATGAGTGGCTTATAAAAAACAAACATTTAGGGGCCGGCCCAGTGGCGCAAGCGGTTAAGTGTGCGCACTCCGCTGCGGCAGCCCGGGGTTCGCTGGTTCGGATCCCAGGCGCGCACCGACGCACTGCTTGGTAAGCCATGCTGTGGCGGCGTCCCATATAAAGTGGAGGAAGATAGGCACCGATGTTAGCCCAGGGCCGTCTTCCTCAGCAAAAAAAGAGGAGGATTGGCGGATGTTAGCTCAGGGCTGATCTCCTCACAAAAAAAAAAAAAAAAACATTTGTTCCTCACAGTTCTGGAGTCTGGGGGGTCCAAAATCAAGACTCTGGCAGATTTGATGTCTGGTTATCGCCAAATTTCTGGTTCATACACAGTCACCTTTTCACTGTGTCCTTGCCTGGCAGAAGAATCAAGGAGTCTCTGTGGGTTCTCTTTTATAAGGGCAGCAATCCCATTCATGAGCACTCATGACCTAAGCAGCTTCTAAAGCCCCACTAACAAATACCATCACACTCTGAATTATGTTTCAACATATGAATGGAACACAAACATTCCATTTATAACAGATATGGTTTATTACAGTGAAAGGATACAGATTAAAATCAGCAAAGGTAAAAGACACATAGGACAGATAAACAGAGACACAGGAGACCACAGCACAGCTTTCCATTTGTCCTCTTCCAGGGGTTCATGGGGACAGTGCTTAATACCCCAGCAATGAAGTATGGACACACACAGATTATTGTCAGAGAAGCACAACTGAGCCTCGGTGTCCAGGGATTGTATTGGGGTTGGTGTCACAGGCATGGAGCACCTGTGTGGCTAATAGGAGTGACTAAGTCTCCAGCCCCTCCAGAGGCCAGACTGGTACAGGGAGATGCAGGGTCCCCATACATTGTTAGCATGAATGATCTGGCATGGCCTGAGGCTCCAGGAAAACAAAGACATGGTTATCTGGCAGAATATTCCCAGAGCATAAAGGTCATCTCCCAGGCCTCGTCAGGGGCCAGTCACTGCTTTACAAGGCTCAGGATTTGAACCCTCCAAACCCACTGACTTTACCCTTTACTGCAAGGGACTCAATCAGCCCGGATGCCCATACCCCAGGCCCAACTCCACTCACCTCAAAATTGACCAGGAGCTCAGCCAGCACCATGAAATCTGCTGCCCCACTTCATCTATGACACCCCAATAGGTGGGGATCTCAGGGATGGCCAGGAAGGGATGTGCCAGGTTAACACCAGGCTCAGTCCTTCAGGTGCCAGAGCACTCCCTGGGAAGCCTGATCACAGTGCAGGAGTGAGTAGCTCCCTGAGCCTCTAAGTTGCCCCAAGATCAGAGGGCCTCCCTTTTCCAGCCCCTCAGGGATGGTAATAGGTACTTGCCCAGTAGTAGTGGACACACTGGAGCTGGAGGAGGACACTGGTCTGGGCTACAACCCATAGCACTGTCCTCTGAGTGGTCCGTGAAGGCTGGGCTCTCAGCAGGCTTGGGCAGGGGCAGGAAATAAGCCCTGTGGGCCACAGGCATGCGCTAGGGACAGGGGTCAACCTTGGATCCATGTGACAGTGGGATGGCCAGAGGAGAAGGAGGCCATGTGGGGACCTTGGAGGATGACACGCTGGCTCTCATCCTTCCTCTGCCAGGACACTCTGTGACCCTGGGCTACTCACATCCTGCCCTGGGTTTCTGTTTTCCCTTCAGCCAATGAGACGGTTGTACCAGAGGGCCGCTGGGGCCTGTCTTCTGGATCCAACTCTGGGACCATGGCCTTGTTAGCCTGGAGACCCAGCTGAGGGCAGGAAGTGCAGTACTCCACTTGTCCTTGCTCCCAAAATTGACTGGTTTTGGACCGAGCACATAGGGAGTGCCCAAGGTTTTCTAATGACTGACGGCTTACCCCAGTCAGGGAAGACCTCCTGGTGCATTTAGGTAGCAGCTTCAGGTACCACAGACACTCAGGGCAGAAGCAGCCCATTGAGACATCTCTTGCCAGAGAAGCCCCACCCAACAGCATCACTGACTGGGCTCCACCACTGTCTTCCAGGTGCCCTCAAGACAGGGAGCTCCCCAGCTCTCAGCGCTCATGGAACTTGGTCTGTCCCTTGGGACTGAGTCAGAAAGCCAGCCAGGGCCCCCTTCAGCCTCTCCAGAGTATCCACTGTTGTATCAGGGCTTGGTGGCGGGAGGTGGGGTTCCTGCAGCTCTTCAGGATGGGGGTGTGGATGGGGCCACACTGGGTTTGTGAAAATGTGAGGCCCTTGAGAGGAAGCAGGTGGGCCTGCCTAAGCAGCAACTCTGTGGATTTATTGATACTTTTTCATTTGTGGTTCTGAGTCTAGGGATGTCGGAGGCTGGGAACAAGCCCTGCCAGAGCTTCCTCAGGAGGTGGGGACCCAGCCCCCAGGCCTTTCTTCCTTGCTCTCCACCTCAGAGATCTCTAAAAAGCACAAACAGGCATGCCCTGTGGGTCCCCTGCTGGGAGGACCGTTCCTAGGGCCAGGGGACCCCTCATGGCAGGGAATCAGGTCAGCATTGATAAAAGGCTAGGTTTTCTCCAGCCCAAAGGAGTAGCCTTGAGTTCCTGCCAACCAGGAAGGAAGCAGGAGGCAGGGGAGGCTAACTCAGGAAGGTCACGGCACCAGACTATCTGGGCTTCATCTCAACTCTGAGGAGTGTTTGATATTTGACTTCTGACAGATTTTAAGCATCACTTCGCTTTCTTCCCTTGTCCCCAAATCTGGACGAGCTGATAATAACTCCCTGGTGCTATCTCCTTTAGTCCCCATTAGAGTTTGAAACCACCAAGCTTCTACCCACACAAGTGAGTCCTCACCCCAGCCCATCACCAAACCACAGTAAATATCTAGCCAAGTCACCTTTCCTGGCTCTCTCAAGCCATTGTGGGCCTGCTTGAGAGGCCAGTCCTGCTCTGCTCAGAGACATCAATGATGCAAATAGTAAAGCCTTTCATACCTTCTTTGTGTCATGAATCCACATCCAAATAAAATTTTGTGTGACTAGTTACTCCTGGTTTTGTAGGATGACCATAAAAGAGATTAAAGACTTGCAGAGTTAGAAAGAAGGCTCAGTTTTAGAAATTCAAGTAGCATCAGACTCTGAACACCAACCCTCGAGGTAGAAGACAATGAGAAATGTCTTTACAATTCCACAGGAATGTTATTTCCAACTAGAATTCCATACCCAGCTGAACTATCATTCAAGTATGAATGAAGAATTTTAAGACATCTAAGGTCTCATAAACACCCTCAGAAGAGCACTGATATCAGCAAAAATGGCAGACCTCTGAAAATTGGCCACTCCAGAAGAGCAATGAAGAAACTGGCAAAACGATCAGATACTTTTTCAGAAGTCTTGGAATTAACCAAAATGTCATGGCTATTCAGGACCATTTTTGTCAAGACTCATGGCTGAATCTCAGAATGAACAGCAAACTCTGTGGCATTTCCAGTTGTCTGGTCCTCTCCTCCACTGTGTACCTCAACAGGTGCCTTGAAATAACCACCCGCACTCCCAGGGAAGCCTCTTGTGGGAGCACAGGACATGCAACATTTTCAAGGCCTCATTCCCAAAGAATTGTCATTGTTTCCCTGACTGGGGGTTCCCTGGAAGATCCCATGAGCAGGGCTGTCTGTGTGTGACCTGAGAGCCCCCTTAGTGCAAACAGCCTTTTCTCAGGAGAGTTCATTGAAGGTAATCAGAGACCACTGTTGAAAATCAAAGCTGCCTGAGGCAATGGATAACAGTTGGGGCAAATGACACACTAACCACACAGCTTACAAAGAGAAACTGAGGCATGAGGTGTCCACAGGTGCTTTGAAGAGCCCTGACATATTCTTTGGAATCTAAGAAGCAATGCACATGTATAGGGCTGTATGCAGCTGTGTGCATTCTCTGGAAAGACCTGGGGGGGAGGCCCTAAGTTCTCACCTCTGACTAACCCTGAGGTTCTGTGCAAACAGGAAGTGAAGGCAGAGGGAAAGTTGTAAACTCTAAATCCTGTACCTGGCTGAGTGTTGAAAGTATGTCCCAACACACAGAGTGCACCTCTGAGCAGCAAATGCAGGGAGAGTTATCGGTTCCAGACAGCTAAGGAAATCTCTAACAAATTATTAGCTGACCACCAAGCTAAGTGAGTAGAGACTTCAGTGACCACACACAACAAGGAATAGAGACTTTATAGAATTAGTTCAGAAAAGTGAGTACGCAAAGAAATAAATACAACAATGATCAACCACAACAAATCCGGGGGAGCACAGAGTTCTGATTCCCAGAGTTGCCGTATTATCTTATTCAAAACATCAAGTTTTAAACAAGAAATTAAAAGACATATAAAGGAACATGAAAGTATGACCAATACACAGCAAAAAAATGAATCAATGGAAACTGTCCTTGACGGTGGAGTTGCTAGAGAGAGACTGCCTATAAGCTGATTCAATATCTTCACAGAACAAAGAGATAACATGTCTAAAGAACTAAAGGAAAGTGGCAGAATGATGTGTAACCAACTTAAGAATATCTGTAATGAGATATAAATTATAAAAAGGAACCAAACGGAAATTCTGGAGTTGAACAGTATGATAACTGAAATGAAAGTTCAGTACAGAAACTCAAGTTCAGATTTGAACAAGCAGAAGAAAAATCAGTGAACATGAGGACAGTCAGCTGAGCTGATCCAGGCTGAGGAACAGAAACAAGAATGAAGAACATGAGCAGAGATTCAGGAACATGTGGGGCACCATGAGGCATACCACACACACGTAATGGGAGTCCTAACAGAAGAAGAGAGAGATAAAGGACTAGAAGGAATATTGAAGAAATGTTGAAAACTGAATATTCCCCTAATTTGATGAAAAACATTAATTTATACATCCAATAAGCTGAGTGAACTCCAAGTAGGATAAAATCAGAGACCTACACCTACACACATCGTAATCAAACCATCAAAAGACAAAGAGAGAATTTTGAAAGTAGCAAGAAAGATGCGAGATGCACCTGATTATGTACAAAGGATCCGTCCTCAATAACATTGCTGTCAGATTTGTAATCAGAAACCATAGAGGACAGAAAGCAGTGGGATGACAATATCCCTCAGGAAGTGACTAGAGGATGTCACAAGCTTGAGAAAGGGCCTCCAGGCTCCACCAATTGTCCAGTCAAGGTAAATGGGGAGCTGACAGAACAACCCTGTTGGCCCCGACAGCCAGATTGACTTTCCACGGCTACACCAGAGCCTAGGAATCTGGGCTGGGCTGTGCCGCAAGCCGGGTGAGGACCCTGAGCCAAGCAGGGAGCAGCCTCCCAGAAGGTATCCAGGGGCCTCGCTGAGAACCAGGGCACTTGGCGCTGGGTCTGCATGTGTGTGCGAATCTGTGCACATTGAGTGGAAGTGTGAGTTTGTGTGTTCACATGAGTGTTGTCATGTGTGGGTGGCCTTGTGGGTGTGTAGATATGTGTGTGGTGTTTCTTTGTGTGTGCGCATGTGTGAGGACGAAGGTAAGAGTCTGGGAATGGATGTGTGGTTTGTGTGTGATTAGGTGTGTCTGCGTCTGTGCATGTCAAGTGTGCAGTGTGAGGTGAAGGAGACAAATGGAGACCCTCAGCCCCTTCTGTCTTCCTGCCATCCCCTGCAGGTGTGGTTCCTCTCATCATTAGGCAAGTGCCAATCACCTCCTAGGTGAAGGGATCTCAGGAAGATGTAGGTGAGACACGGGAAGTCAAGCACATGTTCTGGGGACAAGATTGTGACTACATACAGAGTATGAGCTTATGTGATAGTTGGGTGGGAGGATCAAGTCTAAAGACCCCTGGTTCTTTCTCGGAGCCTGTACCGTGCTGGGGAGTTCATCTGAGGTGAAAACTTGTCTTTTCTCCCACCCCACCTGGGAACAGCAGCAGGAGATGTGGGAGGGACAGGGCTTCTGTGGCCACCCCTGCCCTGACCTTCCCTGGGTCCTCCTGCACCATCTGGCAGCACAGCCACCCAAAAATGTAGGCTCAGGACAGAGAGCCAAGGCCAGTCTCAGCTCCCTTCATAAAGAGGGCCCAGGCTGGTTGAGCCCTGAGGGTTGGTGAGAGATCCCTGCCTGGCCTGGTCCTAGGTGACTGGTGCGGTGAGGAGTGCCAATGTGTCCAGAGAAGCCCAGTGCCCACTGAGGCAGCAATGCAGCTGCTGACTGAGGAGACACTGGGGCCCCTGGCCATGGCTGTGGCCATCTTCCTGCTCCTGGTGGACCTGATGCACTAGCATCAACGCTGGGCCCCACGCTACCCACCAGGCCCCATGCCGCTGCCTTGCCTGGCACTCTGCTGCAGATGGACTTCCAGGACTTATGTTGCTGCTATATTTGGGTGAGGAAGGTGGGGGTGGGCACAAAGGTCTTGGGGACACCACTGAGCAGCAGACAGTGGGTGGTGGGTGAAGCAACAGGCTGGACAAGGAGCTGGGTGGAAAGGAGGAGGCAGGTTTGAGAGGCTTCCTGGGGGAGGGTGTCTGTGCAGGGCCTGGAGGACAGTTTGAATTTTCCAACCAAAGGTCGGAGAGGGCAAAGGCCTGGAGGGGGTGGGACTTGGCAGTGGGTTTGGGATGCAGAGGGACAGAGCTTAAGTTATTTGAGCCTGAGTGCCTTCTGAGGACATCAGGAGGAAAGGTCTTGAGATAGGGGAGGGGAGTCTGGTCATGAACCCCATTTACATCAGGAAATCGAGGTTGAGAAAGGACAGTGACCAGGTTCAGAGGGTTTGCTGCTGTGAGACTTTAGAACTTACTGCTCACCTCTGTTAACCTCTGCTTCTTCACCTGTAAAATGGGATGCTAACTTGGCCTTTTGAGAATTTTAGTGACTTCTGTAAAGTCACAGCTGTGTGGTCTGATCCAATGTGAGGTTCTTGACCATAGAGGGTGTGATTCCCAGCATCACGAGGCCAGATCAAGTCCTGCACCTGCACTGGTGGGCGCCCAGGTGTCCCCCAAGGCCAGTGCCAGGAGATGAGGGCTTGGTGCTGCCTTGAGGCCCATGATCATGCTCAACAGGCTGGCAGCTGTGCTCATGCACTGGTATACCATAGCAAGGGCTTGCCCACTGCGCTTTTGATCTCACACTTGGTCTGGGACGTCGCCCAAGGCAATCAGAGGAAGGGCTGACCTCATCCCGGCGGGGACTGGGCCCCCAGTGACCGGAGACAAGACAGGGCCTAACCCATGGGGGTCTCAAACAAGGGGCAGAGAGAATGGCTAGGGAATGCTGGGCCCAGGGCCCGGAGGAAGGAGCCTATATCAGGGCTGGAGCAGGAGGAGTGTGGGCCTGTCAAAGGACCCGGCTTATGGTAAAGGGAAAGGGGTGGGGGAGGGGGATTGTGTTAGCAAAGACAGGGAGCAGGGCCAGGACCTGGCACTGTTAGAAGGTGAGTCAAAGTGGGCAGGCTGGGGGCAGCAGAGGACGAGGTATGGGGAATGTGGGGGGTTGGCAGGGGGTGGGCCTGACCCAGAGATGTGGGACTGTCTGAGCAGGTGCAGAGGACCGGACTGCCAAAGGGGGCGGGTCTGTGAGACCAGAGTAGGAGGCAGGGCCGGGACCCATATTTACACATTATTATCACCCAGAGTCCACAGTTTACATTAAGGTTCACTCTTGGTGTTGTACATTCTATGGATTTGGACCAATGTATACTGACATATATCCACCATTATAGGATCATACAGAGAAGTCACTGCCCTAAAAATCTGTGCTCCACCTATTCCCTCCTGGCCCCTGGCAACCACTGATCTTTTTCTGTCTCCATAGTGTTGCCTTTTCCAGACTGTCATATAGGTGGAATCTTACAGTATGTAGCCTTTTCAGATTGGCTTCTTTAACTTGGTAATAGGCATTTACGGTTCATCTATGCCTTTTCGTGGCTTGATAGCACCTTTCTTTTGAGTGCTGAAGAATAGTCCATTGTCAGGATGTACTACAGTTTATCCATTTTCCTCTTGAAAAACATCTTGGTTGCTTATGAGGTTTGGCAATTATGAGCAAAGCTGCTGTGAACATCCCTGTGCAGGCTATTGTGTGGACATAAGTTCTCAACTCCTTTGAGTCAACATCAAGGAGCGTGATTGCTAGATCATATGGTAAGAATGTTGAGTTTTGTAAGGAACCCCCAAACTGCATTCCAAAGTGACTGTGCCATTTTGCATTCCTAACCAGCAATGTATGAGACCTCATGTTGCTCCACATCTTCTCAGCATTTGGTGTTCTCAGTGTTCTGGATTTGACCATTCTAATAGATGTGCAGTGGAGATGTACATTGTTTTAAGAATTTCTAAATCGTGGTTAAAATAAAACAACAAAATTTGCCATGTCAACCAGTGAGTATACAGTTCAGTAGTGTTAAGTACATTCACATTGTTTTTCAAAGGATCTCCAGAACTTTTTCACTTGCCAAGACCAAAGCCCTCTACCCATAAACCATCTCCGAAGAGCGGGCCCTGACAGGCTCCCCGTCCCACTTCGTGGCAGCGGCCTCCTGCGCCCCCCGGCGCCCGCCTGCGGAACTGCAGCCGCGGCCGCCCTGCCGGGACCTCCACCTGGATCCCAGCGCTGCGCTGGGCGGGTCGGCACTGCGAGTCAGGCGAGGCGGCCAGGCCCGCGGCCCCACAAGCTGCACGCAGCTTCCACTCTTCCTTTCTGTCCCCAGGGAGGAGCGGGAATTGGGGGGTTTCCTCCGCGGGCGCTCCATGCCGCGGGGGGAGGAGCAAGGCGAACCAAATGCCACCAACTTTCCCAGCGCCCTGGCTGGGGCTGCAGCTCCCTACCTGCTTTCTAGGGCGCTCTCCCAGGGTTCGCTCCGCATCGCGTCGGGTCCCAGGGCCTGGGGCTTCGTGCTCCGCCATCCTATTGACGTCACCCCTGGACTATAAGCCTCATGTCCCATTGTCCAGAGTGCCCTTCCCTGCGCAGGTGAACACCTGTGACATGCGTGGTCTCTGGGGGTGCTCACCCCTCTACCCCAGCAGCTTCACCAGAGGAGAAGCCCAGCGAGGGTGGGCTGAGTGTGTTTCTAAAACATTGAATCTCAGTAAGGTACATGTAAAGCAGTAGCTC
This sequence comes from Diceros bicornis minor, assembly GCF_020826845.1. Taxonomy (NCBI): domain Eukaryota; kingdom Metazoa; phylum Chordata; class Mammalia; order Perissodactyla; family Rhinocerotidae; genus Diceros; species Diceros bicornis. The sequence goes on from NC_080764.1 coordinate 8,239,802, forward strand.
AGAGCCTGCCTTTTTTCTTTTAGTATTTTTTTAAATTATTTTATTGAGGTCATATTGGCTTATAACATTGTGTGTCAGGTGTACATTATTCTATTTCAGTTTTTGTATAGACTACACGGTATTCACCACCAATAGCCTAGTTTTTATTCCTCACCATACATATGTGCCACCTTACCCCTTTCGCCCTCCCTCCTTCCCTCTGATAACCACCAATCTGTTCTCCTTATCTATGTGTTTATCTCCCACATATGAATGAAATCATAGGGTATTTGTCTTCTTCTGTCTGACATATTTTGCTCAGCATAATACCCTCAAAGTCCACCCATGTTGTCCCAAATGGCAAGATTTTGTCTTTTTTATGGCTGACTAGTATTCCATTGTGTATATATATACATGACACCTTCTTTATCCATCCAACCATTGATGGGCACTTTGGTTGCTTCCATGTCTTGGCTATTGTGAATAATGCTGCGATGAACATAGGGGTGCATAGATCTTGTTGACTTGTTGATTTCATGTTCTTTGGATAAATACCCAATAGTGGGATAGCTGGATCATATGCTATTTCATTTTTAATTTTTTGAGAAACCTCCATACTGTTTTCCATAGAGGCTGCACCAGTTTGCATTCCCACCAGCGGTGTATGAGGGTTTCCTTTTCTCCACATCATCTGCAGCACTTGTTATTTCTTGTCTTGTTAATTATACCCATTCTGATGGATGTGAGGTGATATCTCATTGTAGTTTTGATTAGCATTTCCCTAATAATTAGTGATGTTGAACATCTTTTCATGTTTCTGCGGCCATCTGTACATCTTCTTTGGAAAAATGTCAGTTCATATCCTCTGCCCATTTTTTGATGGGGTTGTTCATTTTTGGTTGTTGATTGTATGAGTTCTTTGTATATTTTCAAAATTAACCTCTTGTCGGATATGTGATTTGCAAACATTTTCTCTTAGTTGGTGGGTTGTCTTTTTGTTTTGTTGATGGTTTCCTTTGCCCTACAGAAGCTTTTTAGTCTGAGGTAGTCCCATTTGTTAGTTTTTGTGGGGTCGTTGTTTTTTGTTTTTTTGTGTTTTTTTGCTGAGGAAGATTCACCCTGAGCTAACATCTGTTGCCCATCTTCCTCCTTTTGCTTGAGGAAGATTCACCTTGAGCTAACATCTCTGCCAACCTTCCTCTATTTTGTATGTGGGTTGCCATCACAACATGGCCACAGACGAGTGGTGTAGGTCCAAGACTGGGAACTGAACCCGGGACACCAAAGCAGAGTGCACTGAACTTAACCATTAGACCACAGGGCCGGCCCTCTGTTAACTTTTTCTTTAGTTTCCCTTGCGTGAGTAGACATGGCATTCCAAAAGATACTGCTAAGACTGATGTCAAAGACCATACTCCTTATATTTTCTTCTAGGAGTTTTATGGTTTCAGGCCTTACCTTCAAGTCTTTAATCCATTTTGGATTTATTTTTATGTATGGTGTAAGGTAATGGTGTGCTTTCATTCTTCTGCATGTGGCTGTCCAGTTTTCCCAACACCATTTCTTGAGGAGACTTTCGTTTCTCCATTGTATGTTCTTGGATCTTTCGTTGAAGATTAGCTGTCCATAGATGTGTGGTTTTATTTCTGGGCTCTCAATTCTGTTCCATTCATCTGTGTGTCTGTTTTTGTGCCAGTACCATGCTGTTTTGATTACTATAGCTTTGTAGTATATTTTGAATTCAGGGAGTGTGATACCTCCAACTTTGTTCTTTCTTCTCAGGATTGCTTTGGCTATTCAGTGTCTCTTGTTGTTCCATATAAATTTTAACATTCTTTGTTCTCTTTCCATGAAGATTGTCAGTGGGATTCTTATTGAGATTGCACTGAAGCTGTAGAATGCTTCAGTTAATAAGGAGATTTCAAGTATGTTTATTCTTTCAATCCATGAGCATGGAATATCTTTCCATCTCTTCATGTCCTTCAATTTCTTTCAATAGTGTCTTCTAGTTTTCAGTGTATAGTTCTTTCACCTCCTTGCTTAAATTTGTTCTTAGGTATTTTATTCTTTTTGTTGCAATTATAAATGGGATTGTATTCTTGATTTCCGTTTCTGCTAGTTCATTATTAGTGTATAGAAATGCAACTCATTTTTGTATGTTGATTTTGTACTCTGGAACTTTACTGTATTCACTGATTATTTCCAATAGTTCTGGTGAATTTTTTAGGGTTTTCTTTATATAGAATCATGCCATCCACAAATAGTGACAGTTTTAGATCTTCCTTTCCAATTTTGATCCATTTTATTTCTTTTTCTTGTCTAATTGCTCTGGCTAAAACCTCCAGGACTATGTTGAATAAGAGTGGAGAGAGTGGGCCTCCTTGTCTTGTTCCCGTTTTCAAAGGACTAGCTTTCAGTTTTTCACTATTAAGTCTGCTATTGGCTGTGGATTTGACATATGTGGCCTTTTATGTTGAGGTGGAGCATGCATTTTGAGATGGACCTAAATGCTGCTCTGTGACTTTGACCTCCTGACCTGACCCCTGTGACTCAGTCTCCTCCATGCCTTGAGGACCATAAAGCCACCTGCCTTATAGGGCTGTGGGGCGGACACGTGGAGTGAGCAGCAGAGTCTGGTATGTGAATCTCTGATCAATGGAAGCTGCAATTGCACAATGATTGCAACAGGCCATCAGCCTCACGATGGTACTGCGTGCTCAATGTACTCACAAGGTTTCCTCAAGGCAGCCCCGTCCTGGACAACAGACCCCTAGTATAGGGGGGATCTGCCTGAACTACAGGCATGTCTGTCCCTGCCCTTCATATCCACATTAGGGTGACTGCTTTGGAGGGCGTTAACACATCCAAAACAACGAGTGGATAAAGACAGTTTATCCAGGGCCACTACGTGACCAACACTCAGATGACCGGCCTCCCGCAGCCCCTAATACCACCTGACTGTCTGACAGTCCTGGGAAGAAAGTTTCTGCCCACAGAACAGGACATTCAACTGAGGCCAATGAGAGGCCACAACTTGATCCGGAAGTCCCCAAGGTACCCATTGGACCTGCCCTCCTAGTCTGTTGAGTAGCCTAGAAACTGCTCTCTCAGCCTCCCGGAGGGCCAGGGACCCAGTTCTCCATAGTCCAGTCCTCAGCCAGACTTGCAGAGCTGCCTCCCTCCCTCTGCTCCTCACACCTGTGCATAGTTCTTTGAAGTGATACTTTGGTCCCACTGCCACATCACCTTGGCTTGCAGTGCCAAGCCAGCCATAGTCCTCCAGGAAGTCTTCCCAGAAAGTCCTCCTCCAGCCTGGGGCAGTGTCCCCCACAACCCTCAAAGCAATCCCCCTACTGGTAGCCCGCCATGTCAGCTCTCTGCCTTCCCACTCCCTTTATTGGTCATGAGCACCTTGGAGCAGGAGCCCACCACTGGCTTCCCGCCAGGCAGCAAGTGCCCAGCCCAGTACCCAGCCTGTGGTCCGTCCAGCAGAGGTGGAACAGAATCCAAGGTCTGCACAAGGCAAGATGCAGGGAAGGCCAGGTAAACTGAGGAAGACCCTTCTGGGCCCCTGCAAGTGAGACCCTCTGGCCGCAGGCCTGGCAGGAGAGTGGGGATGTGGGCATTCAGAGGGGAGGAGCAGCTTTCGCAAGTCACGCAGGAACTACAAACATTGGAAGCCAATACCAGGAGGCCACAGCCCCAGGTAGCAGTCTCTCTATGGCCATCTCTGAATTGGGGATGTCTAGAGGCACCCTGGGAAGAAGCTGGTCCTCTTACTGTTGGGGAGTGAGTGAGGGAGACAACTGGGGGGACACAGTGGGGAGTGCCTCCTGCAGGCCCTGCTCCAGCTGGGGGAAAGAATTCTCCAGCTGTTTCCAGAATGAGAGCTTGCCTCCCAACGCCTGGGATGGGTGAGGGGGCCTGACCCCTACCCAGGAAATGCCCCCTCCCCACCCTCTGGGCTCCTGCCTCTTCCCATTTGAGTGGGTTTTGGCCTCAGAGTTCCCATCAGCTTCAGTGATTTAAAAACTCAGCCTCAAATCCCACCCCTTTTCTTGTTGAAGAAGGAGGGTGCTGAGGCCGGCTGGCAGCGGCCCTGCCCTGGCATGGTGTGGTCACCCCCCTGCTTGGAGGGGGCCAGAGGCTGAGCAAGAGGAAGGGCCTGGGAGCCCCAATTCCAGCCAGGAAGTGGCACACACTGGCACAGGGTGATGCTGAGGTTTGCATCTTTCCTTGAGGGACCACAGAGTCAGGGTTGGAAGGGATGGGGCTGGAGCAGGAGGGACCTGGCCCAGGGAGAGCGAGGAGGCTGGCAAAGGCGGAGGCCAGAGAATCTATTCCTTGTGGTCCTCAGCAGGCCTGTGAGGGTGTAAAGAAACTACATCATCTCCATTTGCTTTCCATTCCCTTGTCTTCCAGAAAGAGTTTGAGCAGCTGATGTTCAAGGACAAATGATAATGAGGAGGAGGAAGCAGGCCCCCTCCTCTGGGGACAGAGTCACATCCTATGCTAAGCCACCCTAGTACCCTGAGCTTCCTGGCAGCTCAGTCAACAAAGGCAAGTGCCCACCCCACATTTCTCTGAGTCAGGAAAGTGGACACAGGCACGAGGACACTCATCACCTGGGTGGCCTCCAGAGCCAGGAGGTCCTAGAACCAGTTGGATTGAACTTAGGAAGGGTCTCCTGGCCTCCAAACTGGCTGTTGTGTGCATAGGGAGCTCTGAAAACAACCCTGCTACTTCCCCATCTGGAGATTCGATCTTGCCATGGCCAGGACCATGGAGAAATGGAGGAAGCTGAGCCAGCAGCCTCCAGGTGGGGAGAGGTGGGGGTCGGGTACACAGAACCAATGAGAACAGGTGCCCTCATGCTGGGTTTGTGTGTGTGTGTGGTTGGTGCATGTATTAATATGTGTGTCTGTATGTGGGTTTGTGGGTGTGTAAATGTGTGTGTGTTCTTGTGTGCCAGTTTGTGATCATGTGGGTAGTGTCTGAATGTGTGAGTGATTTGTGAGTGTGTGATCTGTGTCTGTGTGTATTGAGTGTACTAGTGTGAAGTGAGGGACACGGAGAACTTGAATAACCCCTCCTCCCACCCCACCAAAACCTGGGGTCCTTCTGATCATTGTCACCTCCCAACAGCAAGTACCATTACAAACCTGGGAGGTGAAGGTCACTCAGGAGGAGGTGGGTCACTCAGGGAAAGTAAGAATGTGTTCTTGGGATGAGGCTGTGAGGACATTAGGGAGTGTGAGCCTAATGTGACAGGTGGATGGCAGGATCAAGTCGAAAGACCCCTGGTTCTTTCTCGGAGCCTGTACAATGCTGGGGAATCTGGCTCAAGGCCTAGAATTCCCTTTCTCTACCCCCAACCAGGATAGGCATCTGGATAGGACAGCAGGGACAGGACCACTGTGCCAGCCCTACACTGACCTTCCCTGGCCACTCCCTGTACCCTCTGGCAGCTCAGTCATGCCAACCTGCTGACTCAGGGCAGAGGGCAAAGGCCAGTCTCAGCTCCCTTTATAGAGAGGGCCCAGGCTGGTCAAACCCTCAGGGTTGGTGAGAGTGCCCTGCCTGGCCTGGTCCTAGGTGCCTGGTGTGGTGAGGGGTGCCAGTGTGTCCAGAGAACCGAGTACCCACTGAGGAAGCCATGGGGCTGCTGACCGGGGAGACACTGGGGTCCCTGGCTGTGGCTGTGGCCATCTTCCTGCTCCTGGTGGACCTGATGCACCGGCGCCAACGCTGGGCCCCACGCTACCCACCAGGCCCCATGCCCCTGCCTGGGCTGGGCAACCTGCTGCAGGTAGACCTCCAGGACTCACTTTCCTGCTTTACTCGGGTGAGGAAGGTGCGGGGTGGTGGGCACAGAGGTCTTAGGAACACCACTGAGCAGCAGAAAGTGGGTGGTGGTAATCCGCAGGCTGGACAGGGAGCTGGGGGGAAAGGGGGAGGCAGGTTTGAGAGGCCTCCTGGGGGAGGGCATCTGTGCAGGGCCTAAGGACAGTTTGAATTTTCCAATCAAAGGTCACAGAGGGCAAAGTCCTGGAGCGGGGTGGCACTTGGCAGTGGGTTTGGGATCCAGTTGGACAGAGCATAAGTTCTGTGAGCTGAGTCCCTTCTGAGGTCATCAGGAGGAAAGGTCTTGAGATAGGGGAGGGAGTCTGGTCATGAGCCCCATTTACCTCAGGAAATGCAGATTGAGAGGGACAGTGACCAGGTTCAACCCTTTTGCTGCTGTGAGACTGTGGGCCTCACCCTCACTTCTCTGAATCTCGGTTTCTTCACCTGTAAAATGGGATGCTAACTTAGCCTACCTGACAATGTTGGTGACCTCTGTAGAGTTGTAGCTGGGTGGTCTGATACATCGTGTAGTCCTGGACCATAGAGGTTGTGACCCCTAGTGTCACAAGGCCTGATAGATTCCTCGCACCTCCTCGCTGCTGGCGGCCTAGGGATTCCCCAAGACTAGAGACATGAGACTGGGTAACACGACTTGGTGTGGGGCGGGACTTCTCCAACGCTCTTCATCCTCGGCCTACAGCTGCGGCGTCGCTTCGGGGACGTGTTCAGGCTGCAGCTGGCCTGGACGCCCGCTGCAGTCAATGGACTGGCGGCCATGCGCGAGGCGCTGGTGGACCGCAGCGAGGACAGCGCCGACCGCCCCCCTGTGCCCATCTTCCAGCACCTGGGCTTCGGGCCGGGCGCAGAAGGCAAGCGGAGGTGGGGAGGACCGCGGCCCGACGGGGACGGGGCCTGCAGTGACCCGAGACCCGGAAGGGTGAAGTGGACGCAGGGTCGTGGACCTGCAGTGCAGGGAAGAGTCTACGAATTTGTAGAGGAGGCAGGCGGAGGAAGGAGTCTCTGCCAATGGTGGGGAAGGGGCTGTAGGCGGGACGGAGGGCGGCGCCTTACAGGGACTGGGCGGGCCCCGGCAACTGGGAGTAGGAGGGGGATGTCCGGGTGGCGGGAATGAGGCGACGGAGTCAGTGTTGGCGGGGCAGGGGGCGGGCCAAGACGTTCCCTGAAAGGGAAGGCAGTTGCGGTGGGCAAAGCCAAGAGCAGGGCCAAGACATGCACCAGTGAGGAGAGCGGGCGAGCAATGTGGGCGGGCAGAGGGTGGGACCTGTCTCCAGCCAGAAGGGGATGTAAAGTGGGTGGGATTTGGTGGTAAGGAGAAGGAGGTTAGAGTGGGCGGAACAGGGAGCAGAGAGTATTTGTGGGACGCTCACCAAACGGGGCGGGAGAGTAGAGCAGGGGCCGGGGCCGAGATCTGTCCTGTAGCAGGGGGATGGCCGACCCCCGTGAGCAAGGTGTGCGTGCAGAGGCGGGGCCAGGGCACAGCTGAGCCACGCCCACGTCCGCCCCGCCCCCAGGAGTGGTCTTTGCCGGCAATGGACAGGGGTGGCGGGAGCAGCGGCGCTTCTCCGTGTCCACCCTGCGCAACTTCGGCCTGGGCAAGAAGTCCCTGGAGCAGTGGGTGACCGAGGAGGCCTCGTGCCTCTGCGCCGCCTTCGCAGACCAGGCCGGTGAGTGCGGGGCTGAGGGACAGGAGACAGGGATGGAGGCTGGGGAAGAGGAGATGGAGGCGACCCCCTGACCTGCACCGTCCCCTCCCAGCACGCCCCTTTAGCCCCAACGCCCTGCTGAATAAAGCGGTGACCAACGTGATCTCCTCCCTCACCTATGGGCACCGCTACGAGTACAACGACGTGCGTTTCCTCAGGATATTGGACCTAATGGAGGGCCTTCTGAAGGAGGAGTCTGGATTCTTACCCCAGGTGCGGGGTATAGGGGCACAAGGACTCCATGGAGGAGGCCTCTACCTGCAATGTGCCTCCGCGGAGGAGGATTTGGATAGAGGGGTGTTGGGTCAGCAGGCCCCAGGAGAGGGCTAAGGAGCCTGTACCCCCTTCATTGGAAGCCACCAGAACCCACGAGACATAGATTTTAGGTTTATCCTTCTGGGGCCGAGGCAGGAGAGAGGGTAGAGGTCCGAAGTTAAGGAGAAATAACGTCAATCGTGGGGACACCCTGGGAGCGACAGGGACCTGACTGGTGGAGGTGGACATCTGAGCGCCTGGAGGACTCAGGACCCCACATCTGTGGCCCTCACAGGTGCTGAACGCCATTCCCGTGCTCCTACACATCCCAGGGCTGGTCGCCAAGGTTTTTCCACAGCAGAAGGCCTTCATGGCCCTGCTGGATGAGCTGGTTGCTGAGCACAGGATTACTCGAGACCCAGCCCAGCACCCTGGAGACATGACAGACGCCTTCCTGGACGAGGTGGAGAAAGTGAGCCACCAGGGACAGTGGTCGTTGGTTGAGGGCACATGAGATGATCCCAGGCAAGGGGGGTCCTAATTATCACCAAGTGATCAGGTACCTGGGCTGATGGGTGTAGAGTGGGAGGCCACTTCCTTCCTCTGCCGTTGAGCCCACCCTCTCTGCATCGCCCAGGCCAAGGGGAACCCCCAGAGCAGCTTCAATAATGAGAACCTGCGCATGGTGGTGTCTGACCTGTTCTCTGCTGGGATGGTGACCACCTCGACCACGCTGACCTGGGCCCTCCTGCTCATGATCCTGCACCCGGACGTGCAGCGTGAGCCCAGGCTGTCGGCCTGAAGGGATGGACCAAGGAGGAGATGGACAGGCTGGGGACCTTGAGCTTATGTTGGCCACCAGGAGCTCTGAGCAGAGGCTGGGCCCTGGCTCAGAGGTCAGAGTGACCTCCTCCCCAACGTGGGCACAGCCCCTGCACAGGAGTCAGGAGGAGGTTGGTGTCCAGCCCCCTGGGTTCTGACCACTGTGGGGACGCTTGTCTGTCCAGGCCGTGTCCAACAGGAGATCTATGAGGTGATAGGGCAGGCGCGGCAACCAGAGATGGGGGACCAGGCCCACATGCCCTTCACCATGGCCGTGGTCCATGAGGTGCAGCGCTTTGGGGACATTGTCCCACTGGGCTTGCCCCACATGACATTTCGTGACATTGAAGTGCAGGGCTTCCTCATCCCCAAGGTAGGCCTGCGGCCCTGCTCACCCTAGCTCAGCTCCACCTGCCCCAGGTGGCCCCAGCATGGCCACTGCCAGGTGTGACCAGGACTGGAACCCAAGCCACTAATCCTCATTTCCACAGGCACCAACTCTCCAGCCTGGGTGGGTATGGGGATCAAGCAGAGGCAGGGCCGGCCCTGTCCATTTAGAGCCCAAGTTCTGGGGTGGAGACAAACTAAAACGAACCCCAGTGTGCTGGAGGAGCCTGTGCATGCAGGGACAGGTTGCAGTGAGGGCGCCCATGGACGGGAGGTCACTTGGCCCTGCCATGGGGACAGGGAGGGTACCATGATCTTCTTGGTTTCCTATTGACTTGAAAGACAGGTGCGTACCAGCCAGAGAGTGTGGCCTCTGAGTCTTTGGTGGCAGGGGTCAGGGAGTCCCCCAGCCCAGACCCCGCTCATGCCAGGCATCTCCTGCCAGGGGACAATGCTCATCACCAACCTGTCATCGGTGCTGAAGGATGAGACCATCTGGAAGAAGCCCTTCCGCTTCCACCCCGAGCACTTCCTGGACACCCAGGGCCGCTTCGTCAAGCAGGAGGCCTTCATGCCCTTCTCAGCAGGTGCCTGTAGGGAGCCTGGCTCGCTGCCCCCTGCTGAGGGAGTCTTGGTGCCCACGCCCCCAGCCTCACTGACCCCCCATACCCACCCACAGGCCGCCGCTCGTGCCTCGGGGAGCCCCTGGCCCGCATGGAGCTCTTCCTCTTCTTCACCTGCCTCCTGCAGCGCTTCAGCTTCTCGGTGCCCACTGGGCAGCCCCGCCCCAGTGACCACGGTGTCTTTGGCTCTCTGGTGACCCCGACACCCTAACAGCTCTGTGCTGTGCCCTGCTAGAGGGGGCACCAAGCCCCCAAGCTGCTCCTTCACGGGGTCCCTGCTGTCCAATAAACCTGTGTGATGGCTTCTACCTGGCTTGAGTCCCACCCGGACTACCTGGTCAACCCTTGGCAATGATTTGGCCTCAGCAGCCTCCCCAAGGCCAGCTCCTACCCCTGCCTGATCCATTGTCACCTGACATCTGACCCCATTTGAGATACAGGTATACTGAGGCTCAGAAGGTGACAGTTTACCCTGTAGTCACCCATGGAGACCCAGCACTGGCTGCCCTGGTTGGTGACTAAATACATGCAAAAGTCTTGACTCCTGGGTGTCAGGGAGCAGGAAGAGTGTGAATGGGCTTCTGAGAGGAATCAGCCCGATCCCTGGCTGGGTGAGCACCCTCAGGTTCAGGGATTCACTACAAGGCCTCACAGGAGTCAGAAAAGCTGTTACACTCACGGTTATGGTCTTTCCAGAGAAAGATCCAGATAGAATCAGCAGTGGTCAAAGGCACATAGGTAGAATTCAGGAAGAGCGGGCCCAAGCTTCCAACTGTCTCTCCCAGAGGATTCATGCAGACAGTGCTCAGTTCTCCCAGCAATGATGTGCGACACAGCAGAGAGTATTGCTCACCAGGGAAGCTCACCTGAGTCTGGGTGTCCAGGGATTTGTTAGGCGTCAGCTACTTAGACTGGGAGAGGCACATGTTTGACCTCAGTTACTCAGTCACCTGCGACTACCAAGGTCAAACATTGTGGCCCAAGGCCTCTGCCATCAATCACACTGTTGGCGTAAACCATCTGGTGTGACCCCAGGCCCCAGGTAAAGAGACACTCTCATCAGGCAGGTCATCCCAAGAGCGTTGGGGATGTTTCCCAGGAGCTTGTCAAAAATCAGTCATTTTTTTTTGGAATATGCAAGGATCGAAAACACTAGACCTACTGAGTAAACTTTTTACTGCATAGGCCACCCCCCTGGTTTTTGACTCCTACAGCAAAATGGTCATATTTGTTTGAGTAGCTACATTTTCTGTGTGTTTGTGTGGTAAAATACATACAACATAAAATGTACCATCTCAATCATTTTGAGTCTACAGTTCAGTGCTATTAAGTTCTCATCTTGTTGTGCAACCCTCACACCATCCATCTCCAGAACTCTTTCATCTTGCAAAACTGAAACTCTGTCCCCGTTAGACAATATCTCCCCATAGCCCCTGGCAACCACCATTCTGCTCTGTCTCTATGAATTTAACTGCTCTAGGGATCTCACATAAGTAGAATCATACAGTATTTGTCTTTTGTGACCGACTTATTTCACTTAGCTTGATGTCCCCAAAGTTCATCGATGTTATAGCATGTGTTAGAATTTCCTTCCATTTTTAGGCTGAGTAATATTCCATTGTATATATAGACCACATTTTGCTTATCCCTTCATCCATCAGTGGACACTTGGGTTGCTTCTACCTTGCAGTTATTGTGAACAATGCTGCTGTGAGCATGGGGTACAAATATCTGTGAGACTCTGCTTTCAATTTGTGGATACATAAGCAGCAGACTGTATTCCACAGCAGCTACACCATATTACATTCCTAACAGAAGTGCACAAGGGTTCCAATTCTCCACAAACTCACCAACACTATTTTCTATTTTGATAATAGTAGCCATTCTAATGGATGTGAGGTGGTATCTCATTTTGGTTCTGATTTACATTTTCTGAAAGGTGAGTGATGTGGAGCATCTTTTAATGTACTTGTCCATTTGTATATCTTCTTTGTAGAAATGTCTATTCAAGTCCTTTGCCCATTTTAATATCGGACTGTGTGTTTTTTTTGTTTGTTTGTTATTGTTGTTGTTTTGAGTTTTAGGAGTTCTCTGTATATTCTAGATATTAGTCCCTCATCAGATACAGTCATGCGCCCCATAACGATGTTTTGGTCAAGGACACACTGCATGTATGACGGTGGTCCCATAAGATTAGTACAACAGAGCCTAGGTGTGTAGTAAATTACACCATCTAGGTTTGTATAAGTGCACTCTGTGATGTTCTCACAATGGCAAAATCGCCTACTGACATATTTCTCAGAATGTGTCCCCATCCTTTAGCAAAGCATGATTACACATGACTTATACATCTTTTCTCCCATTCGGTAGCTTGCCTGTGTACTCTAATGATTATATCTTTTTTGTGTGTGTATATGAGGAAGATCAGCCCTGAGCTAACATCCATGCCAATCCTCCTCTTTTTTTTTTTTTGCTGAGGAAGACTGGCCCTGAGCTAATATCCGTGCCCATCTTCCTCCACTTTATTTGGGATGCCACCACAACATGGCCTGACAAGCAGTGCGTCAGTGCACACCTGGGATCCGAACCCCGGGCTGCCAGCAACGGAACGTGCACACTTAACCGCTATGCCACGGGGCCGGCCCCTGATTATATCTTTTGATGCATAACATTTTTTAATCTTCATGAAGTCCACTTTGTCTATTTTTCTTTTGTTTCCTATGCATTTGGTGTCATATCCAAGAAATCACTACCAAATCCAATGTTGAGAACCCTTTCTCCTGTGTTTTCTTGTAAGAATTTTCTAGTTTTAGCTCTTACATTTAGGTCTTTGATCCATTTTGAATTAATTTTTGTATATGGTACTAGGTGAAGGTCTAACTTCATTCTTTTGCATTAAAATATCCAGATTTCCCAACACCATTTGTTGAAAACACTGTCCTGTCTCACTTGAATGATCTTGGCACACATGTCAAAATAATTTGACTATATATGAGGGTTTGTTTATGGGCCTTCTATTCTCTTTGTTGGTCTATATCTCTGTCTTTATGCTGCTACCACACTGTGTTGATTACTGTAGATTTGTAGTAAGTTTGAAATCAAGAAGTATGAGTTTTATTCTTCTTTTTTCAAGATTGGTTTTGGCTATTTGCGGTCGCTTGAGATTCCATATGAATTTTGGGATTGATTTTTCTGTCTCTGCAAAAGTCATTCAGATTTTGATAGGGATTGCATTAAATATGTAGATCACTTTGAGTAGTCTTGACCTCTTTACCATATTGTCTTCCAATCCATGAGCCTAGGATGTCTTTCCATTTACCTGTGTCTTCTTTAATTTCCTTCAGCAATTTTTTGTACTTTTTCTGGACAAGTCTTTCACCTCTTTGGTTAAGTTAATTCCTATGTATTTTATTCTTTTTGATGCTATTATAAATCAAATTGTTTTCTTAATTTCACTCTCGGGGTGTTCATTGTTAATATATAGAAATACAGCTGATTTTTGTGCATTGATTTTGAATCCTAACACTTTGCTGAATTTATTCATAAGTTCTAATGTAGTGTTTTGTGGCATCTTTAGGTTTTTCTACAGACAGATCATATCAATTGCAATTAGCGATTTCCAATTTGGATGCCTTTTATTTCTTTTTCTTTCCCAATTCCTCAGGTGAGAGCTTCCAATACTATGACGAGTGCAAGTGGCAAAAGTAAGCATCCTTTCTATACTCCTGATGTTAAAAGAAAAGCTTTCAGTTTTTCATCATTGAGTAGTATGCTTGCAGTGGGTTTTTCACATATGGCTTTTGTTATGTTGAGGTAGTTTCCCTCTAATCCTAGTTTGTTAAGTGTTTGTAACATTAAAGAGTGTTAAATTTTGTGAAATGCTTTTTCTGCATCAATTGAGATGATGACGGAGTTTTTCCCTTCATTCTGTTAATGTGATGTATAACATTGACCAATTTTTTCTCTTTTTTTTTTTAATTTTTTGTTTATTGCAGTTTTCATGTGTGGAATGATTCTTGAAATCCATTAATCAACCCCACCTGGTCATAATCCTTTCCTACTTGTATAAGCCTTTTAATACATTGCTCAATTTGGTTTGCTAGTATTTTCTTGAGGACTTTTGCATTAATGTTCATAAGGGATATTGGTCTGTAGTTTTCTTTTCTTCTAATGTCTTTCCTGGCTTTAACATCAGGGTAATGCTGGTCTCGTAGAATGAGTTAGGAAGTGTTTCTTTGTCTTCAATTTTGTGAAAGTTTGAGTAGGATTGGTGTTAGTTCTTCTTTAAATGTTTGGTAGAATTCAAGCAAGAAGCCGTCAGATCCAGAGCATTGCTTTCCCTGCAGTTTTTTGATTACTTATTCAATCCCCTTATTAATTAAAGATCTATCTAGATTTTCTATTTCTTTATGATTCAGTCTTGTTAGCTTTTCTGTTTCTAGAAATTTGTCCATTTCATCAATAGGATTACTCAATTTGTTGGCATGCAATTGTTCACAGTACTCTCTTATAACCCTTTTTATATCTGTAGAATCAGTGGTAATGTCCCCACTTTCATTTCTGATGTTAGTAATTTGAGTCTTCTCTCTTTTTTTCTTAGTCCCTCGAGCTAAAGGTCTGTCAGCTTTTTTGATACTTTTGAAAAACCAACTTTTGGTTTAATTGATTTTCTCTATTATTTATCTGATCTGCATTTCATTTATCTCTCCTGTATATTATTTCTTTCTAACTTTGGGTTTCATTGGCTCTTCTTTTTCTACTTCTTTAAGGTGTAGAGTTAGGTAATTGGTTTGAGATCTGTTTTAATGGAGGCATTTACAGTTACAGCCTTCCCTCTGAACACGACGTTTGCTGGATTCCCTTAGTTTTGTTATATTCTACTGTTATTTTCATTCATCTCAACCTATTTTCCACCTTCTATTCTGATTTATTCTTTGACCCATTGCTTGCATATGTGTGTTGTTTAATTTCCACATACTTGTAGATTTTCTAGTTTTTGTTCTGTTATTGATTTCTAGGTTGTAGTGGCCAAATATCCTGATCACTATCAAGCCAATCCAGCATGGCTTGCATGCACAGGCAGTATATCAGCCACTTCATCTGGGAAGTTCCCCATGGCATTTAAGGATGAGAAGAAAATCCCCCTTCTCAGGATAAAGGAAACTTTTCAGGAGTTTCTTCATTTTGCCTTACCCCAACTAGGACTATGTTCTTGGTGATCAGACGTCATTTCTGATCAGACGTGCTTTCTGTTGTCTCAGCATAATTATTCCCTTTGGGAGCATCCCTGACACAAGTGGCCATAACTCAGACCATGCGAAATCCCAGCTTGGTGCAGTTTCAGCATCTCTCCCCACCCTCTCCTTTATTTTCATCGTAGCTGATTATGTATAGCAATAACCACTGGATTGTATATTAGCCTGGTTCTTGTTTTTCTTTTTTTTTAATTTCCTAACATTTCAAGTGAGCCAACCCCTCAGACGTTAGCTCTACCATTTCCCAGTTCCGTAGATAACTTCTACCTCCCGTAACTGAGAACAGTGCAGCTGATGCGTCACAGCACGAGCAATACAATAACCATTCAGGAATGAAGGTTCGTCGACCACCATCCCCCATTCTGCCTTTTCTCAAACTATGTCTTTACCACATTCCAGTGAGTCAGGGTTCTTCTAGTGAATACCACAGTTGAAGCCAACTGTTTTGGGGGTCCCCAAGACCATCCTAGCTTCAGTGGCTTGCTGGAGGACTCACAGACTTCAGAAATGCTGTTATATTCATGGTTACTTTCTTAGCCTATTTGGAATGCTAGAACAAAATATTGAATGAGTGGCTTATCAACGGCAAATATTTATTTCTCACAGTTCTGGAGTCTGGGAAGTCCAAGATCAAGGCTCTGGCAGACTTGATATCTGGTGAGGGCCTGCTTTCTGATTCATAGACAGTCACCTTTTCACTGTGTCTTCACCTAGTGGAAGGGTCAAGGGATCTCTCTGGGTTCTCTTTTATAAGGTCATAAATCCCATTCATGAGGACTCCATCCTCATGACCTAATCACCTCCCAAAGGCCCCACTAACAAATACCATCACACTGGGGATTAGGTTTCAACATATGAATTCGGGGGGACACAGACATTCCATCTATAGCAGCTATGGTTTATTAGAGTCCAAGGATACAGATTAAAATCAGCAAAGGTAAAAGACAAATAAGACAGACAGACAGACAGACAGACATAGGAGATCACAGCACAGTTTTCCATTTGTCCTCTTCCAAGGGAGTCATAGAATAGTGCTTAATACCCCAGCAAAGATAAGTGACACGCCCTCAGAATATCACCAGTCAGGGAAGCACAACCAAACATTGGTGTCCAGGGGTTTTATTGGGGTTGTTATTGTAGACACGGAGCACCTGTGTGGCTGACAGGAGTGACTAAGTCTCCAGCCCCTCCAGAGGCCAGACTGATACAGGGAGATCCGAGGGTTCTGCCACATGTTGCATTGGTAGCATGAATGCTCTGGCATGGCCTGAGGCTCCAGGAAAACAAAGACATTGTTATCCAGCAGAATATTCCCAGAACCTAAAGGTCATCTCTCAGGAGCTGGTCGGGGGCCAGTGACTGCTTTACAAGGTGTTGGGTTTGAACCCTCCAAGACTGCTGATTCTCCCTTTACTGCACAGGACGCACTCAGCCTGGATGCCCACGTCCCAGGCCTGACTCCAACCACCCCACCATGTGCCAGCAGCCCAGCCAGCACCATCAAGTCTGCTGCCACACTTCATGTATAACACTCTGATAGGTGGGGAAGTCAGGGACAGCCAGGAAGGGATGTGCCAGGCTAACACCAGTCTCAGTCCTCAGGTGTCAGCACCCTCCGTGGGAAGCCTGATGGCAGTCCAGGGTTGAGCACCTCCCTGAGCCTCTCAGTCACCCCAAGATAGGATGGTCCCACTTTCCCAGCCCCTCAAGGATGGTCCTGTCCCGGTGACTGCCCAGGAGGAGTTGCTCACAGCCAGGCTGGAGCTGGAGGAGGACACTTGTCTGGGCTTCAGCCCAGGGCACTGTCCTTTGAGTGGCCAGGTGAGGCCAGGCTCTCAGGAGGCTTGGCCAGGGGTAGGGAATGAGCCCTGTGGCTGTAGGGATGCCCTAGGGGCAGGGGTCAACCTTGGACTCCTGTAACAGTGGGATGGCCAGAGGAGAAGGATGATACGTGTGGACCTTGTAGGAGGACATTTTGACTCCCATCCTTGCTCTGCCACAAGATTCTGTGAACCTGGGCCAGTCCCTCCCTGCCTTGGGCTTCTGTTTCCCCTTCATCCAATGAGATGATATAGCAGTAGGCTGCTGTGTCATGTCTTCCCACTCTGACTCTGGGGCCATGACTTTGTTAACCTGGCACTCCAGCTGAGGACAGGGATTGCTATCCACCACCTGTCCACACCACCACAATCGACTGCCTCTGGACTGAGCATATAGGCAGCGCCCAAGGATTTCTAATGACTGTTGCTTACCAGAGTCTTGGGCAGACTCCCAGCTGCATTTAGGTAACAGCTTGGGGACCACAGACACTCAGGGCAGAAGTAGCCCCTCTAGGCCTCTCTTGGCAGAAGACCCCCACCCAACAGCATCCCTGACAGGGGTTCCACCACCATATTCCAGGTGCCTTCATGACAGGGACCTCCCAGTTCTCAGCACTCAGGGAAATTGGTCTGTCCCTGGGCACTGAGTAGGAAAGCCAGCCAGGGCCCCCTTTAGCCTGTCCAGAGTATCCACTGCCATGTCAGGGCTTGTTGGCAGGAGGGGGTGTTCCTGTCACTTGTCGGGATGGGGAGTGTGGACGGGCCAGACGGGGTTTCTGAAGACGTGAGGCCTCTGAGAGGAGGCAGGTGGGCCTGCAGAAGCAGCAACTCTGTGGATTTATTGATACTTTGTCATTTGTGGTTCTGAGTCTGGGGATGTCAGAGGCTGGTAACCAGCCCAGCCACAGCTTCCTCAGGAGGTGGGGACCCATCCCTGAGGCCTTTCCTCCTTTCTCTTCAACACTGAGGCCTCTGAAAAGTGCAAGGAGGCATGTCGCTGGGTCCCTTGTGGAACAGAACTTTCCACAGGTCCAGGGTTCCCCCTGATGCCAGGGGAGCAGGTCAGCATTGATAAAAGGCTGGGTATGCCTCCAGCCCAAAGGGAGTGGTCTCGAGGTCCTGCCAAGCAGGCAGGAAGCAGGAGGCAAAGGACACTCATTCAGGAAGGTCAGGACATCTGGCCATCTGGCCTTCAACCTCGCTCTGAGGGGGTGACTCCATTTTTTGATGTTTGACTTCTGACAGCTTTTAAGCATCACCTCTTCCTCTTCCTTCGTCCCTCACATCTGGACCAGCTGACAATAAATACCTAGTGCTCTCCCTTTTAGTCCCTGCTAGAGTTTCAAACCACCAAGCCAGTCCCTTGCAAGTGACACGTCTCCCCAGCCCATCACGAAACCATGATAAATATCCAGGCCAGTCTCCTTTCCTGTCTCTCAAGCCGTTTTGGACCTGCTTGAGGTGCCAGGCCTGCTCTGTCCAGAGACCTCAATGATGCAAATAGTAAAGCCTTTCATAATTTCTTGGTGAGGGAATGGTGTCATCAGTCCACATCCAAATCAAATTATGAGTGAGGGTGTCTCTCCTGGTTTTTCATGGTGACCATAACAAGAAATTAAAGACTTGCAGACTTATAAAGAAGAAATAGGTCTCAGTTTTAGGACTTCAAGTAGTATCAGACTTGTCAACACCAACCCTTGAGGTAGAAGATAATGAGAAAGGTCTTTAAAATTCTGCGGGAAAGTTATTTCCAATCTACACTTCCATACCCAGCTGAACTATTAGTCAAGTGTGAGTGAAGATATTTTAAAACATCTAAGGTCTCATAAACACCCCTCAGGAGAGCACTGATATCAGCAAAAATGGCAGGGCTCTGAAAACTGCCCACTCCAGGAGCGCAATGAAAAAAAAGTGATAAAATGATCAGACAACTTTTTCAGAAGTCTGGGAATTAACCAAAGGTCACAGCTACTCAGGAGAATTTTTAAAGATAAATGGCTGAATCTCAGCATGAACAGCAAGGTCTGTAGCATTTCCACTTCCCTGGTCCTATCCTCCACTCTCCAGCTCAGCTGGAGCCTTGAAAAGAACTGCCAGAACTCCCAGGGAAGCCTCCTGAGGGAGCACAGGACATGTAGATTTTCAAAGCCTCATTCCCAAAGAATTGTCACGATTTCCCTGGCTAGCGGTTCCTGGAAGACCCCATGTGCAGGGCCTGAGAGGTCCCCTCGTGCAAACAGTCTTTTCTCAGGAGAGTTTGTTGAAGGTAATCGGAGGCCACTGTTGAAGATCAAAGCTGCCTGAGTAGTGGATAACAGTTGGGGGAAATGATTCACTAACCACACATCTTAAAAGTAGAAGCTGGGGCATGAGGTGTCCACAGGTGCTTTGAAAACCTCTGACACATTCCTTGGAATTTAAGAGGCCATGTACGTGTGTAGGGCTGTGTGCCCCTGTGTACATCCTCAGGAAAGACCTTGGGGGGCCCTAAGCTCTCCCCTCTGGCTGACCTTGTTTTTCTGTGCAAACAGGAAGTGAAAGCTGAGAGAAAGTTGTAAACTCTAAAGCCAGTGCCTGGCTGAGTATTCTAAGTATGTCCCAACACACACAGGGAGCACGCCTGTGCAGCAAAGACTGGGCGAGGTATTGGATCCAGGCATTTAAGGAAATCGCTAACTAATCATTAGCTGACCACCAAGCTAACTGAGTAGAGACTTCAGTGGCCACACACAACAAGGAATAGAGACTTTATGGAATTAGTTTAGAAATATCACTAAGCAAAGAAACAACTACAATGATAAACAACCACAAGAGCAAACCGTGGGGAACAAGGAGAATCTGCTTTCCAGAGTTGCCACATTATCTTATTTGAAATGTCCAGTTTTCAACCAAAAATTGCAAGACATGCAAAGGAAAAGGAAAGGATGTCCCATTGTTATGAGAGGTTTGGGGGATTCAATCGGAGACGTAAAAGAAACTTTCCACTCCAAACAAATGGACTGAAGGTATATTTTATTATATAGAGGAGAGTAAAGGCGATAGTCTGCAAACAGATCCGAATAGGTCAAATAATAAGAGGGAAAAACATCAGCTCGACTGGAAAGGGAAAACATCCACATTGACTGAGATAGCAGCAGATTCGAATAGATCATATAATGAGAGGGAAAAACATCAGATCGACTGGAAAGGGAAAACATCCACATCGACTGAAGGGAAATGACACAAATCAACCAGAAAAAGAAACACCAGGTTGACTGAAAAAACAACACATCAGATCGGTTACTCACAACATCCACGCCCCACTGCCAGGAGAGTCCCTTCAATTGACACGGCTGGGGAGGAATCACATGTCCTGGGCAAGGCCTCCCTTCCACAGGTGAGACTCTCGCCAGGCCTTGGTTTCCAGCAGTTTATATAAGCAATTACAGAGTTTACAGAGCAAGCATTCAGTGTTCCCATGCACATTGTTATCAGTGGCATACATGCACTGAACTTTCTGGCTATCGTCCCAGCCAGGCAGTTGTGTACATGTATTGTTTTCCCTAGTTATCATCCCAGCCCAGCACAGATGGCCACTCTGCCCCAGGCCGTGATGCCCAAAGGACCTTGAAATTCTTACAAATTGCAACTACCTCCATGGGAGAAAGGCCAGTTCCCTGGAAAAAGGCCAGTTCCCACCACACAGAAAGCAGCTTTATATTTCTTTGTGTGCTGGTGGCTGTAGGTTAATGGAACGGCCAAACATGGCTGCACTCATGTCAAGACACCCATACACGGGAAAAAGGAAATCATGCAAACCGTCCCTGATGGTGGAGTTGCTGGACACAGACTGCAAATCAGCTAATTCAATATGTTCACAGGACTAAAAGAAACCATGTCTAATGAACTCAAGGAAAGTGGCAGAATGATGTCTCATCAATTAAAGAATATAAATAATGAGACAGAACTATAAAAAAGACCCACATAGAAATTCTGGAGTTGAAAAACGATAACTGATATGAATGCTCACTACAGGAACTCAAGAGCAGAATTGAACAGGCCGATAAAAAATCAGTGAACATGAGGCCAGTCAGCTGAGCTGATCCAGGCTGAGGAACAGAAACAAGAATGAGGAACAAGGAGCAGAGATTCAGAAACCTGTGGGGCGCCATCAAGTATACCACACACACATAATGGGAGTCCTAGCAGAAGAAGAGAGAGATAAAGGACTAGAAAGAATATTGAAGAAATATTGAAAACTGAATACTCCCCAAATTTGACAAAAAACATTAATCTGCACATCCAAGAAGCTCACTGAACTCCAAATAGGATAAAATCAGAGATCTACACCTACACACATCACAAAAAAAAAACCATCAAAAGACACAGAGAGAGAATTTTGAAAGCATGAAGAAAGATGTGAGATGTGTCTCATCATGAACAAAGGTTTCGTCCTCAATAAGATTGGCGTCAGATTTCTAACCAGAAAGCAGTCGGATGACAAAATCCCTCAGGAAGTCACGTGAGGATGCAACAAGCTTAGGAATGGGCCTCCAGGTTCCACCAATTGTCCAGTCAGGGCAAAAGGGGAGCCCAGAGAAGAACCCTGTGGGCTCCGACACCCAGATTTAGACTTACCACAACTACACCCAGGATCTACACTGGGGATCCTGGCTGTGCCGTAAGCAGAGTGAGGACCCTAAACCTTGCAGGGAGCAGCCTCCACCAGAAGAGGTCCTGTCTAAGCATTCATGGCCCTCGCTGAGAACCAGGGCACTTGGTGCTGGGTCTGTGTGTGTATGTGTGTTTGTGTGAAAATCTGTGCACCTGAATGCAAGTGTGAGCTTGTGTGTTAACGCGAGTGTTGTTGAGTGTGGGTGGCTTTGTGGGTGTATAGATTTCTGTGTGGTGTTTCTGTGTGTGGGTGTGTGCATGTGTGAGCATTTGGGTAATAGTCTGGGAATGGATGAGTGGTTTGTGTGTGATTAAGTGTGTCTGGGTCTGTGCGTGTCAAGTGTGCAATGTGAGGTGAAGGAGACATATGGAGACTCTCAGCCCCCTCTGTCTCCCTGCCACCCCCTACAGGCGTGGTCTCTCTCATCATCAGGCAAGTGCCAATGATCTCCCAGGTGAAGGTCTCTCAGGAGGAGGCAGGTGAGAAATGGGAAGGCAAGGATGTCTTATGGAGATGAGGTTGTGACCACACTAGGGTGTGTGAGTCTAATGTGACCAGTGGGTGGCAGGATCAAGTCCAAAGACCCCTGATTTTTCCTCGGAGCCTGTACCACGCTGGGGGTAGGAACTTCCTTTTTATGCCCCCCCCCACACACACAAGATAAGCACAAGGAGAAGGGGAAGGGACAGGACTTCTGTGGCCAATGCTGCACTGACCTTCCCTGGCCCCTCCCTGCACCCTCTGGTGGAACACTCATGCCAGCAGGCTCAGGGCAAAGGGACAGGGCCAGTCTTAGCTCCCGTTATAAGGAGGTCCAAGGCTGGTCGAGCCCTCAGTGTTGGTGAGAGTGCCCTGCCTGGCCTGGTCCCAGGTCCTGGTGTGGTGAGGGGTGCCAGTGTTTCCAGAGGAGCCCAGTGCCCACGGAGGCAGCCACGGGGCTTCTGACCAGGGAAACACTGGGGCCCCTGGCCGTGGCCACAGCCATCTTCCTGCTCCTGGTGGACATGATTCACAGTCACCAATTCTGGGCCCCACACTACCCACCAGGCCCCATGCAACTGCCTAGGCTGGGCAGCCTCCTGCAGGTAGACTTCCTAGACACACTTTGCAGCTTTACTCGAGTGAGGAAGGTGGGGGGGTGGATACAGAGGTCCTGGGGACCCCACCTAGTGGCAGAGTGTGGGTGGTGGGGAAGCCACAGGCTGGACAGGGAGCTGTGGGAAAAGGAGGAGGCAGGTTTGAGAGGCCTCCTGGGGGAGGGCATCTGTGCAGGGCCTGGGAGACAGTTTGAATTTTCCAATCAAAGGTCAAAGAGGGCAAAGGCCTGGAGGGGGTGGGACTTGGCAATGGGTTTGGGATCCAGTGGGACAGAGCTTAAGTTATGTGAGCTGAGTCTCTTCGGAGGATATCAGGAGGAATGGTCTTGAGATTGGGGGAGAGGAATCTGGTCATGATCCCCATTTATATCAGGAAATTGAGGTTTAGACGGCACAGTGGGAAGGGTTCAAATCTTTTCCCATTGTAAGACCTTGGGCCTCACTGCTCACCTCTTGAACCTCAGTTTCTTCTCCTGTAAAGTGGGATGCTAACTTGACCTACTGGCGATTTTGGTGACCTTTGCAAAGCCATAGCTGGGTGGTTTGATCCAACATGAGATCCTCGACCATAGAGGATGTGTTCCCCAGCACCACTGGAACCAGATAAAGTCCTTGCACCTGCACTTCCGGGGGCCCAGGGGTTCCCCCCGGGCTAGCGCCATGAGATTGGGGCCTTCAGCCTGACGGGGATCAGGATTCATGAACGCACTCAACTTTTGGTCTTCAGCTGGGGCCATGCTTCAGGGTCAAGTTCAGCCTGCAGCTGGCCTGGATGCCCATGGTCATGCTCAACAGGCTGGTGACCCTGGGCAAGCCGCCAGTGTACTGTGGTGAGGACTTGCCCACTGCTCTTTGATTCCCACTCTTGTGCTGGGGGCTGTGCCCAAGGCACGCAGACGAGGGGCAGACCAAGTCCCAGCAGGGACTGGGCCCACAGTGACCTGAGACAAGGCCAAGCCTAACCCACGTGGGTCTCAAATGTGGGGCAGAGAAAATGGCTAGCTAATGGTGTGCCCAGGACGTGGAGGAAGGAGCCTGTATCAGAGTTGGGGCAGGAGGAGTGTGGGCCCATCAGAGGACCAGGCATACAGGGAAAGGGGGCGGGTCTGTGTGAGCAATTACTGGCGGTGGGGCTGGACCAGTTGGGAGCTGGAAGGGGGTCAAAGTGGGGGTGGGATTGGGGGCAGGTGAGATCAAGGCATTCGGGGATGGTAGGGGATGGGGCCTGTACCCAAAGAGGTAGGACTGTGTGAGGAGGCAGGCGGCAGGCTGGGACGTACAGGACACATCATTAGCACCCGCAGTCCGTAATTCACAGCAGGGTCACTCTTGGTGTTGTACATTCTATGGGTTTGGACAAATGTATACTGACATGTATCCACCATTATAGGATCACACAGAGACATTTCACTGCCCTAAAAATTCTCTGTGCTCTGCATATTCATCCCTCCCTCTCCCCAGCCCCTGGCAACCACTGATCTTTTTTCTGTCTCTATAGTTTTGCCTTTTCCAGAATGTCATGTAGGTGGAATCATACAGTTTGTAGCCTTTTCAGATTGCCTTCTTTCACTTGGTAATAGGCACTTAAGGTTCACCCACGGCTTTTCATGGCTTGATAGCTCATTTCTTTTGAGTCTTGAAGAATATTCCTTTGTCGGGATGTACCACAGTTTATCCATCCACCTGCTGAAAGACATCTTGGTTGCTTCCGAGTTTGGGCCATTATGAATAAAGCTGCTGTAAACATCCCTGTGCAGGTTTTCTGTGGACATAAGTTCTCATCTCTTTTAAGTCAGTATCGAGGAGCATACTTGCTGGATCATATCATAAGAATGCTGAGTTTTAAGGAACCACCATACTGACTTCCAAAGTGGCTGTGCCATTTTGCATTCTCACCAGCAATGTATGAGACTTCCTGTTGCTCCACATCCTCACCAGCATCGGTGTTCTCAGTGTTCTGGATTTGGACCATTCTAATAAGTGTGTAGTGGAAATATATATTTCTAAAATAATTTTTAAGTTGTGGGGAAAAAAAACACAACAAATTTGCCATCTCAACCAGTAAGTATACAGTTCAGTAGTGTTAAGTGTATTCACATTGCTGTGCAGCAGATCTCCAGGTCTTTTTCCTCTTGCCAAGCCAAAGCCCTGTACCCATAAACCATCTCCGGGAGGCAGGCCCTCCTGCCGGTGATGGCTCCTCAGCTGCTGCCTCCGTCGCCCCCTGGTACCCGCCTACGGAACGGCAGACACGACCGCCCTGCCACGGCCTCCATCTGGATCCTAACACTGCACTGGGCGGGTCCACACTGCGAGTCAGGTGAGGCGACCAGGCCAGTGGCCCTACAAGCTGCATGCAGCTTCCACTCTTCCTTTCTGTCCCCAGGGAGGAGCAGGAATTGGGGAGTTCGTTTTCTCTTCAGATGCTCCATGCTGTGGGGGAAGAGGCAAGGCAAGCACAATGCCATTAACTGAACTCAGTGTATTTGTCTTTTGGCGAATGGGAAGCCGAAAAGCACAACCAAGGCAGAAGTAGGTGAAGAAAGGTTTATTGCTTGCAGGAGCAATAGAGAACACTGGGGGATATCTCCCAAAAGCAGTGTCTACTCGAGCTCAGTGCTGGTAGAAACTTTATACACAAGAGAGCAGAGGATAACAGGTTTATTTGTAATAACTGTGTAACATCTGTGCTCACTCAGGATCCAAGTGTCGTAGGTAAACATGCTACTACACACATGTATAATCCGAAAATAGCTGCTTGGACCCTCCAAGAGGTGGAGAATTTAAGATGCTAATGAGTTTGAGGTAACCTAGTGCTCTCGGAACTGGAACTTTTTGCAGGGGTCTTGCTGCAAATGTGTGAGTTTCTCTGCAAGAGAGCAACATCTGAAAATGGGGACATCAATTTCTTTCTTTTTTTATTTTTTTCTGAGGAAGATCAGCCCTGAGCTAACATCCATGCTAACCCTCCTCATTTTTTGCTGAGGAAGACCAGCTCTAAGCTAACATCTATTGCCAATCCTCCTCCTTTTTTCCCCCCCAAAACCCCAGTAGATAGTTGTACGTCATAGTTGCACATCCTTCTAGTTGCTGTATGTGGGACACGGCCTCAGCATGGCCAGAGAAGCGGTGCATTGGTGCGCACCCGGGATCTGAACCCGGGCCGCCAGTAGCGGAGCACATGCACTTAACCGCTAAACCACGGGACCGGCCCTGGGACATCAATTTCTGAAAGACAGAACACATAGTTTCCTCTTATCTGAAAAACATTTGACAGACTAAGTTAGTCATTGATCAGATCCTCACTAACCCTTTCTTTGCCTGGTTCTCTGGCCACATCACCAACTTTCCCAGTGCCCTGGCTGGGGCTGCAGCTCCCTACCTGCCTTCTAGTGCTCTCACCCAAGGGTTTCCTCCTCATCGTGTTGAGGGCCCAGGTCCACATCTTGGTGCTTGAGGGACCAGGGCCAGGCACTTCCTGCTCCCCCAACATGCTTATGTCACCCCTGGATTCTAAGTGTCGCAGTTGTCCACTGGACCCTTCCCTGCACGGGTGATCACTTGTGACATGCGTGATCCCTGGCGGGGGGGAGGCACTCACCCCTCTACCCCAGCAGCTTCACCAGAGCAGAGGCCCAGTGAGGGCAGGCTGAGTTTGTTCCTCAAATAAGAAATCTCAGTGACTTACATGTGGAGCGGTAGCTCAGAGCCTGCGTTTTGAGATGGAGCTGAATGCTGCTCTGTGACTTTGACCTCCTGAAGTGACCCCTGAGACTCAGTCTGCTCCATGCCTTGGGGACCACAAATCCACCTTCCTTAACAGGGCTGTGGGGAGGACACGTGGAGTGAGCAGCAGTGCCTGGCACGTGAGTGCCTGATCACTGGAAGCTGCAATTGCACAATGGTTGCAAATTCCATCAGCCTCACGATTGTACTGCGTGCTCATTGTACTCACGAGGTTTCCTCAAGGCCGTCCCATCCTGGACAACACACTCCTACTATCGGAGGCTGCCTGAATTACAGACATGTCTGTCTCTGCCCTTCATATCCAGGTTAGGGTGACTGCTTGGGAGGGCATGACACATCCAAAACAAAGGGTGGATAAAGACAGTTTATCCAGGGCCACTATGTGACCAAAACTCAGACCAACCTGCCCGCCCGCTAACACCACCTGCTTCTCTGACTGTCCCGAGGAGAAAGTTGCTGCTCACAGGACAGGACATTCAACTGAGGCCAGTGAGAGGCCACAGGCTGGATCCAGGAAGTCCCCAGGGTGCCTGTGGGTTTTACCCTCCTGGTCTGTTGAGTGACCTCAAAACTGGTCTCCCTGTCTCTTGAAGTGAGTTCATTCACCTGTTGCACAGCACACAAATATCTGACCACAATCGGTCATTTTAGCTTCTCAATGTGCCTGCGCAATGTTTAGTCAGGCGGGGAGTGGGGGGAGCAAGCTGCTCTCTTATCAGCAGTCTTCCTGTTGTTCTACAAAACAAGCTCAGAAATTTTAGTTACTTTGTCCTAATCCAGGGAAATTTTAACTCTTTCATCCTTGGTTTCAATCCCCACTGTCTTATGATCATACCTCAAACTTGGGGAATTGAGGAAAGACCTCTATAGGTACTTCCTGCTGTGAAGGGTGATGATCTTGGTCAGAGGGATGAAACTGTTCTACCTTTATTTTAAAATATTTTTGGGTACCAGGTGTGGAGAGTGAAGTATGCTTTTCAAGACTAATATTTTAGTACTCTGATCAATGCGTTTGAAATAACACTTAAGTCCACATTTTATAATTACATAAATGACCACATATATTAGCAAAATAGCCCAAATTTTAGTACCCACTCTATAATGGACCTCAGTCCTTGGGGAATCCAGGAGAAGAGGCTTGTAAACCAATCAAGGAAACTCAAGTGAAATCTGATGTAGACAAGTAGCCTGCTGTCTAAAAGTCTAATAAGTAAGGTACAAACTTGGGAGTCATTTATTACTTATCTTCAGGAGACTGTCTTCTGAACAGCAGCTTGCAGTCTGTCAGGGGTTCACTTGTCCATTCAGAGAAGTCAGTGCCTAGAGTATGAAGCCAGCCAAGGTTTCAGTGATTCTGGTTGTGATGTTCTCCTATTGCACAGTCCCCATTTCCTGTGGCATTTCTCGTATGGCCCCTCCAGTGGGGATGAAGTTTATTTTCTGGGTGCTTGTGTTTCCAGGATTTTAATAGGACCCAGTTTCCATGACAAAGATGGTGTAGAGGGATATCTGACAGTGTCTAGTTCCTTAATTCAAGTTCCTTCTGGGTCTTTTGGATCATCTTTAGAACACAGCAAGGGTCTTCCAAAGTTACGCCTATGTTGTGTAAGCAAGTAACTAGGTATTTAATGAGAAGTATTTATAGAGAAACAAGCAAACAAACAAACAAAAAAAACACAACGTTAATGGTTGGAGCAAATTATAAACCAATTTATGAGCCCAGGGGATGGCCCAGGAAAGCCAAGCCAAGGACTTGTCACCAGACTCCATCTGAAATACTTACAGATTTGGATGAATTCCTCTTTTCAAGGTCCCAAAATATCCTGAGGTTCCTTGCACCTGCCAGGGAAGTGACCTTCTTTACTTATGTGCTAAGATTGCTGGGAACCCTGTAAGCCAGCAACCAGGCCAATATTTCCAAGTGGCTTTATTTGTTCCATAAGGTCAATCCTTGTTCCTCAAAACTGTTTGGTTGTATCTGAGTCTATGAATGTTTCTCTCAAATATGACATTCCAGTCAAAGCCTTGGCAATATAACCAGTGTTTCCAATTGTTTCCTGCTTTAAGGAGAACAGATCCTTATTGAACTTATGCAAACAACTATGTTGCCATGACAATAAGAACACTCATTTATCAAGAGTTTCCAAATTCTGAAGGGATCAGGTAGGAAGAAAAAGACAAATGCTTCATTTCTGCTTACAAATTGCTATAAGTCATTGTTAGCTTAAGAGAAAAGAGAAAAAGGTTTCTTGAAATCTGGAAAAACAACACATCAAAATGTCAGTAATATTGTGAATGAAAAGTCATAAAAATTATAATCATCTCATCATTTCACTTAGTCCCATGTAATCTATTCTTCATCTTGGTCTTCTGTTAGCAGTTTTATGAGGCCATCGGTTTCTCTGTTAGAGTTCTGTCATTTCTTACTCAGTTCAGTTTCATAATCTGAAAGTTTATCAGAAACCTGCATTTTAGAACAAGTGTCAGAGTCCTTTCCATGAATCTCTCTGAAGATGAAACATATTTGCAAAAACATCAGAGTAAAACAACTATCTGCCAAAAAAAACTCAAAAATGGCAATTGACAAAGACATTTGGCTATTTCTGTGATATATAACATTTTAAGATAATAACCAGAATTATGATTGATAACCAGGGCAGATCAGAACTTTAGGAATGTTATATAATTTTTTAAAAACTTATATTAATAACTTTTATCCACACAATATAACCTAAGAAGCTTTATCATCATTTATTTGACAATGCTTCCCACGTAATTTAACATACCAAATAAGTCTAATTA
This sequence comes from Diceros bicornis minor, assembly GCF_020826845.1. NCBI lineage: Eukaryota > Metazoa > Chordata > Mammalia > Perissodactyla > Rhinocerotidae > Diceros > Diceros bicornis. Next base: position 8,268,814 of record NC_080764.1, read on the forward strand.
TTTTAATATCTCCCTCTTTATAGAAAGAAAGAAAAAATTCTTTGAGAAGTCCTAGGACCCATTGGAAATTCTCAAAGTTCCTTTCTAAGTCAAAAGAAAGACTTTACCCAGGATTCAAACCTTGGGGGAAGTTTGTCAAAAATATCAAAAGAGTTTAAAACAATTCATCAATTAGGAAGCAATGCTTAGTATCCCTTCAATCAAGGTGACAACAGAAGATGTCAAAGGCAAACAGAGTGAGTTAAATGGTTTTTAAAAAGCCCCAGTAGAGGGGCTGGCCTGGTGGCATAATGGTTAAGTTCACGTACTCCACTTTGGCAGCCCAGGGTTTGTGGGTTTGTATCCTGGGCACGGACCCATGTACCGCTTATCAAGCCATGCTTTGGTAGGCGTCCCACATATAAAGTAGAGGAAGATGGGCACAGATGTTAGCCCAGCACCAATATTCCTTAGCAAAAAGAGGAGTATTGGCAGCAGATGTTAGCTCAGAGCTAGTCTTCCTCAGCAAAAAAAGAAAAAAAAAACAATAGAGAGACCTCAGCTTCTTTGAACTTTGGAAATTATTTTAACAAATCATAGAATTTCTGTCCCCTAGCTAGACTTATTCAAAGGCAAAGAAAAACCCTCTATAACCTCTTTATCAAGAGCAGACCATAAGCTGGCCCAGTGGCATAGTGGTTAGGTTTGTGCACTCTACTTTGGCTGCCCAGGGTTCGCAGGTTCGAATCCTGGTCATGGACCTACCCACCGCTCATCAAGCCATGCTGTGGTGGCATCCCACGTACAAAATAGAGGAAGATGGGGCAGAGATGTTAGCTCAGAGCCAATCTTCCTCACAAAAAAAAAAAAAAAAGAACAGACCAAAAGTTCAAGAAGATCATCCTTTCAAGAGAGAGGAAGCCAAATTCTAATTTTGCACCAACTTACCTTTGATATTGTAACTCATTTATTTAATTGAATTCATTTTAATCTTAGCCAACTTGACCATGCACAAAACTCTTTCCTCAGGGTTTTACTTCCACAAACCTTCCATCACTTCCTTTTTACATTCAGAATTTGTCCCATGCCTCCTTTCCTTTTTACTTTCCTAGTACTTTAGAACAAATTTATCTTTCTTAACAAAACAAACAAAAATATTTCCATTCTTTATACCTTCTTTACTGAAAACATACACCTTACCCTTTTTTTAATATACAGACTGTACAGAAACATGTACTTTCTCATAGAAAGTTCCCCAGTGTGGCACAGCAGATGTTCATCAATAAACCCAAGCATCTTCCACTTTCTATGAAATAAGAAGCCAAAGGCAGACAAATCTATGCCTAGTAATTAATTTTTAACATTTCATCTTATGTAAAAATGACCTAGATATTCAATAAATTTTTTAATTTAACTTAATTTAGCAAAACTGTAAGGTTTCACGTTACCAAAATGTTTTGAAGGTATTTTGAATACATACACCATAACACATAATTATTGTTAAAATGTTCACCCCAAAATCTTTTATCCTTTTCACATCTACTTAGTTTACTTGTTCTCAATAATTGTATTTATATTGCCTACAAAAAACCCATGAGACATTAGACAAAATCAGCTATTATTTTAAGTTGTCATTATTTTTTACTGACAAATTTTGTAACAGAGATAACATGTCTATATCATATCCAATGCTGATAACTCTGAAAACATGTTTATTTCAATCAAACCAACAAACTTAAACAAGCTCTCATTTATCAAAGATCATTTTATATCATGTTAACTTGAAGGACATCTGGGCTAGTTTCTATTATATTTAGAAATAATTTATATGTGTTACTTTAAGCCAATTAAATGGAGCTCATTTGGAAATTCTGCCATCTGGAGGCAGACAAATATAGAGAGAGACTTACATACACAAATATACAGATAAACATAAACAGGGATCTTCAAAATTTTAGCCATATCTGAGGTACAAAACTGAAAAGAATAGCTGGATCCAAATTGTCTTTTTGGCAGATGGACCTGCTCATGGCCAAATATTTTTACTGAAGAATCTTTACTTTTTGCTAGGGATCCTTTTTAGAGGATTAATACATGTTATATTAATATTAATCATATAATTAATATTAATATTAATATATTTATATATAATATATTTCTATATTATAACAATTAATATATATTAATATATATTATATATTAATCAAAGAATGCATTCCATTGTCTATGAAAGATTTTGAATCCTCTCCTTTAAGGCCAACTGTAAAGTGGACTTATCTGAAACAGAGGTTTCCCAGATTGGCCACTATAATTCCAAATTATCTCAAAGCCTTACCCATTTCCACTTGCTTAGTTTTAGATCAGGCATTTTGGGCAAGTTGAAGTAGGGGAGCTCAGTGAGAGAGGAGCAGCAGATTTTGTTTTGTTTCACTAGTATGGTCGCTGGTGTAGCTATCATTCTCCAATCTGGCATGTCTCTTATTTAATTATTTTCTTTTAAAGAGGTAGTAAGGGATTTCTGATTTTGTTTAGAAGCCTCAAAAAAAATTAAAATAGGCTTCCCCTTGGTTGTTTAATTTTATAGCCAGCTTTTTCCAATTGCATCTGCAAATACACTAGTTTGGGTAAACTGAAATTTCCGCATTTTGGCCATTTTAAAGTAAATCTCCTTTAACATGTTTAACTAACATTGCCTGAAGGTGGATTTATATGCTCTTACAATATCAGGAAGGGGAAACGTTCTGCAGTGAGGCACAATGTTTATCCCCACAATATAATCTATAACACAATCAGGCAAAAGAGATGCAATCATTTCACATACAGCCCATTTAAATATACAATTTTCTTAGAAAATTTTATCAACTCTTATACCTCTAATCATAGCTTCCATTAGGATTCCATTAACAAGTCTTGGTCTTATAATGCTGTGTAAGGGACGCATTCCCAGCTAGCCATAACATACGTTAAAAAAAAAAAAACACTCAGGCAAAGTTGACATAATATCTTCATATAATACTACTTCAAATATTTTGATCTCTATAATTTTATCAAACCTAGGGACCTAATTGCTGCCCCAGGTGATTTAGTCAAGTTTCTCATTGTGATTTCTGCCTTCTGGCTTTTAAAATTTTTCCAAACTGGGGTGAATAGAACAGGCTTGTCTGAGGTCCTTTAATGTTGGGGGGCCAGTAGGTGAGTCCCTTTGGCCCACCCAACCTTAGACAGTGTTCTAACCCCATTAGTGTCAACTCTAGTCATCCCCCCTTTCAATATTTGTCTTATTTACCCCACTGTCTTATTTACCTTATTTTCTCAAAACCTCTTTAAAATTTTTCCACCTTGTTGAGAAGAGTCTCTTTATTTTTCCTCAGCTTCTTTTTATTCTTTTGTTAATGTTTTCATTAGCATCTGCAAGACCATGAGAGGAAGCTGAGATGCCAAATTTGATGAAGTTCTTGAGACTAGCTATTGTATTTCCATTTTAATTTGGTCTTTTCATAGGTACCAATAAAACAGCTGTTTATGATCAGAGCTCTCTAAAGATTTTTCCAATTTACAAGTTTTTCAAATTTAAAGATCCAGTGTCTGGCAATTTTCTCTCTCTGTAGTCTAAAGAATATTGTGACCATGTGTTATTACAAAAGATTATCATCTTTTTCTTTTTCATAGGTTTATAACTGAAAATATTCCATTTTTGTGATATACAACCTAGAGGGCTACCACTGGGAATTGAATGGGAATTGAGTTTCCCATTATGCCACCATCCAAACACACACACTGTATACATTCACACATACACACACACAAGTATCAAAACAAATGGGGTCGAAGAGCTCCTCTGTGACTGAAAAGTCCCTAGTCCTTTTTAAAAAATTGCCCCCCCCAAGAAACTCCAGGAACCTGGAACAACACCCCTGAAACAGAGGCAAACAAATGAAAGGAAAAATAAGACTTTAGTCAATTATAATGAGGAAACTCACCAAAAAGATGTCCATTGCAAACAAAAAAAAAATGGAGCCCAGAGGGCTAAAAGGTGGAATAGAGCTCTTATTACCCATTATTTCCGCCAGTCCCATTGGAAAAGGTTAGCGCAAAGACAAAAACAAAAACTACCCGCTACTTACTGGAGATGTCTTCCAAGTCCCAAGCCTAGTTTCTTCCACCACCGAAAGCAAAAATGCCATGGGCCAATGACGTCTGGTTGGCAGCCAATCACTTGGGGCTGTCCCTGAGACAAAGGGCTCAGATGGCTGCAGGACACCTTCCAAGAGAGACTCTAGGCCAGAAGCCAGTGTGCCAAGGGCGAGAGGTCCACTTGGGACTGGGACCCTTCACGGTCGTGGAAATTCACTATTGAACTTGAAGTGGGTTCACTCACCTGTTGCGCAGCAAGCCAATCTCTGACACCAGGTATAGTGGAAGAAAGTAGGAATTTTATTGAAAAGCACTGAGCAAGGAGAACAGGCAGCTAACACTGTAATCCTGAACTCCCTGAAAAGCTACCATCAAGAGTTTTTATTTGGGGTTTTAGGCAGGGGAGGGGGGATCATGTGGCCTTAGGGGGCTGAAGTTTTAAGAGTCCTCTGCCCAGGTACAGCTATCTTTCTTATTTCTTGATGGGTTGCGTGTGCAAAGTCGAGCAGGTTCTATGTGTTGTACTGGGTGGGTTTTTAGTCTGTGATGTCTAAAGTTTACAATCAGTCATTTTAGCCTCTCAATGCACCTGCTCAATGTTTACTCAGGCTGTGGGTGGGGCTGTCAGCAAGCTACTCCTAACAGCAGTCTTCTGTTGTTTGGCAAAACAACCTAGAAACTTTGGTTACTTTGCTTCCCACATCAACCTTGTGTGTACAGGCACAGTTTCACCCTAATCCAGGGAAATTTTAACTCCTTTGTCAGGAGGTTCAAGTAATTTACAAGTAGAACAGTAGCTCAGAGAACCCACTTTGAGATGGCCCCTAATGACTCTGTGACTTTGACCTCCTGACATGACCCCTGAGACTCAGTCTCCTCCATGCCCTGGGGACCATAAAGCCACCTGCCTTACAGGGCTGTGGGGAGGACACACAGAGTGAGCAGCAGTGACCGGCATGTGAGTGCCTGATCAATGGAAGCTGCAATTGCACAATGATCACAAAAGGCCATTGGCCTCAGGATTATAATGTGTGCTCATTGTACCCATGAGGTTTCCTCAAGGTCCCCCGTCCTGGACAACAGACCCCTAGTATCAGGGGCTCTGCCTGAATTACAGGCATGTCTGTCCCTGCCCTTCATATCCACGTTAGGTTGACTGCTTGGGTGGGCGTGACACATCCAAAACAAAGGGTAGATAAAGACAGTTTAGGCTTTTCTACATACAACACCATATCATCTGCAAACAGCGATAATGTTACTTCTTATTTTCAAATTTTGGTGCCTTTAATTTCTTTTACTTTTCTAACTGTTCTGGCTAGAACTTCCAGTACTCTGCCAAAAGGAAGTGACAAAAGTGGGCATCCTTTCTATGTTAAAAGAAAAGCTTTCCGTTTTTCACCACTGAGTATCGTGTTTGCAGTCAGTTTTTCATACATGGCTTTTCTTATGTTGAGATGGTTTCCTTCTATTCCTAGTTTGTTGAGTGTTTTTAACATGAAAGAGTGTTCAATTTTGTCAAATTTTGTCAAATGCTTTTTCTGCATCCATTGAGAAGATCATGTAGTTTTTGTCTTCATTCTGTTAACATGGTGTATTACATTGACCAATTTTCATACGTTGAATCATTCTTCAATTCCATTAATCAATCCCACCTGGTCATAATCCTTTCCCACTTGTAGAATCCTTTTAATATGCTGCTCAATTTAGCCTTCTAGTATTTTCTTGAGGATTTTTTCATTAATGTTCATAAGGGCATTGGTCTGTAGTTTTCTTTTCTCATTGTGTCTTTGCCTGGCTTTGATATCAGGGTCATCTCAGCCTCCTAGAATGAGTTAGGAAGTGTTCCCTCCTCTTCAATTTTGTGGAAAAGTTTGAGTACAGTTGGTGTTACTTCTTCTGTAAATGTTTGGTAGAATTCAACAGTGAACCATCAAGTCCAGAGCAATTCTTTGTTAGGAAATTTTTGATTATTTATTCAATCTCCTCATTAATTAAAGGTCTATTCAGATTTTCTATCTTGATGATGCATTCTTGGTAGCTTTTGTGTTTCCAGGACTTTGTCCATTTCATCAACAGGTTATTCAATTTGTTGGCATATGGTTGTTCACAATACTCCCTTATAATGCTTTTTATTTCTCTAGAATCAGTAGTAATGTCTCCACTTGCATTTCTGATGTTAGTAATTTGAGTCTTCTCTCTTTTTCTCTTAGTCTATCTATCTAAAAGTTTGTCAGCTTTGTTGATCTTTTTGAAGAACCAACTTTTGGTTTAATTGATTTTCTCTATCATTAATATATTGTCTCTATTTCATTTATCCCTGATCTATATTATTTCCATCTTTCTACTAGCTTTGGGTTTAGTTTCTCTTCTTTTTCTAATTCTTTAAGGTGTAGCCTTAGATAATGCATTTGCCGTCTGCTTTAATGTAGGCATTTATGGTTATAGACTGCCCCCTGAACATGACTTTGGCTGGAATCCATAAGTTTTGGTATATTGTTCTGGTGTTTTCATTCATCTCAAGGTATTTCCTACTTTCTCTTATGCTTTCTTCCTCAACCCACTGGTTGTTTAAGTGTGTTGTTTAATTTCCACATATTTGTGAATTTTCCAGTTTTCCTTCTGTTAATGATTTCTAGGACGTGGTGGACAGATATCCTGATCTCTATCAAGCCAATCCAGCATGGCTTGCATGCACAGGTAGCATATCAGTCACTTCATCTGGAAAGTTCCACATGGCATTTAAAGGAGAGGTAGAATAATCCCCCTTCTCAGGTTAAAAGAAACTTTTCAGTAGTTTCCAGATTTGCCCTACACCAAGTTGGACTACATCCATAGTGGCTAGAGGTCATAGAGGTGCTTTCTGTTGTCCCAGCATAATTTTTCCCTTTGGGAGCATCCTTGATTCAAGTGGCTGTATCTCGGGCCAGATGAAATCTGAGCTCGCTGCAGTGTTAGCACCTAGCCCCACACTCTCCTCTATTTTCATTTTAACTAATTACATATATAAATTACCTCCAGATTGCACATTAGTCTGCTTCTTAGAGTTGGGGTTTATTTATGCATTTCTTTACATACCCAGTGAACCAACCCCTCAGAGGTTAGCTCTATCATTTCTAAATTCCATAGGTGACTTTTACCTCCAGTAAGTGACTGCAGTGCACCTGCTGCGTCACTTCATGAGCGATGTGGAAACCATTCAGGAAAGAATGTTGGTCAACCACCACCCCTCATTCTTCCTTTTCCAAAACTGTGCCTTCACCACGTTCCAGGGAGTCAGGGTTCTTCTAGTGAATGCCACTTTTGAAGCCAACTCTGTCAGGGGTCCCCAAGACCATCCTAGAATCAATGATTTGGTGGAGGACTCACAAACTTCATTAATGCTGTTATATTCATGGTTACTGTCTTTGTCTGTTTGGGATGCTGGAACAAAATACTGTAGAATGAGTGGGTTATAAACAACAAACGTTTATTTCTCACAGTTCTGGAGTCTGAGAAGTCCAAAATCAAGGATCTGGCAGATTTGATGTCTGGTGAGGGCCTGCTTTCTGGTTCACAGAAGGTCACCTTTTCACTGTGTCCTCACCTGTTGGAAGGAACAAGGGGTCTCTCTGGGTTGTCTTTTATAAGGGCTCCAATCTCACTCATGAGGATGGTCCATCGTTATGACCCAGTCAGCTCCCCAAAACCCCACTAACAAATATTATCACACTGGGGCTTAGCTTTCAACATATGAATTTTGGGGGACACAAACATTCTATCAATGGCAGCTGTAGTTTATTACAGTGAAAGGATATAGATCAAATCAGCAAACGTAAAAGGTACATAATACAGACAGACAAACACATAACAAAGCACAGTTCAGGTTTCTATTTGTTCTCTTCCAAGGCAGTCATACAGACAGTGCCTAACTCCCCAGCAACAAGGAGTGACACACACACAGAATAATGCCAGTCAGGGAAGAACAATCAAGCATTGGCATCCAGGGATTTTATTGGGATTGGTGGTGTAGGCACAGAGCACCTGTGTGGATGACAGGAGTGACTAAGTCTCCAGCTCCTCTAGAGGCAAGACTGATACAGGGAGATGCAAGGTCCCTACCACATGTCACATTGTTAGCATGAAGGATCCAGTATTGCCTGAGGCTCCAGGAAAACAAAGATATGGTTATCTGGCAGAATATTCCCAGGGCATAAAGGTCATCTCCCAGGAGCTGGCCAGAGGCCAGTCATTGCTTTACAACTTGCTGGAGTTGAACCCTCCAAACCTGCAGGCTTTCGCTTTACTGCAAAGGACTCACTCAGCCTGGATGACCACACCACAAGCATAATTCTACCCCCTGTACCATGGGCCAGAGCTCAGTCAGCACCATCAAGTCTGCTGCTCCACTTCACAGATGACACCCCAACTGGTGGGGATCTCAGGGATGGCCTGGAAGTTATGTGCCACGTTCAGTCCTCAGGCGCCAGAGCCCTCCCTGGGAAGCCTGATGGCAGTCTAGGAGTGAGCACCTCCCTGAGCATCTCAGTCACCCCAGGATAGGGTGGTATCCCTTTCCCAGCCCCTCAGGGACATTCATATCCAGGAGCCTCCCCAGGAGGAGTTGCTCATGGCCAGGCTGAAGCAGAAGGAGGACAATTGTCTGGGCTCCAACCCACATCACTGTCTTCAGAGTGGCTGGGTCAGGCTGGGCTCTCAGGTGGCTTGGCCAGGGGCAGGGACTGAGCCCTGTGGGTGGGAGGCATGCCATGGGGACGGCTGTCAACCTTGTACCCATGTGACAGTGGGATGGTCAGAGGAGAAAGAGGCCACATCGCAACGTTGGAGGAGGACACCCTAGCTCTCATCTTTGCTCTGCCAGGACAGTCCATGACCCCTGCCTGTCCCTCCCTGCCCTGGGCTTCTGTTTCCCATTCAGCCAATGAGATCATATGCCAGATGGCCGCTAGGTCCTGTCTTCCTGCTCTGACTATGAGGCTGTAACCTCATTAGCCTAGAGCTCCAGTCCAGGGCAGCGACTGCCATTGTCTCCATCTGTCTCCACCCCCACAATACGCTGCCTCTGGACTGAGCACACAGGCAGTGCCCAAGGTTTCTAATGACTGTCTGCTTACCCGAGTTTTGGGTAGACCCCCTGGTGCTCATAGGTAACAGCTTGGGGGCCACAGACACTCAGGGTAGAAACAGCCTCTCCAGGCCTGTTTTTCCAGAGGACACCCACCCAACAGAATCCCTGAGAAGGGATGCACCAGCACCTTCCAGGCGCCCTCATGACAGGGAACTCCCAGCTCTCAGCACTCAGGGAATTTGGTCTGCTCCTTAGCACTGAATCAGAAAGCCAGCCAGGGACCCCTTCAGCCTCTCCAGGGTATCCACTGTCGTGTCAGGGCTTGGTGGCAGGAGGGGGGTGTTCCTGTGGCTTGTCGGGACAGGGAGTGTGGACAGGACCACACTCGGTTTGTGAAGATGTGAGGCCCCTGAGAAGAGAAGGTAGGCCTATAGAAGCAGGAACTCTGTGGATTTATTGATACTCTGGCTATCTGGGCTTTTTCCCCATTCTGAGTGGTGTGACTCCATTTTTTGATGTTTTACTTCTGATAGTCGTTAAGCATGTCCTCTGTCTCTTCCTTTGACCCCCACATCTGGACAAGCTGATAATAAATCCTGGTGCTCTCTCTTTTGGTCATACTAGAGTTTCAAACCATCAGGCCTCCATCCTTACACATGAGTCCTCATGCCAGCCCATCACCTAACCACAGTAAATGTCCAGGCAAGTCTCCTTTCCTGGCTCTCTCAAGCCATTTTGGTCCTGTTTGAGAGGCCTGTCCTGCTCTGCCAAGAGACCTCAATGATGCAAGTAATAAAGCTTTTCATACCCACTTGTTGTGGGAATGGTGTCATCAGTCAACATCCAAATCAAATTTTGTGTTGGGGCATCTCTCATGCTTTTGCAGAGTGACCATAACAAGAAGCTAAAGACTTGCAGAGTTACATAGAAGAAAGACGTCTCAGTTTTAGGAACTGAACTATCATCAAACTTCTGAACACCAATACTTGAGGCAGAAGACAATGAGAAAGGTCTTTAAAATGCTACAAGAAAGTTATTTCCGATCTAGAATTCTATACACAGCTGAACTATTAGTCAAGTGTGAATGAAAACATTTTGAGACATCTATGGTCTCATAAACACCCCTCAGGAGAGCAGTGATATGAGCAAATGTGGCAGATCTCTGAAAATTGGCCATTCCAGAAAAGCAATAAGAAAATTGATGTAATGATAGACAACTTTTTCAGAAGTCTGAGAATTAACCAAAATCTCATGGCTACTCAGGAGTGTTTTTCAAGGAAAATGGCTGAATCTCAGTATGAAGAACTAGCTTCACGGGGGCATTGCCACTTCCCTGGTCCTATCCTCTGATCTCCAACTGAGAGGTAGCCTTGAAAAGAATCACCCACATTCCCAGGGAAGCCTCCTGAAGGAGTACACGGTACTGCAGCAATTTTCAAAATCTCATTCCCAAGGACTTGTCACTATTTTTCCTGGCTGGGCCTTCACTAGAAGACCCCGTGTGAAGGGCTGTCTGTGTGTGACCTGAGAGCTCCCCTAGTGCAAACAGCCTTTTCCTCAAGAGAGTTTGTTGAAAGTAATCAGAGACCACTGTTGAAAATCAAATCTGCATGAGACAATGGATAACAGTTGGGGCAAACTATACACTAACCCCAAAACTTAAAAGGAGATGCTGGAGCATGAGATGTCCACAGGGGCTTTGAGAAGCTCTGACACATTCCTGGGAATCTAAGAGGCCATGCACTTGTGTTTGGCTGTGTGCAGCTGTGTGCATGCTCAGGAAAGATCTCAGGGGACCCTAAGCTCTCCCCTCTTACGGCATGGCAGCCAACATTCAACTCTGAGAGGAGAAGGGGGGAAAAGTAGCCCTCCACAGGAGTGCTTTCACTCTCAGAGCTGCCTCCCAGGCCATGGGAATGCTCCACACCGAGGTGGCTAAGAAACCGCAGGGACGCCCTCACTAAGCCAAGCATCCCAGGTGGACAGCCAGTGAGTGCAGAGTGGGAGCACAGGTGGGAAAGAGGCTGCCCCCCAATCTGGCCTGGTGCATCAACTTGGCCAGTCATCCAGGGCAGGGGATCCCCACCAGTGCTCCTGCACATACACGTGTAAAGCAACAGGGGCCATACACAGACAGCCTTCTTACCATGGATGGGCACAACTGCCGGGGGTTGCAGCAGGCTCAGAAAACACAGCTCTTGCCCCCTCTCAGTGGTGGCAAGTGGAATATGTGACCAGATACTACCACTATGCAGTGGCAAAAGTCCACCCCATCAAACAGCATGAATACATACATTAACACTCCAGACCAGAAGGAAAATAACAGATACCCAGAAACCAATCCTGAAGACACAGAAATGTAAAATCTAAATGACAGAGAATTCAAAATAGTTATCATAAAGAAACTCAACGAGTTACAAGAAAACTCAGAAAGATAGTTCAATGAACTCAGGAATAAAATTAATGAGCGGAGAGAATTCTTCACAAAAGAGACTAAAACTCTAAAAATAAATCAGAAATTTTTGACATGAGGAACACAATGAATGAGATTTTTAAAAATCTGGAATCCATAAAAAACGGAGCTGATATTATGGAGGACACAATTAGTAATTTAGAGGACAGAAATATAGAAATGCTTCAGGTGGAGAAGGAGACAGAACTAAGGCTAAAAAGAAATGAAGAAATTCTCCAAGAAATATCTGACTCAATTAGGAAATGCAACATAAGGATTATAGATATTGAGGGAGAAGAGAGAAAGAAAGGAGCAGAGAGCTTGTTCAAAGAAATAATAGCTGAGAACTTCCCAAACCTGGGGAAGGAACTGGAATTACATGTAAATAAAGCTAATAGAAATCCTAATTACATCAATGTAAAAAGACCTTCTCCAAGTCATATATTAGTAAAACTGGCAAAAGTCTAACAACAAAGAAAAAATATGAAGAGCAGCAAGGCAAAAGAAAATAACCTTGAAAGGAACCCCTATCAGGCTTTCAGCATATTTATCAGCAGAAACCTTATAGGCTAGGAGAGAGTGGAATGATCTATTCAAAATACCAAAAGACAAAAACTTTCAGCCAAGAATACTCTATCCAGTGAAACTATCCTTCAGACACAATGGAGAAATAAAAACTTTCCTGGATAAATAAAAGCTGAGGGAGTTTATTACCAAAGACTCCCTCTACAAGAAATGATCAAGAAGGCCCTCATGTCTGAAAAAAAAAAGAAAGGGTTTACAAAGCCTTGAGCAAGAAGATAAATAGACAGACAAAATCAGAAAATTGCAGCTGCCTATCAGAACAGGTGAGCAAACACTTAAGTATAACAGTAAAGATAAAGGGAAGGAAAGCATAAAAAATAACTATAATCACTTCATTTTAATCACAAACTCACAACACAAAATGGAATAAGTTGTGACAACAATACCTTAGGAAGAGGAAAGGGATGGAATCTGCTTAGACTAAGGAGATACGAGGCTATCAGAAAATGGACTATCTCACCTATGAGATCTTTTATACAAACCTCACGGTAACACCAAAGAAAGAATCAGAACAGAGAAACAAATGATAAATAAAGAGAAAACTGAGAAAAATCATCATAGAGAGTCACCAAACTGAATTGGCTGTTGGAAATACACGGGACAAGAAACAAGGGAAATACAGAACAACTGGAAAACCATGATAAAATGGCAGTATTAAGCCCTCATATATCAATAATCACTCTAAATGTAAATTAATTGAATTCTCCAATCAAAAGACACAGAGTGGCTGGGTGGATTAAAAAACAAAACCCAACAATATGCTGCCTCCAGGAAACACATCTCAGCTCTAAAGACAAACACAGGCTCAGAGTGAGGGGATGGAAGATGACACTCCAAGCTAGTGGCAAACAAAAGAAAGCAGAGGATGCCATGATTACATCAGACAAAGTAGAGTTCAAGATAAAATAGGCAATGAGAGACAAAGAGGGGCAATGTATAATGATAAAAGGGATTCTCCACCCAGAGGACATAACACTTATAAATACATATGCACCTAACACAGGAGCACCAAAGTGCGTGAAGGAACTATTAACAGACCTAAAAGGAGAAATTAACAGCAACACAGTAATAGTAGGAGACTTCAATACCCCACTTACATCAATGGATAGACCATCCAGACAGAAAGTCAACAAGGAAATAGTAGAATTAAATGAAAAACTAGACTAGATGGACTTAATAGATATATGTAGAACACTCCAACCAAAAACAGAAGAATACACATTCTTCTCAAATGCACATGGAACATTCTCAAAGATAGGCCATATGTTGGGAAACAAGGCAAGACTCAATAAATTTAAGAAGATTGAAATCATATCAAACATCTTTTCCTACTATAATGTTATGAAACTAGAAATCAACTACAAAAAGAAAGCTGGGAATGTGACAAACATGTGGAGACTAAACAACATGCTACTGAACAACAAATGGCTCAATTAACAAATTAAAGATTTTATTTATTTTTCCCCCCAAAGCCCCAGTAGATAGTTGTATGTCATAGCTGCACATCCTTTTAGTTGCTGTATGTGGGACTCGGCCTCAGGATGGACGGAGAAGTGGTGCCTCGGTGCGCGCCCAGGATCCGAACCCGGGCTGCCAGCATCGGAGCGCGCGCACTTAACCACCAAGCCACGGGGCTGGCCCTCAATTAACAAATTAAAGGAGAAATCAAAAAATATCTGGAGACAAATGAAAATACATCATACCAACTCATATAGAATGCAGCAAAAGCAGTTCTAAGAGGGAAATTCATAGCCATACAGGGCCACCTTAACAAACAAGAAAAATCTCAAATAGTAATCTTAAACTACAACTAATAGAACTAGAAAAAGAAGAACAAACAAAGCCCAAAGTCAGCAGAAAGAGGGAAATAATAAAAAATTACAGCAGAAACAAATGAAATTGAAACCAAAAAAAAAATAGAAAGGAAATTAAGAGCTGGTTCAATGAAATTAAGAGCTGGTTCTTTGAGAAGATAAACAAAATTGACAAACTCTTAGTCAGACTCACTAAGGAAAAAAAGAGAGAAGTCTCAAATAAAATAAAAATGAAAGAGGAGAAATTACAATGAACACCACAGAAATACAAAGAGTATAAGAGAATACTATGAAAAACTGTATAGAAAAAATTGGACAATCTAGAAGAAATGGATAAACTCTCATACTCATACAACCTCCCAAAACTGAATCAAGAAGAAATAGAGACTCTGAATAGACCAACCATAAGCAAAGAGACTGAAACAGGAATCAAAAACCTCCCAAAAAATAAAAGTCCAGGACCAGATGGCTTCTCTGGAGAATTTTACCAAACATTCAAAGAAGATTTAATACCTGTCCTTCTCAAACTATACCAAAAAATTGAAGAAGATGGAACACTTCCTAACTCATTCTATGAGGTCAACATTACCTTGATACCAAAACCAGACAAGGACAACACAAAGAGTGAAAATTACAGGCCAATATCGCTGATGAACATAGATGTAAAAGTCCTCAACAAAATGTTGGCAAACCAAATACAGCAATACATTAAAAGGATCATACATCATGATCAAGTGGGATTTATACCAGGGATGCAGGGATGGTTTAACATCCACAAATCAATGAATGTGATACACCACATTAACAAAATGAGGAATAAAAACCACATGATCATCTCAATAGATGCAGAGAAAGCATTTGACAAGATCCAACATCCATGTGTGATACAAATTCTCAATACAATGGGTATAGAAGGAAAGTACCTCAACAAAATAAAGGCCATATATGACAAACCTGCAGCCAATATCACTCTCAACAGGGAAAAACTGAAAGCCATCCCTCTGAGAAAAGGAACAAGACAAAGGTGCCCACTCTCACCACTCTTATTTAACATAGTACTCGAGGTTTTGGCCAGAGCAATTAGGCAAGAAAAAGAAATGAAAGGTATCCAAATAGGCAATGAGGAAGTGAAACTCTCACTTTTTTCAAATGACATGATCCTATGTATAGAAAATACTAAAGAATCCATTGGAAAACTATTAGAAATAATCAACAACGACAGCAAAGTTGCAGGGTACAAAATCAACTTACAAAAATCAGTTGCATTGCTATACTCTAATAACAAACTAACAGAAAGAGAACTCAAGAATAAAATCCCATTTACAGTCACAACAAAAAGAATAAAATATCTAGGAATAAACTTAACCAAGGAGGTGAAAGACCTATACAATGAAAACTATAAGACGTTATTGAATGAAATCGATGATGACACGAAGAAATGGAAAGATATTCCATGCACATGGATTGGAAGAATAAACATAATTAAAATGTCCATATTACCTAAAGCAATCTACAGATTCAATGCAGTCACATTCAGAATCCCAATGACATTCTTCACAGAACAAAGAATCCTAAAATTCATATGGGGTAACAAAAGACTCTGAATAGCTAAAGCAATCCTGAGAGATAAGAACAAAGCTGGAGGTCTCACAATCCCTGACTTTGATATATACTACAAAGCGATAGTAATCAAAACAGCATGGTACTGGTACAAAAACAGACACACCGATCAATGGAACAGAATTGAAAACCCAGAAATAAAACCACACGTCTACAGACAGCTAATCTTCAACAAAGGAGCCAAGAACATACAATGGAGAAAGGAAAGACTCTTCAATCAATGGTGTTAGGAAAACTGGACAGCCACATGCAAAAGAATGAAAGTAGACCCATTATCTTACGCCATACACAAAAATTAACTCAAAATGGATTAAAGACTTGAAGGTAAGAAGTGAAACCATAAAACTCCTAGAAGAAAATATAGGCAGTACACTCTGACATCAGTCTTAGAAGCATCTCTTCGAATACCATGTCTACTTAGGCAAGGGGAACAAAAGAAAAAATAAACAAATGGGACTACATCAGACTAAAAAGCTTCTGCAAGGCAAAGAAAACCAGGAAAAAACAAAAAGGCAACCCAGCAACTGAGAGAAAATATTTGCAAATCATATATCTGACAAGGGGTTAATCTCCAAAATACATAAAGAACTCATACAACTCAACAACAACAAAACAAAAAAATTGATCAAAAAATGGGCAGAGGATATGAAAAGACATTTTTCCAAAGCAGATATACAGATGGCCAACAGGCACACGAAAAGATGTTCAACATCACTAATCATTAGGGAAATGCAAATCAAAACCACAATGAGATACTACCTTATACCTGTTAAAAACGCTATAATTACCAAGACACAAAATAACAAATGTTGGAAAGAATGTGGAGAAAAGGGAACGCTCATACACTGCTGGTAGGAATGCAAACTGGTGCAGCCACTGTGGAAAACAGTATGGAGGTTTCTCAAAAAATTAAAAATAGAAATACCATACAACCCAGCTATCCCACCACTGGGTATTTATTTGAAGAACTTTAAATCAACAATTCGAAGAGACTTATGTACCCTTATGTTCATTGCAGCATTATTCACAATAGCCAATATGTGGAAGCAACCCAAGTGCCCATCAACTGATAAATGGATAAAGAAGATATGGTATATACATATAATGGAATACTACTCTGCCATTAAGAAAAAGGCAAAATCGTCCTATTTACAACAACATGGATGGACCTTGAGGATATTATGTTAAGGGAAATAAGCCAGACAGAGAAAGACAAACATTGTGTGATTTCATTCGTATGTGGAAGATAGACACATGAATAAAGAGAACAGATTAGTGGTTACCAGAGGAGAAAGGGGTTGGGAGATGGGCATAAGGGGTAAAGGGGCACATGTGTATGGTGACTGACAAGTAATAACGTACAAGTGAAATTTCACAATGTTATAAACTATTATGACCTCAATAAAGTAATAAAAAATTAATCAATACAACCAAGAAGCTGAGTGAACTCCAAGTAGGATAAAATCGGAGATCTACATCTACACACATCATAATCAGTCTAAAGACAAAGAGAGAATTTTGAATGCAAATTCAAAGATGTGAGATGTGCCTCATCATGAACAAAGGATCTGTCCTCAATAACATTGATGTCAGATTTCTAATCAGAAACTATAGAGGCCAGAATGCAGTGGGATGACAATATCTCTCAGGAAGTGACTGGAAGATGTCACAAGCTTGGAAAGGGGGCTCCGGGCTCCACCAATTGTCCAGTCAGGGTAAATGGGGAGCTCAGATAACAACCCTTTTGCTCCTCGACACCCAGATTTAAACTTGCCATGGCCACACCAGAGCCTAGGAATCCGGGCTGTGCTGCAAGCCGGGTGAGGACCCTGAGCCCCACAGGGAGCAGCCTCCAGCAGAAGAGGTCCCACCCACGCATCCACCGGCCTTGCTGAGAACCAGGGCACTTGGTGCTGGGTCTGTGTGTGTGTGTGAGAATCTGGTCACCTTGTGTGCAAGCATCAGTTCGAGTGTTCATGTGAGTGTTGTCTGAGTGTGGCTGGTTTTGTGGGTGAGTAGATTTCTGTTTGGTGTTTCTGTGGGTGTGTGTGCATGTGTGTGCATTTGGGTAATTGTCTGGGAATGGATGAGTGGTTTGTGTGTGATTAGGTGTGTCTGTGTGTGTGTGTGTCAAGTATACAGTGTGAGGTGAAGGAGACAAATGGAGACCCTCAGCCCCCTCTGTCTCCCTGCCACCCCCTGCACGCATGGTCCCTGTCATCATCAGCCAAGTGCCAATGACCTCCCAGGTGAAGGCGCCTCAGAAGGAGTTAAGTGAGGTAGAGGAACTCAAGGGCATGTTCTGGAGATGAGACTGTCACCACATTAGGGTATGAGAGGCCTAATGTGACAGGTGGGTGGCAGGATCAAGCCCAAAGACCCCTGGTTCCTCCTCACAGCCTATACGATGCTGAGGGGTCAGGCGGGTAGTGGGGACATATCGTCTCTCCCCCATCTCCAGCCGATGTAAGCACCTGGAGAGCCTCCTGTAGTGCTTTAGCTTCTCAGTGCCTGCTGGGCAGCCCCGCCCCAGCAACCACGGTGTCTTTGGCTTCGTAGTGACCCTGTCCCCCTACTAGCTCTGTGCTGTGACTCGCTAGAGGCGGGGCGCCAAGTCCCCAACCCACTCCTCAGTGGGGGCCATGATGTACAATAAACCAGTCTGATGTCTCCAGCCTAAGTCCCACCCGGGTCCCTGAGGAGCTCCTGGCAGTGATGTGACCTCAACAGCCTCCCCAGAGCCAGCCCCTACCCCTCCCTGATCCAGCCTTACCTGGCATTTGACCCCATTTGAGAGACAGGCATACTGAGGCTCAGAAGGTGACAGCTTAACCCCTAGTCACACATGGAGACCCAACACTGGCTACTCAAATTAGTGACAAAATCTATACATAGTTCCTGGTTCCTGCCAGAGGAGCTAGAATAGGCTTCTCAGAGACATCAGAGAGGCCCTGGTGGGGATGAGGAGGGCCCCACTAAGGCTGGATACCCACGTTTCAGGCCCAATGATACCCAACACACAGCACGTGCCAGCAGCTCAGCCAGCACCATCACGTCTTCTGCTCCACTTCATCTGTGACACCCCGATAGGTGGGGAACTCAGGGACAGCCAGGAAGTGATGTGCCTGGTTAACACCCAGGCTCAGTCTTTAGGGCC
The DNA here is from genome assembly GCF_020826845.1 of Diceros bicornis minor. NCBI lineage: Eukaryota > Metazoa > Chordata > Mammalia > Perissodactyla > Rhinocerotidae > Diceros > Diceros bicornis. The sequence goes on from NC_080764.1 coordinate 8,287,620, forward strand.
AGTGCCCTCCCTGGGAAGCCTAATGACAGTCCAGGAGTGAGCACCTCCCTGAGCCTCTCAGTCACAGTAATATAGGATCATCCCCCTTTCCCAGCCCCTCAGGGATGCTTGTGTCGAGGTGCCTCCCCAGGAGGAGTTGCTCATGGCCAGGCTGGAGGTGGAGGAGAGCACTTGTCTGGGCTCCAACCCAGGGCACTGTCCTCAGAATGGCTGGGTCAGGCCAGGCTCTCAGGAGGCTTGGCCATGGGTAGGGAATGAGTCCTCTGGGCTGCAGGCATGCCCTAGGGACAGGGGTCAGACTTGGAGCCACGTGACAGTGGGATGGAGGGAAGGAGGCCACTTAGAGACCTTGGAGGACACCCTGTGTCTCTTCCTTGCTCTTCCAGGACACTCTGTGACCCTGGGCCAGTCCCTCCCTGTCCTGGGCTTCTGTTTCCCCTTCAGCCACTGAGATGGTTATACCAGATGGCCGCTGGGTCCTGTCTTCCTGCTCTGACTCTGCAGTTGTGATCTTGTTAGCCTGGAGCCACGGCTGAGGACAGGGACTGCCATCCTCCGCCTGTCCCCACCCCTACAACTGACTGGCTCTGGACTGAGCAAATGGGCAATTCCTAAAGTTTTCTAATGACTGTCTGCTTTCCCAAGTCTTGGGCAGACCCCCTCGTGCATTTAGGTAAGAGCTTAGGGACCACAGACACTCAGAGCAGAAGCATCCCCTACAGGCCTGTTTATCCAGAGGACCCACACCCAACAGCATCCCTGACAGGAATTCCACCAGCGTCTTCCACGTGCCCTCATGACAGGGACCTCCCAGCTTTCAGGGCTCAGGGAACTTAGTCTGTCACTTGACATTGAGTCAGAAAGCCAGCCACGGCCCCCTTTAGCCTCTCCAGAGTATCCACTGTCGTGTCAGGGCTTGGTGGCAGGAGGGGGTATTCCTGTAGCTTGTCGGGAGAGGGAGTGTGGACAGGGCCACACTGGGCTTATGAAGATGTGAGGACCCTGAAAGGAGGCAGGTGGGCCCCCAGAAGCAGCAATTCTGTGGATTTATTGTGGAGAAATTACTTTCTCATTTGTGGTTCTGAGTCTCGGGAATGTCAGAGGCTTACAACCAGCCCAGACACAGCTTCCTCAGGAGCTGGGGCACCCAGAACCTTGGCCTATCCTCCTTGCTCTACATGTTAGAGGCCTCTGAAAAGCATAAGCAGGCATGCCCTGGGGGTCCCTTGCTGGGAGGATCTTTCCCCAGGGCCAAGAGATCCCTGATGCCAGGGGAGCAGGTCAGCATTGATAAAGGGCTAGGTATTCCTCCAACCCAAGGGGAGTGGTCTCAAGTTCCTCACAACCTGGAAGGAAGCAGGAGGCACAGGAGTCTCATTCAGGAAGGTCAGGGCATCTGGCCACCTGGAGTCTTCCCTTCCCTCTCTGAGGCCGGAGGGTCTGAGAGGAGCTGATCTATCCGTGACCTCTTCAGGTTCACTGAGATTAGGGAAGGAGTCAGTCCTGCTACAGCAGGATGGGGTCCACTGTCTTACCAGAAAGATGTACAGCAATCTCCTTTCAGACCTTTTTACTTTCCTGGGATGGAAGAAGGAGAATGGTGGTGGGGGGAGACGGGTTCTACTTTGTGCAGATGGGGAAACTGAGACCTCAGTTCACAAGAAATCAGAGGAGGCTAGGACTCAGACCCACTTTCTGTTCACACCTCTCAGCTCCACACAGAGCTCCTTGCTCCAATGAGATGGCAGTTTGGGCCAGTGGTCTTGGGGGTGCCCCCCCAACCTCCTTCCCCACGGCCCCACTACCCTGCACTGCTCTGGGGCTTCTCACTAGGACCCATGCTGGGGATGTTCCAGTTGAGGTGCCAAGCTACCTCACCTCCCAGCTGGGGTCCCTGCTACCTCTTCCTCCTCAGCCACCTCCTTCCCAGCAGGAATGGGGCTGGCTGCTTCCTCCCCTGGGGACCTCACCTCCCCCTCATCCTGAGACAAGATGTCAGTCTCCTCCTTGGGGGCAGCATCATTCAGTCTTCCCATTGCCTTGGGGAGTCATGGTCTGCAGGGAGGAACAAGAGGGCAGAATATAGACAGAAAGGCCCTCAGAATGCCTCTCCTTCCCCCTCTTCTCCACACTTAGACTGTGTATACTTCTTTGCTTTTCCAGGGATGTCCTTCCCTTCTCAGCTCCAGCTGTAGAACAGTTGCGAGTTTCCTGGATGGGGCTCTGCCACTATCCCTGGGACTCCGTGCCATGAGCTGAGGCATCCCTGGGTCTCATGGAGCTCTGACAGGAGACAGCCCCAGCCCTGGGCCCTTACAGGGGAGGCCTCACTTACCTCAGAGGCTTGCTTCTTCTCGCTCTTAACTCTGCGTCTCTACAGAGGAAAACAGGAGAGGTGACACATGGCTACAAGTGGGTTGGAGTCTTTCCGTGCCTGGCCTGTCCTCTCACTGTGCCTTCCAAGGGTGCCCAGGACAGCCCACCCCACTCCAGGGGAAGAGGGGACCCCAGCCCGTACCCACCTGAGTGGTCACAGGGTAGCACTTATCCATCAGCCCCCACACAGGCCTTAAGGTCTCTCCTATGGGCTGCATGACAAGGAGAGAGAGGAGGAGGGAGGGGAGGCTGAGGTGACAGCTAAGGGCTCAGCTACGCACTAGCCCACCATCAATGCCTGCATCTGCAGACACGTAAAACTACCAGAGATTTAAGGAAAACTTCAAACAAACAGTAATTGATATCTTTAGAAAGATAAAACTTTGCAGTCATAAAATAAGAATAGGCTCTAACATAGAAATATTCAAACAACCACCACTAATTTGTGGAAAACAAAAATATGATATGATAATGGGAATGAAAAATCTCAGCAAAGTGTAGAAGATAAAAGTTGAAAAAAATATTTCCCTGAAAGAACAGAGAGAGATCAAGAGCCCCAGCAGCTAAATCACAGATCTTTCTGAAAGAAGGAACAGATACTGGAGTGGCAGAGAGAGACACCAAATAAAAACATTGCTTTTTTATCAAGACAATCTCCCAAAGATGAGGGCAAATGAGTTTCCAGATGAGAAGGAATCACTAAGCATCCAGGACAATGGATGAAGGAGACCCATCCCAGACTATGTCATAAATAATTTCAGAACACTGAGGACAAAGAAGAACCTAAAAACTTCCAAAGATGCAAAGAAAAACATCTGTTTCAGGAATTCAACTTTCACCAGACTTTTCAACACCAACCTTCGAAGCCAGAAGACAATGAAGATCTTCAAAATCTGTGAGAAAATTATTTCTAGTCTAGAATTCTATACCTAGCCAAACTCTTAGTTGAGTATGAATTAAGACCTTTTCAGACAAGTAATATCTCAAGATTAGCCCTCAGGAAGCAACTGGAGGTTATGCTCTACAAAAATGAAAGAGTAACATGGGCTCCCACACATGAGAGAAGTGAAGTGGTCCCCAGAACAACGGTGAAGGGAGATCCCAGGACAGCTGAGCATCCCATCCAGATGGAAACAGGAGGTTGGAGGGCTCCATGAGCTATGTCTCCATGAAAATCATCATACTGATAAATCATCTAATCTTCTAAGTGTATGGCAAGGAGATTTATATTTTTGGCAGAGGGCTTGGATGAATTAATTATAGATATAGAGGAAACTAAAATTTAAACAAAGAGGCAAAACCAAAATTATACACAAAGAAGAGTAATCATCGTACACTACATGACTCAGCTAGGAATACTATTACATTGTTTTAAAATGTAAACCTTCAATATTGGTCTAGTAAAAATTATAACATACACCTACAGTCATGCATCACTTAATGACAGGGATACCTTCTGAGAAATGCGTCGTTAAGCGATTTCGTCATTGTGAGAATATCATAGAGTGTACTTACACAAACCTAGATGGTATAGCCTGCTACTCACCTAGGCTATATGGTATTATTCTTATAGGACCACCATTGTGTATGCAGTCGCTCATTGATTGAAATGTCATGATGTGACGCATGACTATATTAGAATGGCATAACAAAAAATAAGCAAGTGCTAGAGTGGATGTGGAACAATTGGAACCTCTCTTTCATTGCTGGTGGGAATGCAAAATGGGTACCAGCCACTTTGGAAAAGTTTGACGATTTTTTACAAAACTAAACATATACTTACCACATGACCCAAAAATCCCACTGCTAGATATTTACCTAAGTGAAAGGAAAACCGATGTTCATACAAAACTTATACAGGAATATTTAGAGTGGTTTTATTTGTAATTGCTAAAAACTAGAAACAATCCAAATGTCTCCTAACTGGTGAATGGAAAAACTATTGTACATCCATACAATGGATAACTATGCAGCAATAAGAAGAAACAAATTACTGCTACACTCAACAACTGGATGGATCTCAGATGCATCGTGCTAAGTGAAAGAAATCAGACTCAAAAGTCTACATAGTGGATGTTTCCGTTTATATGACAATCCTGCAAAGGTAAAACTATAGGAACAGAAAACTGTTCACTGGATGCCAGGGGCTGTGAGTGTGGGAAGGGTTGACTACAGTGAATATGAGGAAATTTTTTGAAGTGATGGAATTGTTCTGTGTCTTGCTTGTGGTGGCGGTTACACAACTGTATACATTTCTCAAAACTCACAGTACTGTACACTGAAAAAGATGAATTTTACTCTATATAAATAATACTTTAATTTTAAAACATGAATAAAAAGAGCCCACTGTGGGGGAGAGAGACTTAAAAGCTGAAATTATAAAAATCAGCAAAAAAGTAAAAATGATACTTAAAAAAGTTTAACAGTTGAAGATGTCACTACTCAGATTTAAAAATTTACATGCCAAAAACTAGGATATAACTGTGCTGGAAGGCTGGAGAGAGGTGAAATATGTATTGGAGGTGGCCGTAAGTGTACAGTTGTTACAAGAGGTAAATCCTCATGTTCCGTTGTGGGAATTCACTGGATAATGTTTAAATCTGAAAAATCAAGACAAAGCAGGATAGGCTTTCTATTTACAAACACAGAGGCAAAATCAAAGGCTACAGCTGGAAAGGTTGGAAGCTGGAAAGATTCCCCCATGGGTTGCAGGAATCATGGGTGAGGAGGGGTGGGGCAAAAGGCAGCTAGTTTTTTGTTTCAAGTCTTAAAACTTTGACTCATCAATTTATGTACATGCAGGGAAGAAGTCAAGATGGCGGCATAGGTGGACTCTGAACTCACTTCCTCCCATGGACACAACAGACCTACACTACTCTTGGAACAATTATCCCTGACAGAGAACCTAAAGCTGGGTAAGAGGAACCCCTGCAGCAAACGACAGTCCTGACTGAGGTTGAAGAGGCAGAACTTCTCTTCTGGAGAGAGAAAAATCCACCTTCACAAGCCGCTACACATCATTGCCCCCCCGGGAGCAATCCAAAGGTACGCACCCTTCCCTGGAACAGTCAGGGACCTGATCCAGGGAGCGTTGCCACTATAAGCATTTTTTGGACAACTGAGACGAGTGTCATAATATCAGGCTTTGCCGGCTACTAACAACAATAGGGAATATCCCCAGAAAAGCTGGGACATAAGGAAATTAAAGCCGGCTCTTAAAGGGCCACATGCACAAATTCACCCATTTTGGAAAGCAACCTAAATTCACCAGAAAGAATGGTGCACAGTCCTTTTGTGAAAAGAGACGCACCTGATAGGCTCTGGGTGCATCTTGATGAGAGGTGAGACCTCTTCAGGGACTGAGACATTGGTGGCAGCCATTGTTATGACCTGGTGCAGGTGTGCTGACAAAGATGCTGGCAGACGCCATTGGAGTTCTCCCACTGGCCTGGTAGCCCAGGGTCTGCTGAAATAGAGCACTGATTTTATCCAGCTCAGCCAAGGCAAGCAGCCCACCCTAGGGACTGGCCCCACCTAACAACAAGCCCTCAGGCAACTTGTGGGCCTGCACAGGCTAGGCGCCTGGATTTCTGTGGCCAGGTGAGTGGGCCCACCCCTGTGGGGCAGGGCGTGTGTGAGGAGCGGGTGGAGTGTGTGGGGCATTGGTGGAGTGCGTGGTGCCCCTGCTGTGGGGCGACTGGGTCCACTCCATGGGGTTGGGGTGCTCGCACAGGGCAGGACTGTGTTTATGGAGTGTGTGGCCCTGGGGGTGGTGGGGCTTGTCAGCTGCAGAAGATTTGTGCTTCTCAAACAGCCACATAGGGGATTGGCCCCACCTTCCAAAACCTAAAACAATTGGCTGCTCCTGTGCCTGGGGCCAGCCCCACCTAGCTGCTATCCTCAGAGAGCTGACAAGATTCTTATAGGCTAGAGGTCTATAGCAATTGTAAGCCCCTGAGTCTAACAACCAGCCATGCTGGGGGCCCACTCACTTAACAGAAAAACTGCAACAGGAATGTGCTGTTACATCTTGCAGCCAACTATGCTGGGGCTCCCCAACACACAATAGAGACTGAAGGGTCCACAACAACCACACACAGTGGAGCATTACAACCAGCTGGCCGGGGGGACAGCTCAGCCTCCCTGGGCACCTACAGTAAGAGCAATCCTGCCACAACAGGAGGATACACATAGCCCACATGGGTGTCACTCCTGGAAAATTTGGAACTGGTGACGAGAGGGAAGCACACTATCGGGCCTCATAAGGCATCACTTACATAAGTTTACCTCTCCAAGATCAAGAGCCACTTCTGACCTACCTAATACATCGATATGAGCACAGAGAAAGAGGCAAAATGAGGCAGCAAAGGAATACGTTCCAAGTAAGGTAACAGAACAAAACCGCAGAAAATGAACTAAATGAAACAGAGCAATATACCTGACAAAGAGTTCAAACAAAGAGTCATAAGGATGCTCACTGATCTTGGGAGAAGAATGGATGAACTCAGTGAGAACATCAACAAAGAAATGGAAGATATAAAAAAGAACCAATAGGAAATGAAGAACACAGTAGTGGAAATGAAAAATTCACTAGAGGTACTCAAAAGCGGGGTAGATAATACAGAAGAACAGATCAGCAAGCTGGATGAAAGGCTAGAGGAAATCACCCAAGCTGAACAGATAAAAGAAAAAGGAATTAAAAAGAGTGAGGACAGTCTAAGGGACCTCTAGGACAACATCAAGCACACTAACATCCATGTTATGGATGTCCCAGAAGGAGAAGAGCGAGACAAAGGGGCAGAGAATCTATTTGAAGAAATAATAGCTGAAAACTTTCCTAACCTAAGGAAATAAACAGACATCCAGGTACAGGAAGCACAGAGAGCACCAAAAAATATAAACCCAAAGAGGCCCACACCAAGACATATCATAATTAAAATCTCCAGAATTAAAGATAAAGAGAGAATCCTAAGGGCCACAAGAGAAAGGCAACAAGTTACATATAAAGGAAACCACACAAGGCTATCAACTGACTTCTCAGCAGAAACCTTACAAGCTAGAAGAGAGTGGCACGATATATTTAAAGTGCTATAAGGAAAAGACCTACAGCCAAGAATACTCTACCTGGCAAGGTTATCATTCAGAATGGAAGGCGAGATAAAAAGTTTCCCAGATGAGCAAAAACTAAAGGAGTTTATCAACAAGAAATCAGTCCTACAGGAAATGCTACAGGGACTTATTTAAGGGAGAAAGAGAAGACCACGAATAGGAAAAAATTATCTATTTCCATGATAAGAGGGTAACGGATACAAACTCACAAAAACGACATTAGATATGATATCAAAAACATAAAATGTGGTAGGAAAGTAGTAAAAGAGCAGAGCTTTTAGAAAGAGGGCAAACTAAAGAGACCATCAACTTAATACAGATTGCTATATACATACGTTATTAGATATGAACCTCATAGTAATCACAAACCAGAAACCTATAATAAATACATGAAAAACTATGAGAAAGGAATCCAAACATAATACTAAAGAAAGCCATCAAACCACAAGGGAAGACAGCAAGAGAAGAAGAAAGGAACAGAGAAGAACTACTAAAACACCCAGAAAAATAGTTGAAAAATGGCAATAAGTACATACTTATCAATAGTTACTTTAAATGTCAATGGACTGAATGCTCCAATCAAAATGCACAGAGTGGCTGATTGGATAAAAAAACAAGACCCATATGCATGCTGCATACAAGAGACACACTTCAGACTTACAGACACTCACAAACTGAAAGTGAAGGGATGGAAAAAGACACTCCATGCAAATGGCAATAAAGAGAAAGCTGAGGTAGCAATACTTGTATCAGACAAAATAGAGTTTAAAACAAAAACTGTAACAAGAGACAAAGAAGGGCACTACATAATGATCAAGTGAACAATCCAACAAGAGGATATGACACTTATAAATATCTATGCACCCAACATAGGAGCACCTGAACGTGTAAAGCAATTATTAACAGACATAAAAGGAGAAATAGTAACACAATAATAGTAGGGGACTTTAATACTCCACTTACACCAATGGATAGATCATCCAAACAGAAGATCAATAAGGAAACATTGGCCTTAAACGACACCCGAGACTAGATGGATTTAGCAGATATATACAGAATATTCCATTCAAAGACCGAAGAATACACATTCTTTTCAAATGCATATGGAACATTCTCCAGGACTGATCATATATTAGGCCACAAAACAAGTCTCCATAAATTTAAGACGATTGAAATAATACCAAGCATCTTTTCTGACTACAACGGTATGAAACTAGAAATCAACTATAGGAAGAAAATCAGAAAAGCCACAAATATGTGGAGAATCAACAAAATGCTACTGAACAACGATTGGGTCAACGAAGAAATCAAAGAAGAAATCAAAAATTACCTGAAGACAAATGAAAATGAAAATATGACATGCCACAATTTATGAGATACAGCAAAAGCAGTTCTAAGAGGGAAGTGTATAGCAATACAGGCCTACCTCAACAAACAAGAAAAATCTCAAATAAACAATCTAACAGTGCACTGAAAGGAACTGAAAAAAGAAGAACAAACAAAGCCCCAAATCAGTATAAGGAGGGAAATAATAAAATTCAGAGCAGAAATAAGTGAACTAGAGACTAAAAAACAATAGAAAAAATCAATGAAACCAAGAGCTGGTTCTTTGAAAAGATAAACAAATTGACAAACCTTTAGCTAGACTCACAAAGAAAAAAAGAGAGAAGGCTCAAATAAATGAAATCAGAAATGAAAGAGGAGAAATGACCATGGACACCTCAGAAATAGAAAAGATTATAAACGAATACCATAAAAAGCTATATGTCAACAAATTGGATAATCTAGAAGAAATGGATAAATTCTTAGAATCACACAACCGTCCAAAACAGAATCAAGAAGAAACAGAGAATTTGATTAGACCAATTACCAGTAAGGAGATCGAAACAGAAATCAAAAACCTCCCAAAAAATAAAAGTCCAGGATCAGACGGCTGCCCTGGTGAATTCTACCAAACATTCACAGAAGATTTAATACCTATTCTTCTCAAACTCTTCCAAAAAATTGAAGAGGAGGGGAAGCTTCCTAACTCATTCTACAAAGCCAACATTACCCTGATACCAAAACCAGACAAGGGCAACACAAAAAAAGAAAAATACAGGCCAATATCATTGATGAACATCAATACAAAAATCCTCAACAAAATACAAGCAAATCGAATACAACAATACATTAAAAAGATCATACATCATGATCAAGATTTATTCCAGGGATGCAGGAATAGTTCAACATCCGCAAATCAATCGTGATACATCACCTTAACAAAATGAGAATAAAAATCACATGATCATCTTAATAGATGCAGAGAAAGCATTTGACAAGATACAGAATCCATTTATGATTTTAAAAACTCTGAATAAAATGGGTATAGAAGGAAAGTACCTCAACATAATAAACGCCATATATGACAAACTCACAGCTAATATCACTCTCAATGGTAAAAAACTGAAAGCTATCCCTGTAAGAACAAAAGCCAGACAAGGATGCCCACTTTCACCACTCCTATTTAACATAGTATTGGAAGTCCTAGCCAGAGCAATCAGGCAAGAAAAAGAAATAAAAGGGATCCAGATTGGAAAGGAAGAAGTGAAACTGTCACTATTTGCAGATGACATGATTTCATATATAGAAAACTCTACTAATCCACCAAAAAACGTTGAGGAATAATAAATGAATATGGCAAAGTTGCAGGATACAAAATCAATATACGAAAATCAGTTGTGTTTCTATACACTAACAATGAAGTAGCAGAAAGAGAAATTAAGAACACAATCCCATTTACAATTGCAACAAAAAGAATAAAATACCTAGGAATAAACTTAACCAAAGAGGTGAAAGATCTGTACACTGAAAACTATAAAACATTGTTGAAAGAAATTGAAGAAGATACAAAGAAATGGAAAGATATTTTGTGCTCTTGGATTGGAAGAATTAACATAGTTAAAATGTCCATACTTCCTAAAGCAATCTATAGATTCAATGAAATCCCTACCAAAGTTCCAACAACATTTTTCACATAAATAGAAAAAAGAATGCTGAAATTTATATGGAACAACAAAAGACCCTGAATAGCCAAAGGAATCCTGAGAAAAAAGATCAAAGCTGGAGGTATCACACTTCCCTTCCCCTTCCCTGGCAAGGGAAACAGTAGAAAAAATAAACAAATGGAACTACATCAAACTAACAATCTTCTGCACAGCAAAGGAAACCATCAACAAAACAAAAAGACAACCTAACAACTGGGAGAAGATATTTGCAAACCATGTATCTGATAAGGGGCCCAAAACATATAAGGAACTCATACATCTGAACAACAAAAAAACTAACAACCCAATTAAAAAATGGGCAAAAGACCTGAACAGACCTTTCTCCAGAGAAGATATACAGATGGCCAATAGGCACATGAAAAGATGTTCAACTTCACTATTTATTAGGGAAATGCAAATCAAAACCACAGTGAGATATCACCTCACTCCCGTCAGAATGGCTATAATTAACAGGACAGGAAACAACTGTTGGAGAGGATGTGGAGAGAAGGGAACACTCATACACTGTTGGTGGGAGTGCAAACTTGTGCAGCCACTATGGAAAACAGTATGGAGAGTCCTTGAAAAATTAAGAATAGAACTACCATATGATCCAGCTGTTCCACCGCTGGCTGTTTATCCAAAGAACATGAAAACACACATGTGTAAAGATATATGCACCCCTATGTTTATTGCAGCGTTATTCACAATAGCCAAGACTTGGAAACAACCTAAGTGCCCATCAAGGGACGAATGGATAAAGAAGATGTGGTATATATACACAATGGAATACTACTCAGCCATAAGAAACGATGAAATCCAGCCATTTGTGACAACATGGATGGACATTGAGGGTATTATGCTTAGCGAAATAAGTCAGATACAATATGAACTCACTCATAAGGAGAAGATAAAAACAACACAAAATAAACACATAGAGACAGAGATTGGATTGGTGGTTACCAGAGGGGAAGGGGGGAGGGAGGAGGGTGAAAGAGATGATTAGGCTCATGTGTGTGGTGATGGAGTGTAATTAGTCTTTGGGTGGTGAACGTGAATGTAATCTATGCAGAAATAGAAGTAATGATGTATACCTGAAATTTATATAATGTTATAAAACAATGTTACCACAATAAAATAAATAAATGTTTAAAAGAACAGAAGTAATCAAAGGCTGATTATAATAACGTATTGTTATCCCCACTTTTCTAAAGCATGTGCCTATTAGCAGAAACATGAACTGTTTCTAATAAATGCTCAATAAATATTTGTTCAATGAATGGAAAAAAATTATGTACATGCATATCTTTGACAACAGTATAACTTTTCAAAATGGAAATTTAACTAGTTAATATAAAAAAGAAAAGGAAGCAAAGTGGGACTCAGTGATCTTCAAGGCACCTGCCAACACAGGCCGTCTTAGTGGCTCCCCAGCCTCCGAATACTCACTCCCACAGGTGCAGCCCACACTTCTCAGTGTTGCTGGGTCACAGATAACCTTGTCCCCATAGGAGTCTCCTCTTCCCAATAGCACTGGATGGAGAGTAGGAGGCCTCCAGAGACCAGGTATATTGTTGTGTCCTGTCACTTTGGGAAGCCTGGGTCTAGTCATTGTCCCTCTGCGAGCCTGTTTCCTCATTTAAAAAATGGGAGCTGCTGGTTGCCATGAGGTTTAAATGACATAACAGATGGGCAGCATCTAATACAGCACATGGCCCTCAGTTGGCATCCAGTGGGCATCCATTCTGTTCTCATGACCAAGGGCTGGGAGTAGGGGCTTCTGCCGTAGGTTCTTGCACCTGAGACATCAAAGAGGGTATGCAACACCAGGCAGGTGTCCTGTTCATCACCACCCCATTCACACAGGAGTGTAGAACTACATTCCAAGGCTACTCACATGCATTAGGGATCATCTGTTCCTTCAGGTTTAGTCTAGGCCACTGCCATGCTGCTCTGAGGTGACCACATAGTCAGCCCATGAGGGGTGGTCCTCTGTTTTGACACTTTGCCAGAAATACAAATTTCCCAGATTCCTCAGGGAATTTCCTCAGAACCCTCACATTCATAGACACACACACACACACACACACACACACACACACAGACACACACACACACACACAGTTGTTTGACCATCTGAGATCAAGGAGCATGACCCCTATTCAGGCTACAGTGAGACTGTCCCAGCCTCTAGGCCCTGACAGAGGTCCCTACTTGTGATGATTCCCCAGCAATCTCGTGGTCGGGGCTGTTTTTCCCCACAGACCCGTGAAAATAGTAGTATACCACTCCTGCAGGAAGGTGAAGAAAGACTTGTTAAACCATTGAAAAGAGGGATGTAATTATTTTTAAATACCAATATTTATAATATTCCAGAAATCATATACTTTTAAACTATTTAAACTTGTGGTGAAAAATGTTAGGTATTAACTTAAAATGTGTGAGGGGATATATTGTTTTTCCAAATGTATGCAAGCAAATATTTGAAGATCACTACTGTAGGACGTTATTATGTTGTGTGGGTTTTTTAGTTTATTTGCCGGGGGGGCTGGCGGGAGGAAGTATGGGGTTTAGAGTTAGACATGGGTTCAAATCCCAGGTTCACTATGAAGGTGCAGAGGGAAGGAAGGGAGAAAGAAGGCCAGCTTTGGCTCCGAGCAGAGTAGAGCCCCTGGCGAGCCAGGTACCTGGCAACCTCAGGAGGGGGTCTCTGAGAGCCCTGGTGGCACCTGGAGACTGAGGTAGCTCTGAGGGGAGAACCAGTTTCATCCCCAACTCACCCCAGCACTGAGGCCCTTACCTGTAAGAAGGAAGATCTGTGCTACATACAGGGTCCTGTAGAGCCTGGAAGGAAAGCAGAGCTGAGTGGGAGGCTGGGGTCTCCCGTGCCCTCATCAGTGGTCCTGGCTTTCCTCCCCAATCTGAGCCCCAGGACCTACTCCACCAGGGCGTGTCCAATCAACACTTCTGGATGAATCAATCCATCAGCCGTAACAGGGCTCAGCCTGGGCTCTCTGATGACTGCCTGCCATGACTCTGTGTGTCAGCCTACTTCAAAAGTCAAACTTGGTGCCTGGGGCACACAAGGACCCCCTGATCCTCTCCTGTCTCCTATCCTCCTTTACTTGTTTACATGGGTCCATCTTGGTTGCTCATTCAGCACCGGATTAACTCTTCTCCCAGCAGCCCTCCAAAGCCCTCTCTACTCTGGACTGACAGATGCCACAACCAGATTAGAAATAATATCCCATGACTGAACCTCCTCTTCTGGGACCCCCTCCCTTGGCACAAGCAGAGCGTCTTGGCACTACCAGGATGGTGGCTACCTGCCTACACACACACACAGGCATGTCCCCCCTGCAAGGACCAGGCCCTCCATCCTGACCCTGAGACCCAGGGACACTGTAACAATCAGGGACAAGGGAATAGAAAACCCTATTTTCCCTGCCTCTTGGGCCCAAGTAGGGGTCCCCCTTTCTGATCGTTCCAGGCATGGTAACAGGGCCCAACCACACTTTGCCTCTCTCTCTGGCAGCATAGACCAAACACCATTTTCAGTCCAAGAAGAGAAGATGGGCCACAGTCAGTGCATCACACAGGCCCAGGAGCCCAATGTTCCTCTACACCATGGCTTGGAGGGATCCCAATAGGCCAGAGGCAGTTGGGGGAATGGCAAGGACCTCACCGGCAGGGCTCAGCCAGGGGTTGGCCTGCTGGAGGTCAGACTCAGGATGGAGTGGGCTAGAACTAGGAGCTTGGAAAACGCTCAGGAATTTCTCCCAAGACCTCTGCCCCAAACAAAAGATGGTTTCAGTACCCTCAGAGCTAGAGAGGTAGATTCCAGGGAATAAGGATGGGAAGAGAGGGTTGGGATAGGATTAAGGAAAAAGATATAGCTCTATTGAACATTTGGTGTAAAATGTCCCCAGGTGTAGGTGGCTAACTACAATAGTAAATAATCAGGATTAAAAACTGCTAACATTTTAAAGTATTTTCTGTGTTATGCAGCATTTTTGGAATAATTTTGGGAGTATTGGGGGAGATTCCCTATCCTCCTCAAAATAACCTCTGTGTCTGGAATTCCCCCATCAGTGTCAGAATTCCATACAAACTGACACCGTTGTTAAGTCAAGGTCTCCAATGTGAGCTGGACCCTCAGTGTGGCCCACCAAGCCTCCATTTCCCAAGTCATCTTCCCATCCTCCACAGGGACTATTTCAGAATCTCTCTTTAAACATCCAACCCCATCTCTGCCTTCCTCACTTTCGGCAAAGAACACAGGCACCATCAGAGGGGAGTTCCCTTGACTTTCTGCCACCAAACCAATCCATTTTCTGCTTTCACATTTCCTCTTCAGGGAGGAGGCTGTCCTCCCCGCTCTGAGGCTAGCCCCACTCCTGCACTCCATTCCATCTGGTCTTCTCACAACCTGGGTGTTTGAGGGACCCCTCTCCCACTTGTGTATTCAGCCTTTCCTTCTCTTCTCAGTCCTTCATATCAGCATTTAAACACATTGCTTGTCTCTTCCATTAAAAAAAAAATTCTCCCTTGAACCCAAATCCCTTCTCCAGCTACTGTCTTAATTGTCCCTTACCCTAGACAAGTATCCTTGAAGGAGCTGTCTACATGGATGTTTTCACTCCTCTCCACCTCTCCCTCACTCCACAACACACTTCAATCTGTCTCTGTCCCTCTCAACCTCTGAAACCTCTCTCACCAAGGTCACTCATATGCTCCTAGGTCATCAAATCCATCTAGTGAGTCCTTTTCAGGCCTCGGCTCACTTCACCTCTCTGAGGAACACTACATCATCTCCCTTCTGAATCACCTCATCTGGTAACACTGCCAGCAATGTATTCAACAGTAAGCTTTGTTAGTCTTTTATAACTTGGTATGAGTGATGTTATTAGGCTTCTTCTGAGATGAGGTCTAGTTGCGGAAAGGAGAGAAAATGAGTTCTGAGAGAGAGGAGAAGAGGAGAGAAGGGGATGCCAAGTAGGAAAGGATACAGAAAAGGTAGGCTAGGAGTCATAAACACAATTTTCACCTGCTTGGGGGTGGTTTACTGAGAGCAGCCTTTCGAGCTTGCTTAGCAAATATGCCCACCTTGATGACGTTAATGATTTGTAGAATATCCTTTGACCATATCAGTGTCAAGGCAGCCTGCTCACCTCCCCTCAGGCTCCAGGACCAAGCCTAAGAAGGGCACTGGAGCCCAGCTGAGTCTGGTAGTCCAGTTCACAGCCCCTCCCTTTCACAAGGAGAGTGGTGTCTATGTGTCACGTCATGTCTTAGGGGGCTTTATGACAGGACAGCCTCTCAAACCTTCACCAGAGCAATTTCTCACTTGCCTCAGGGTGGGTTTAAATCCCCACCAGTCAGAGGCAGCCCGTCTGTAGGTATCTCTTCAGTTCCATTCAATGCCATCAACAATGTCGGAGCACCTATAATGTGCCAAACTCTATGCAAGGTCCTGTAGGGACACAAAAACACAAAGGTGTAAGATTCAGTCTTGTCACATAACACAATAAGCACATTTTCTGAATTCAAAACAAGAACACAGCCTGACAACTTCTAAGTGTCATCCATTCATCCATTCATTCAACCAGTGTCTGCTGAGCTTCCATTTGGGGCCAGGAACAA
This sequence comes from Diceros bicornis minor, assembly GCF_020826845.1. Taxonomy (NCBI): domain Eukaryota; kingdom Metazoa; phylum Chordata; class Mammalia; order Perissodactyla; family Rhinocerotidae; genus Diceros; species Diceros bicornis. The sequence goes on from NC_080764.1 coordinate 8,303,774, forward strand.
TGCCGAGGGGACCGAAAGCTAAACAGGACACAGAGCCTGCCCTTGAGAAGCTTGAAGACATCAAATAGACATCTTTTGACTCAAAATAATAATTTCTACCATCCTCAAATTACTATAAATATAACTAAATAATAATTACAAAACTATGGATGGCTAAAACTGAGGAATGCCTTAGTTTCACAAACACACGAAACATTTACCAAGACAGACCTTATTATAGCCATAAAACAAGCCTGAAGAATTTTTAAAGAGTCAAGTCAGTTCACGTGTGTTCCTTAACTACAATTGAATTAAATTAGAAGTCAGTAACAGAAAGATCCCTGGAAAATACCCAAATATTTGGAAACTAAACAAAACACCTTTAAATAACATATGGGTGAAACAAAAAATCAAAAGGAAAGTTAGAAACTATTTTGAACTGAATAAAAATGAGAAAAATATCAAAATTTTTGGGATGCAGCTAAAGCAGTACCAAGAGGGAAATTCATAGTACTAAAATACCTATATTAGAAAATAAGAAATGTCTCAAATCAGTGACCTCAGTTTATACCTTAAGAAACTAGCAATGCAAAAACAAATGAACCCAAAGCAAGAACAAGAAAGAAAATAAAAAAGATCAGAGTAGAAATAAGTGAAACAGAAAACAGAAAAGCAATACAAAAAACCAATAAAACTAAAAGCTGGCTTTGTGAGATCAATAAAATGTATAATCCTCTAGACAGAAAAGATCAGGAAAAAAAGAAATAAGACATAAATGATCAATATCAAGAATAATAAAGGCAACAATTCATACAGTTTCTACAGACACTCAAATGATAATAAGGAAATATTATGAACAATGCTATGCCATAGTGTTGTCAAACTTATGCCAGTAAGTTTGACGACACAGATGAAATCAAAAAATCTTTAAAGGACACAAAATACCAAAGCTCATTCAAGAAGAAATATATAACCTGAATAACGCTATATCTATTAAAAACATGGAATTTATTTGCCTTTCTACAAAGAAAACTTCAGGCCCATATGGCTTCGCTAGTGAATTATACCAAACTTTTAAGGAAGAAATAATATAAATTCTACACAAACTCTTCCAGAAAAAGAGAAGGGAATATTTCCTAATTCATTCTATGAGGGCAACATTATCTGATACCAAAACCAGACAAAGATGACACAAGAAAACTACATAACATCCTTCATAAACATAGTGCAAATATTATTAATGAAATCTCATCAAAGTGAAACCAACAACATATAAAAAGGATAATACACATAGATACAGAGACTAGATTGGTGGTTACCAGAGGGAAAGGGGGAAGGGAGGAGGGTGAAAGGGGGTATCAGGGCACATGTTTATGGTGATGGATGGTGATTAGGCTTTGGGTGGTGAACATGATGTAGTGTACACAGAAATAGAAATATAGTGATGTACACCTGAAACTTATATAATGTTATAAACCAATGTTACCTCATTAAAAAAATGGGTTGGGGGGGAAAGAAGGCATAACTAACGAAATTCAGGAATTAAAAAGTGGGGGATAATTACTTTATATCCTAATTCACCATTTGGCAACCTATAGTAATATTAACAGTGTTGTGTATTGTGGCTTAACTTTTTATTGTCTAAATAATATATGATGCTCATGTATATAACTTAGAAAAACAGATACCAAAATAAAGTATAGTTCCACCATTCAAAAAAAAAAAAAAAGCATAATACATCATTACCAGAGGAGTTATCCTCAGGAATGCAAGGTTGGTTCAACCTTCAAAAACCAAACAATATAATTTCACCTTATTTACAGACTAAAAAAGAAAAACTATACACTTACCTCAATAAATGCATTAAAAACACTAGACAAAACCCACACCCGTTTCTGAAAAAAACTCTAAGCAAACTAGGTCTAGCTGGGAACATCCTCAACCTAATGAAGGGCATCTATGAAAAACCTAGAGCTAACAATATACTCAATGGTAAAATACTGAATGCTTTCCCCCTAAGTTGAGGAATAAGGCAAAGATGTTTGCCCTCATCACTTCTACACAACATTGCACTCCAAGTTTTAGACAGTGAAAGAGAAGTAAAGAGACAAGAAAGAGAAGTAAAAGAAAACCAATTGAAAAGGGAGAAGTAAAATTGTCTTTATTTGCAGACAACATGATTGTGTATAAAATCCTACGAGATCATCCAAAAAGCTAGCAGAGTATAGTAAGGTTGAAGGATAACAAGATGAATACATAAAAATCAATTATATTTCTGTGTACCTAAAACCACTCTAAAAAATAAAGTCTATTAAAAAATCAATTATATTTCTATATAAAAGCAATGAAAAATTGGGAATTGAAATTTTAAAAAATACCACTTGTGATAGCATCAAAAATATGAAATACTTAGGGGAAAATCCGACAAAAGATGTGTACAAGATTGTACACTAAAAACTACAAAACATTTCTGATAGAAATTAAAGATTAATGAGATTTAAATAAATGAAGAGATATACCATGGTCATTTATCAGAAGATTTAACATTGTAAGATGTCAATTCCACCCTCAAATCGATCTATATATTCAGTGTAATTGCAACAAAAATTCCAGTAAATATTGTTGTTGTTGAAATCAATATGCTATTTCTAAAGTTCATATGGAAACACCAAGACCTAGAATAGCCAAACAATTTTGAAAAAAGCAATGTTGGACAGTAATCAAGACAGTATGAGATTGCTGATATCAAGACAGATGGAACAGAATAGAATCTAGATATAGACCCATATATTGTTAATTGATTTTAGACAAAAGTGCAAATACAATTCAGTGGATGAAATATAGTCTTTCTAATAAGTGGTCCTCAAATAATTGGATATTCATATAGAAAAAAATTGACTTCAATTCATATGTCACACCATATACAAAAATTAACTCAAAATTAATCATAGACCTAAATGTAAAACCTAAAACTGTACAACTTCTAGAAGAAAACATAGGAGAAAATCTTTGTGACCATGGATTAACCAAAGATACCTCGAATATAACACCCAAACCATGACCCATAAGAGAAAAAAATTGATGAATTGGACTTCATCAAAATTAAATTTTTCTGTTCTTCTAAAGACACTGCTAAAAGAATAGAAAGATAAGCCACAGACTAGAAGAAAATATTTGCAAATTATGTATCTAATAAAGAACTTGCCTAGAATATATAAAGAACTCTCAAACTCAATAATAAGAAAATAACAACCTAATTTTTTAAATGGGCAAAAGATTTGTACAGATGCTTCACCAAAGAAGATAAACAGATAGCAAATAAGCACATGAAAAGAGACTCCACATCATTGGTCATTAGGGAAATGCAAATTAAAACCATAATAAGATATTACTACACACTTATTAGACTCCCGCAAATTAAAAAGACTGACCATACTAAACATTGATGAGAAGGGATATAACTGAAACTCTCAACCACTGCTGATGGGAATTTAAAATGATAAAACTAATTCTTGAAGTTGGGAAATTTCTTTAAAAATAAAAATATATATATACACTATTACCTAGCCATTCCACTCTAGGTATTTACTCAAGAAAGAAAGCATATTCCATACAAAGACTTGTGCACAAGTATTCATAACAACTTTATTTGTAATAGCCAAAAACTGGAAACAACCCAAATGTCCATGAACAGGTGAATAAAGAAACAAATTGTGGTATATCCATATAATGGAATATACTCAGCAACAGAAGGAAAGAACTATTGATATCTGTAACAATAAGAATGAATCTCAAAATAATCTTGCTGAAAGAAGCCGAACAAAGAAGAATACACACTGTATAATTCCATTTACATAAAATTTTACAAAATGCAAGTAAAGTTTAGTGACAGAAAGCAGATCAGTGGTTGCCTGGGGATGGGGGTGCAGTAGGGAGAGATGGGATGGAGGGATTACAAAGGTGCGTGAGGAAGCTTTTACAGGTGATAGATATGTGCATTCTCTTAATTGTGGTGGTGACTTCACAGGTGAATAATATGTTAAGACTCACCAAATTGTACACATTAAACACGTGCAGTCTGTGGTATGTCAATTATACATCAATAAAGCTGTTTTTTAAGAAAGAGTAAAGTTATATGAACCATTCTATTATCTCCTTCTCCAGACTTCAAACATTTTAAACATTCTTTAAACAGTTAAACAGGTATTCACATAATCTCTAAAAGAACCCACCTCAACTCCCAATATAGAACAAACATGGATATTCTTTGTAAGGATAAGAAACAGAGTAAAGGCCTGTGAAAAGCAACGGCAGTCCAAAAGGAGGAATTCAGCATGATGATTCAGAGCAATGGTCTCCTATGTAACAGTTACAAAAAAAAAAAAGAAGAAGAAAACTAGAAATGTTCTATTTTATATTCTCAAAAATATTCAAGAAGACATTCTATTTATGAAACTGCAGCAGGCAGTAATAAAAATATAGCCTGATATAGGACAATAACTAAATTTTAAAATATAATGGAAACAGTGAACAGCAGGTTGGATACTACAAAAAACCAATTAGTGAATTAAAAGAGAAGACCAAGAAATTCTCCTGGAATGCAGAGACAAAAGATAAAGCATAGAAATGTTGAAAGAAAAGATAGGAGATATGGAGGACAAACATAGAAGACTGAATAGACATATAAAAGAATATCAGGAGGAAGACAGTTGTGGGAGAAGCAATAAAAGAAAGAAACGAAAAACGTTCCTGGAAACAAAGAAAACCCTGACTCTTAAATCACATGCTTTTAAGTTAACATAATGAGGCAAAAATAACACAAAGCGTTCCATATGTATACATACCCTGGTGAGATTTTTTAATTTTAAGAATAAAGGAAGCCTTAAGGCAGAAAAAAAAGAATAAAGAATCAAAATGGCATCAGATTACCACATGAAATATTAAATGTCAGAGGACAATGGAATTTTGTTCTACAGAGTTTTGAGGGAAAATGATTGTGACTCAAGAATTCTATGCCGAGCCAAGCCAGCTTTCTGTGTCAGGACAACAGAACGGTTCTCAGGAGCCACTGAGTTCAGATATCAGACTTCCACCTGGGTACACTGATTCTCTCCAACCTCAAACCATGAGATAAAACAAAGTAGATCTTAAATCCATAATAGTACTTTAAAACAACAAGTGGTGTCCTATTGAAGCAGAATAAAAGGAATCCCTCTAAAACGGAAGGCAGACAGGATGAGGTGGAGAGGGGAAACAAAAACACAAAATGCAGGCAGGAGAGCACCACTGTGAGAGGAGGAGGGTCTCTGAGGGTCTCTGACTGTCTCTGAGTGATCATCAAAGTGATAGATCTGGGGAGCAGGAGAGAACCCTCTCAGGATGATTGGTTGGGGGATTCACATGAAGCAAAAAGATGATTGAATTCCCCTTTCCCCACCTGTGCCAGCAGACAAAAACAGATGCATCAACCACCAGATGAGAGCAGTGAAGGTGAGACTCCTTGGCCAGAGAAGTGCTAGATGACTGGTAACACACAGCAGGAATGGGGAGCCACAGTGCCCAGAGTCTAACCACAAGTAGCCCTTGCCTAGCAATGTCTTATCATGACCCCACATAGACTAACGGCACTCCACAGTAAATAAAAGTAAATAAAAAGAGTCTCTCTCATTCAAGCAGAGTCCAGCAGAGAATCTCAAATACAGACCTGAGCATTTAGCCAGAACTCACCAAACTTTTGAAGAAAACCAACACTCAGAAAGAGAGGCACCAAACTGTACAACAAACAAAACAACTAATGACTAAGGAAAAGAGTTAATAGAGAAAACCAAAGGAGACTTTTAAGTAAATATAATTAAAATCTTCAAGAAGATAAGAGAGAACATGGTACACATCAAATGTGAATTGTCTGTTAGGGAAAAGAAACAATTAGCTATTGTGGAAATGAAAATATAGCTGGTGAAATGTTGGCTTCCCATTACATTTAGGCCCTTTGAGGACTTCAAGTTTCAGCCATGAGGGAGTAGCTGGTATTGGATTTACACTCCCGCAATAAACAAACGTAAAAGAACAAAATAAGTACAACCACAACTATTTATAGGCATGGAGAGGAACCAACGCAGGCCTGTGATTCTTGAGAGGTGAGCCCTACATTCACCCAGGTTTTCTGCTGAGGATATTTTCCTAAGTGTGGCCTGGAGAGGTGAAGCCAGGACAGAGAGCAGCACTCTTATTGGGTACAGGAGGCAGTGATTAGAGTTCAGGGGCTACTAGTGCGACTGGGATTTGAGAGGCAGGGAATCAAAGTGAAGGCAATCACAGGCAGGGAGCCTGAAAGATCTGCATAAAGATGCTCCTCAAGTCCCCGGCCAACCACTAGGTTGAGCAGATGAGACAGCCCAGCAGACAATAGCTTCTGGGAGCTGAGAGCTGAGAGCTGAGAGGGAAATTCCAACTTCCCCAGTGCTAGAATGACACTGGAGATTGGGCCTGGCCAGAGTAAAGAGATCTTGGTGCACAATCCCTGCATTCAGTTGAGATTCCAGAAAAGCACCACCCTAGGAGTAAGGACTACACCTAGAAGTCTGGGCAAAACTAAAAGAGTTCCAACCAATTCAAGCCTAAATTCGAGCCTCAAAGCCTGCCAAAACAAAACTTACTATTCCTTTAGAGAAAATTAATATAATGCACAACATATCCATGTTGTATAGCTTATGACAAAAAGTTACTAAACTTGTAAAGAAGCAGGAAAAATTATCTGATATTAAAGAGATAAAATAGTCAAAGCTGACCCAGGGATAATCTAAATATTGGCGTTAGCAGCCCTAATATTCCCCACTTCCTAGTATTCAGTCCTGTGGAATGCCCTCCTTTTGAGTGTGGTCTGCATTTACTGACTCACTTCTAAAGAATAAATTTGATAGACGTGAGATGTCACTTCCAAAATATTACAAAATAGATAGTGGCTTCCATCTTGGATGCTCACTCACTCTCTGAACACTTGCCATGGGGGAGAACAGGTGCTATATAACGAGACAACCCTGTGGGGCAACCCGCTTGAAGAGGGATCAAGGCCTGCCAGCAATCATGTGAGTGAGCTTGAACATGGATACCATGTGACACCACCATCACCCCTGCATTGCACTCTCCTCCCCTACCCCAGTTCGCCCTTCAGTGAGATCACAGCACCAGCTGACTGTTTGACTGCCACCTCATGGGGGACCTCGAGCCAGGGGCACTCAAATAATCAAACCACCTGGACTCCTGGCCCACAGAAACTGTGAGATAATAAATGTTTGCTGTTTTAAGCTGCTAAGTTTTGAGGTAATTCGTTCATAGCAATAGATAAAATGAACAATCTAGGATACAAAATACAATATCTAACATTAAGAACTCACTGGGTGGGTTTAATAGCAGACTGGACACAGCAGAAAATAGAATTCATGTGGGGAACAGGTACAAGATGCTCTGTGAGTAATAAATGCTCTGTTCCTGATCCAGAGGTCTTGTGTTTCTGTTACGGTCTGAATATACACGCACACGCTATGTGTAAAACACGCTATGTTCCCTGTTTGGAAGACTCAACAGTAGAAAGATATCATTTCTATATTCAACATAATCTGAATCAAAATCTCAATGAGATTATTTCTTTTTATAGTGACTAGCTGATTTTAAAAATAATTCAGTTTTAAAAATGTACAAAATTGCCAAAAATATTGGAAAAATAAGACTTCTTCTAGGAATGTCAAAACATACCTAAACCATTAGCAATTAAAATTGTGTGGTACTGAGAAAAATAGACAACTCAGTGAAACAGAAATTGACTCATGTGTTTTTAGGTCCTTAGAATACGATAAAGACATATTTTGATTGTGTGAGAAAAGGTATGAGGATAACTGATTTCCATTTAGAAAAAAAAAAGTTTACTACTTACAACATTCAAATGCACAAAAAAACAATCTATATGGATTAATGTAAAATGATAAATACTTTAAAACATTAAAATATTTTTTAAAAGAATATATTTCTAATCTTAATATGGGAGAGACCTTCTTGAATCTGACACAAATACTTATATATTCAAATTTCTGTATGACAAAGTCATAAACACAGTTGAAGACAACAAGAAATGGGGTAAGTATTTGCAGTACACATAGCAAAGGATTAATATAGAGACTATAAAAAAGCAGTCCTACAAATAAAAAAGACAATGAAACAGAAAAATGGGCAAAGAATATGAAGAAATATATGTGGCCACATAAAAAGAAGCTCACTTCCACTGGTAATCATGAAAATTAAGTCAACAAAGAGGTATTATTTTTCTCCCTTTAAATTGGCAAAAAATTGAAACTGATAATATTAAATGTTGAAGTGTGACAAACCTGTACTTTCTATCACCAATGAGAGGCTTCCTGCCATGCTTTCTGCTGTCCCTGCCCTTATAATTCACTGTCTCTGGACTGAGTACAAGGGCAGTGCCCAAGGGTTTCTAATGACTGTTGCTTACCTGAGTCTTAGATAAACCCCCCAGTGCATTGAGGTAAGAGCTTGAGGACCACAGACACTCAGGGCAGAAGCAGCCACTCCAGGCCACCGTTGCCAGAGGAACACCAGCCAACAGGATCCCTGACAGGCCTTTCACTAGCATGTTCCAGGTACCCTCATGACAGGGAGCTCCCAACTCCAGCATTCAGTGAACCTGGTCTATCCCTTAGCACTGAGTAGGCAAGCCAGCCAGGGCCCCCTCAGCCTCTCCAGCGTATCCAATGTCATGTCAAGGCTTGGTGGTAGGATGGAGTGTTTGCAGCTTGTCATAAATCCACACTGGGTTTATGAAGATGTGAGGCCCCTGAGAAGAGGCAGGTGGGCCCAGAGAAGCAGCAATGCTATGGATTACTGGACACTTTGTCATTCGTGGTTCTGAGTCTTGGGGACGTCAGGGGCTGGCAACCACACAATCCAGAGCTTCTGCAGGAGCTGGAGGACCCAGCCATTGGGCCTGTCCTCCAGCCTCGGAGGCCTCTAAAAGGCAAAGGCAGGTAGGCACTGTGGGTCCCTTGCTGGGAGGACATTTCCCCATGGCCAGGGGACCCCCTGATGCCAGCGAAGCAGGTCAGCATTGATAAAAGGCTGCGTATTCCTGCAGCCCAAGAGGAGTGGCCTCAAGTTCCTGCCAACCAGGAAGGCAGCAGGGCAGGAGGCAGAGGAGGCTCATTAAGGAAGGTTGGAGCATCTGGCTATCTTGGCTTGTTCCCCACTCCAAGGTGTGTGACTCTATTTTGTGATGTTTAACTTCTGACAGCCATTAAGCATGTTCTCTGTCTGTTCCTTTGACCCGCACATCTGGACAAGCTGATAATAAATCCTGGTGCTCTCTCTTTTGGTCCTACTAGAGTTTCAAACCACCAGGCCTACATCCTTACACATGAGCCTTCACTCCAACACATCACCTAACCACAGTAAATGTCCAAGCCAGTCTCCTTTCCTGGCTCTCTCAAGCCATTTTGGTGCTGCTTGAGAGGCCAGTCCTGCTGTGCCCAGAGACCTCAATGATGCAAATAGTAAAGCTTTTCATACCCTCTTGTTGCGGGAATGGTGTCATAAGTCCACATCCAAATCAAATTTTGAGTGGGTGGTCTCTCTTGCTTTTCCAGTGTGAACATAACAAGAACCTGAAGACTTGCAGAGTCATAAAGAAGAAAAAATTCTCAGTTTTAGGAATTCAGCTGTCATCAGGCTTCTGAACATCAACTCTTGAGGTAGAAGACAGTGAGGAAGCTCTTTAAAATTCTGCAGGATAGTTATTTCCAATCTAGAATTCTATACCCAGCTGAACCATTATGCAAGTACAAATGGAGACATTTTGAGACATCTAAGGTCTCATAAACACTCCTCAGGAGATAGTGACATCAGCAAAAATGATAGACCTCTGAAAATTGGCCACTCTAGAAGAGAAATGAAAAAAGGGGTAAAATGATAGACAACTTTTTCAGAAGTCTGAGAATTAACCAAAATCTCATTGCTATTCGGGAGCATTTTTTCAAGACACATGGCTGAATCTCAGAATAAACAGCAAGCCCTGTGGCATTCACATCCCTGGTCCTATCCTCCACTCTCCAGCTCAGCAATAGCCTTGAAAATAACCGCCTGAGCTCTCAGAGAAGCCTCCTGAGGGAGCACAGGACATGCAGCATTTTCAAAGTCTCATTCCCATAGAATTGTCACTATTCCCATCCCTGCACCTGACCCCAGGTGCAGGGCTGTCTGTGTGTGACCTGAGAGCTCCCCTCATGCAAACAGCCTTTGCTCAGGGGAGTTTCTTTCTTGTGTGTGTGTGTGAGGAAGATCAGGCCTGAGCTAACAACCGTGCTAATCCTCCTCTTTTTTTTGCTGAGGAAGACCGGCTCTGAGTTAACATCTATTGCCAATCCTCGTTCTTTTTTTTCCCCCTAAGCCCTAGTAGATAGTTGTATGGCACAGTTGCACATCCTTCTAGTTGCTGTAGGGGAGTGTCTTGAAAGTAATCAGAGGCCACTGTGGAAAAGAAAAGCTGCCTGAGACAATGGATAACAGTTGGGGCAAATGATACACTAACCACACAGTTTAAAAGGGGAAGCTGGGGCATGAGGTGTCCACAGGGGCTTTCAAACGCTCTAGCACATTCCTAGGAATCTGGGGGCCATGCACATGTGTAGGACTGTGTGCAGCTGTGTGCAGGCTCAGGAAAGACCTGGTGAGGGGGTGGCCCTTAGCTCTCCCCTCTGACTGACCTTGCAGTTCTGTGCAAACAGGAAGTGAAGGTTGACGTAAAGTTCTAAACTCTAAAGCCAGTGCCTGGCTGACACTTGAAAGTATGTCCCAACACACACAGAGAGCATCTCTGTGTAGCAAAGACTGGGAGAGTTATAGCTTCCAGGCATTTAAGGGAATTTCTAACTAATCTCTAGCTGATCACCAAGCTAGTAGAGACTTCAGCGGCCACACAGAACAAGGAATAGAGACTTTATAGAATTAGTTCAGAAAAGTCACTAAACAAAGAAACAACTACAATGACAACAAAAACCAAAACACAAACCCTGGGTATAATGAGAATCTGATTTCTGGAGTTGCCACATTATCTGATTTGAAATGTCCAGTTTTCAACCAAAAATTACAAGACTTCAGAGGAACCAGAACATATGGCCCATTCACGGGAAAAAGCAATCAATGGAAACTGTCCCTGATCTTGGGGTTTCTGGAAACAGAATGCATATCAGCTAATTCAATATGATCACAGAACTGAGAGAAACCATGTCTAAAGAACTAAAGGAAACTGGGACTATTATGTGTAACCAATTAAAGAACAGCTGTAATGAGACAGAAATTATAAACGGACCCAAGCAGAAATTCTGGAGTTGAAAAGTAGAGTAACTGAAATGAAAGTTCACTACAGGAACTCAAGAGCAGAGTTGAACAAGCAGGTGAACATGAGGACAGTCAGCTGAGATGATCCAGGCTGGAAAAGAAACAAGGATGAAGAACAATGAGCAGAGATTCAGAAACCTGTGGGGCTCCATCAAGCATACCGCACACACGTAATGAGAGTCCTAGCAGAAGAAGAGAGAGACAAAGGACTAGAAGGAATATTGAAAAAATATTGAAAACAGAACACTCCCCAAATTTGATGAAAAAAATTAATCTGCACATCCAAGAAGCTCAGTGAACTCCAAGTAGGACAAAATCAGAGACCTACACCTACACGCATCAAAATCAAAACACAAAGAGAGCTGCTTCTTGCTTTGAAAGTAGCAAGAAAGATGGGAGATGCTCCTCACCGTGAACAAAGGCTCCATCCTCAATAACACTGACGTCAGATTCTAACCAGAAACCACAGAGGTCAGAAAGCAGTGGGATGTCAGTATCCCTCAGGAAGTGACTGGAGTATGTCACAGGCTTGGGAAAGGGTCTCTGGGCTCCACCAATTGTTCAGTCAGGGTATATGAGGAGCCCACCGAACAACCCTGTTGGCCCCGACACCCAGATTTAAACCTGCCATGGCCACACCACAGCCTGGGAATCTGGGCTGTGCTGCAAGCCGGGTGAGGACCCTGAGCCCCGTAGGGAGTAGCCTCCACCAGAAGAGGCCCCGCCCAGTCATCCCCGGGCCTCCATGAGAAGCAGGTGCTGGGTGTGAGTGTGTGTGTGTGTGTGTGTGAGAGAGAGAGAGAGAGAGAATATGTGTGCCTGAGTTTACTGTGAGTTTGTGTGTTCATGTGAGTGTTGCCTGAGTGGGAGTGGCTTTGTGCATGCAGATTTCTGTGTGTGTGGGTCTGCGCGTGTGTGTGTGTGAGCATGAGGGTAAGAATCTGCGAATGGATCAGTGGTTTGTGTGTGATTAGGTGTGTCTGTATCTGTGCATGTCAATTGTGCAGTGTGAGGTGAATGGGATAAATGGAGACCCTCAGCCCCCTCTGTCTCCCTGCCACTCCCTGCAGGCCTGGTTCCTCTCATCATCAAGCAAGTGTCAATGACCTCCCAAGGGAAGGTGTCTCAGGAGGAGGCAGGTGAGGTAGAAGAGCTCAAGGACATGTTCTGGAGATGAGGCTGTCACCATATGAGGAGGTGAGAGGCCTAATGTGACAGATGGGTGAGTGGGTCAAGTCCAAAGACCCCTGGTTCTTCCTCAGAACCTCTATAATGCTGAGGACACAGGCTGGGGCTCCGGACATCTCTATTACCCCCACGCCCACCCAGGCTAAGCAACTGGAAAGGGGGGAGGGACAGTACTTCTATGGCCACACCTGCGCTGATTTTCCCTAGCCCGTCCCTACACCCTCTGGCAGGACAGTCTTCCCGTCAGGTTGGCTCAGGGCAGAGGGCAAGGGCCAGTCTCAGTTCTCTTTATGAAAAGGACCCAGGCTGGTCCAACCCTCAGAGTTGGTGAGAGTGCCCTGCCTGGCCTGCTTCTATGTGCTTGGTGTGATGAGCGGTGCCAGTGTGTCCAGAGGAGCCCAGTACCCACTGAGGAAGCCATGAGCTGCTGACCAGGGACACACTGGGGCCTCTGGCCATGGCCGTGGCCATCTTCCTGCTCCTCATAGATCTGATGTACCCGCACCAACGCTGGGACCCATGCTACCCACCAGGCCCCATGCCCCTGCCTGGGCTGGGCAACCTGCTGTAGGTGGACTTCCAAGACACAGTTTCCTGCTTTACTTGGGTGAGGAAGGTAGGGGGCAGTGGGCACAGAGGTCCTGGGGACCCCATCTAGCAGCAGACAGAGGGTGGTGGGTGAAGCCACAGGCTGGACAGGGAGCTGCGGGGAAAGGAAGAGGCATGTTTGAGAGGCCTCCTGGGGGAGGGCATCTGTGCAGGGCCTGAGGACAGTTTGAATTTTCCAATCAAAGGTCAGAGAGGGCAAAGTCCTGGAGGGGGGTGGGACTTGGCAGTGGGTTCGGGATGCAGTGGGACAGTTATGTGAGCCTGAGTCCCTTCTGAGGACATTAGGAGGAAAGGTCTTGAGATTGCGGGAAGGTCTTCAGATTGGGGGTGGGGGTGGGGGGAGGAGTCTGGTCATCAGCCCCACTGAAATCAGGAAATTGAGGGTGAGAAGGGACAGTGACCAGGTTAAAATCTTTTGTTGCTGTGATACCTTGGGCCTCACTTCTCACCTTGGTGAACCTCAGTTTCTTCATCTGTAAAATGGGATGCTAACTTGGCCTATTGACAATGTTGGTGTCCTCTGCAAAGTGATAGCTCAGTGGTCTGATACAACATGAGGTCCTCAACCATAGAGGAGGTGACCCCCAGGGTCACTGAGGCCAGATAAAGTCCTTGCACCTGCTCACTGCTGGAGGCCCAGGGGTTCCCCAAGACTAGCGCCAGGAGACTAGGGCCGGCAGTCTGGAAGGGGCCAGGCTTGACCAGTGCCCTGGACCCCAAGCCTGCAGCTGAGGTGCCGCTTACAGAGGTGTTCAGCCTGCAGCTGGCCTGGACACCGGTGGTCGTGCTCAACATGCTGGTGGCCATGGGCAAGCCGCTGGTGTACCACAGCAAGGACTTGCCCACTGCTCTTAGGTTCTCACACTTGGCCTGGGGGCAGCACCCAAGGCAAGCGGAGCAGGAGCAGACCACAGCCAGGCAGGAACTGGGCCCACAGCGACCCAAGACGAGGCGAGGCCTAACCCTCCCGGGTCTCATAGGTGGGGCAGAGAATGGCTAGGGAATGGTGGGCCCAGGGCATGAGGAAGGAGCCTATACCAGGGCTGAGGCAGGAGGAGTCTGAGCATGGCAGAGGACCTGACCTGTATGGAAAGGGAGCAGGACTGTGTGAGAAATGACAAGGGGCTGGGCTGGGACCTGTCTGCACTTAGAAGGGAGGTTAAAGTAGGCGGGACTCGGGATAGGGGAGAACAAGTCATGGGAATTGACAAGGTGTGGGCCTGACCCAAGGGGGACAGGGCAGTATGAGCAGGTGCAAAAGGTGGGGCCTGTGTCAGAGTGGGCAGGACTGGGAGAGCAGGGCAGGGGAGGGCCGGGACCCACATTCACACATCATTATCACACAGAGTCAATTGTATACATTAGGGTTCACTCTTGGTGTTGTACATTCTATGAGTTTGGACAAATGTATACTGACATGTATCCACCATTATAGGATCGTACAGAGAAGTTTCACTGCCCTGAAAATCCTGTGTCTGTCTATTCATCCCTCCCTCCCCTCAGCCCCTGGCAAACACTGATCTCTTTTGCTGTCTCCACAGTTTTGCCTTTTCCAGAATGTCATATAGGTGGAATCATACAGCATGTAGCTTTTCCAGATTGCCTTCTTTCACTAGGTATTAGGGACTTGAGGTTCATTCGTGCCTTTTCATGGATTGATAGCCCTTTTCTTTTTAGTGCTGAAGAATATTCCATTGTCACCTATTCACCCACTGAAAGACATCTTGGTTGCTTCTCAGTTTGGGCAATTAAACATCATTGTGCAAGTTTTTGCCTGGACATCAGTTCTCAACCCCTTTGAGTCAATATCAAGGAGTGTGATTATTGGATCACATGGTAAGAATGTTTATTTCAGTTATGAACCCCCAAACTGACTTCCAAAGTGGCTGTGCCATTGTCCATTCTCACCAGCAATGTATGAGACTTCCTGCTGCTCCACACCCTCACCAGCATTCGGTGTTCTCAGTCTTCTGTATTTGACCAATCTAATAGGTGTATAGGGGAGAGGTATTTTTTTAATAATTTTTAAATCGTGGTAAAACAAACACAAAACTTGCCATCTCAACCAGTAAGTACACAGTTCAGTAGTGTTGAGTACATTCACGTTGTTGTGCAAGGGGCCTCCAGACTTTTTCCTCTCGCCAAGCCCAAGCCCTGTACCCAGAAACCAACTCCGGGAGGCGGGCCTTGCCCAGCTCCCCCTCTCCTTTCGCTGCTCGGCCGCGGCCTCCTGCGCCCCCGGCGCCCCCCTGCGGAACTGCAGCCGCGGCCGCCCAGCCGGGGCCTCCACCTGGATCCTAGCGCTGCGCTGGGCGCGTCCGCACTGCGAGTCAGGTGAGGCGGCCTGGCCCGCGACACCACAAGTGGACGCAGTTTCCACTCTTCCTTTCTGTCCCCAGGGAGGAGCGGGAATTGGGCGGTTTCCTCCGCGGGCGCTCCATGCCGCGGGGGGGGGGGGGGGGGGGGAGGAGCAAGGCGAGCAAAATGCCACCAAGTTTCCCAGCGCCCTGGCTGGGGCTCAGCTTCCTACCTGCTTTCTAGGGCTTTCTCTCAGGGGTTGCTCTGCATCGCCTCGGGGATCCGGGGACACGTCTCGGTGTTTGGGGGACCAGGGCCATAGGCTTCCTTCTCCGCCATCATGCTCACGTCATCCCTGAACTTTAAGTCTCAGGTCGCAGTGTCCAGAGGAGGCTTCCCTTCTGGGTGAACACTTGTGACATGTGTGGTCCCTGGGGGCGCTCACCCCTCCACCCCAGCAGCTTCACCAGAGCAGAAGCACAGCTAGGGCAGGCTGAGTGTGTTTCTAAAATAAGAAATCTCAGTAATTTACATGTAGAGCAGTAGCTCAGAGCATGTGTTTTGAGATGGACCTGAATGCTGCTCTGTGACTTTGACCTCCTGACCTGACCCCTGAGATTCAGTGTCCTCCATGCCCTGGGGACCATAGGGCCACCTGCCCTACAGGGCTGTGGGGAGGACACGTGGAGTGAGCAGCAGAGCCTGGCACATGAGTGCCTGATCAATGGAAGCTGCAATTGCACAATGATAGCAAAGGCAATGGGCCTCACGGTTGTACTGTGTGCTCGTTGTACTCACGAGGTTTCCTCAAGGCCGCACCACCCTGGAAACAGGCCCATAGTATCAGGGGGCTCTGCCTGAATTATAGGTGTGTCCGTGCCCTTCAAATCCATGGGAGGGTGTGATACATCCAAAACAAAGGATGGATAAAGACAGTCTATCCAGGGCCACTGTGTGACCAACACTCCACCGATCCTGGCCCCCCACCCCCCACCCCCTGCTGACACCACCTGATTCTCTGACAGTCCTGGGTAGAGAGTTGCTGCCCACAGGACAGGACATTCAACTGAGGCCAATGAGAGGCCGCAGGTTAGATCCAGGAAGTCTTCAGGGTGCCCGTGGGTCTTGGTCTCCTGGTCTGTTGAGTGGCCTCAATACTGGTCTCCCTGCCTCCTGGGGTCCTAGGGACTCAGTTCCCCACAGCCAGGTCCTCAGCCAGACTTGCAAAGCCGCCTCCCTCCCACTCCCCTCACCCCGCTGCACAGGAATTTGCAGCAGCCCTTTGGTCCTGGTGCCGGGTCACCGTGGCTTGCAGTGCCAAGCCAGCGAAAGTCCTCCAGAAAGTGTTCCCAGAAAGTCCTGCTCCAGCCTGGGGCAGTATCCCCACGACCCTCAAAGCCATCGCCTCACTGCTGGCCTGGTATGTCAGCTCTCTGCCTTCCAACTCCTCCTCTTGGTCATGAGCACGTTGGAGCAGGGGCCCACAATCGTCTTCCCGCCAGGCTGTGAGTGCCCAGCCCAGCACCCAGCACATGGTCTGGCCAGCAGGGCTGGAACAGCATCCAAGGCCTGACCAAGACAAAATGCAAGGAAGGCTGGGTAAACTGAGGAAGGCCCCACTGGGCCCCAGCAAGCTACACCCTCTGGCGCTGGGCCTGGCAGGAGAGTGGGGATGTGGGTATTCAGAAGGGGAGAACAGTTTTCAGAAGCCAACCAGGAATTGCAAAGGTTGAAAGCCAATACCAAGAGGCCACAGTCCTGGGGAGCCATCTCTGGGTGGCCATCTCTGAGTGGGGGATGTCCAGAGGCACCCTGGGAAGAAGTTGGTCCTCTTACTGTTGGGGGGTGAGTGAGGGAGAGAACTGGGGGGACATGGTGGAGAGTGCCTCCTGCAGGTCCTGCTTCAGCTGGGGAGAGAATACTCTAGCTGTTTCCAGAATGAGAGCTTGCCTCACGCACCCCTGGGATGGGTGAGGGGGCCTGACCCCTACTCAGGAAATGCCCCTTCCCCACCCTCTGGGCGCCTGCCCCTTCCCATTTGAGTGGGTTTTAGCCTCAGAGTTCCCATCAGCTTCACTGATTTAAAAACTCAGCCTTGAATCCCACCCCTTTTCTTGTTGAAGAAGGAGGGTGCTGAGGCTGGTGGGAGCAGCCCTGAGGGGGTGAGAGGCAGAGCAAGAGGGAGGGCCTGGGAGCCACAATTCCAGCTGGGAGGTGGCACACACTGGCACAGGGTGGTTCCAAGGTTTGCATCTTTCCTTGAGGGACCAGAGAGTCAGGGTTGGAAGGGATGGCACTGGAGCAGGGGGGACCTGGCCCAGGGAGAGGGAGAGGGCCAGTTAAGGGGGAGACCTGAGAATCCATCCTTGTGGTCCTCAGCAGGCCTGTGAGGGTGTAAAGAAATTACATCATCCCCACTTGCTTTCCATCCTCCTGTCTTCTAGAAAGAGTTTGAGCAGCTGATGTTCAAGGACAAATGATAATGAGGAGGAGGAAGCAGGCTCCCTCCTCTGGGGACGGACTCACATCCTATGCTAAGCCACCCTAGTACCCTGAGCTTCCTGGCAGCTCAGTCAACAAGGGCGAGTGGGGCCCACCCCACATTTCTCTGAGTCAGGAAAGTGGACACAGGCACGAGGAGACTCATCACCCGGGTGGCCTCAAGGGCTAGGAGGTCAAAGGCCAATTTGTAGCAAACTTAAGAAGGGGTTTTGCGATCATTGAACTACCTGGTTGGGTGACTAGGGGGCTCTGAAAACAACCTTGCTGCCTCCCCATCCCCAGATTCAAACATGCATTGGTCGCGACTAGATGGAAACCAAGGAAGCTGAGACAGCAGCCAGCCAGGTGACGTGGGGAGAGGAGTGGTGGGCTCCAGGCAAGCACAGAGAACTAGGTGCCTGGTTAGGGGTCTGCGTGTGCACGCGTGTGTGTGTGTGTGTGTGTGTGAGCGCGCACGCAAGTGGTACATGAATTTGTGTGTGTGTGGTTTTGTGGGTGTGTCAATGTGTGTGTGCATGTGCTGTGTGTCAGTCTGCGATCATGTGGGTAGCGTCTGAATGTGTGAGTGGTTTGTGAGTGTGTGATCTGTGTCTGTGTGTGTTGACTGTACTAGTGTGAAGTGACTGTACTAGTGTGAAGTGAGGGACACAGAGAAAGTTAATCATCCCTCCTCCCAAACCCCCACCATTTGTGGTCCCTCTGATTGTTGTGACCTCCATACAGCAACTGTCAGTACAAACCTGGGAGGTGAAGGTCCCTCAGGAGGAGGCATGTGGGAAGGCAAGAATGTGTTCTGGGGATGAGGCTGTGACCACATTAGGGAATGTGAGGCTAATGTGACAGGTAGGGGGAGGATCAAGTCCAAAGACCCCTGGTCATTCCTTGGAGCCGGTACAATGCTGGGGAGTCAGGGTGAGGGTGGGGACTTCCCTTTTCTCTACCCCTGACCCTGGGTAATCACGTGGAGAGGGCAGCAGGGACAGGACTTCTGTGGCCACCCCTGCCCTGAGGTTCCCTGGCCCCTCCCTGCACCCTCTGGCAGCACAGTCATCCCCACAGGCAGGATCAGGGCAGAGGGCAAAGGCCAGTCTCATCTCCCTTTACAAAGACGGTCCAGGCTGGTCAAACCCTCAGAGTTGGTGAGAGTGCCCTGCTTGGCCTGGTCCTAGGTGCCTGGTGTGGTGAGGGGTGCCTGTGTGTCCAGAGGAGCCCAGTGCCCACTGAGTCAGCCATGGAGCTGCTTACCAGGGAGACACTGGGATCCCTGGCCGTGGCCATGGCCATCTTCCTGCTCCTGGTGGACCTGATGCACCGGCGCCAACGCTGGGCCCCACGCTACCCACCAGGCCCCATGCCCCTGCCTGGGCTGGGCAACCTGCTGCAGGTGGACTCCCAGGACACCCTTTGCTTCTTTACTCGGGTGAGGAAGGTGGGGGGGTCAGCAAAGAGGTCCTGGGGACCCCACCTAGCAGCAGACAGTGGGTGGTGGTGAAGCCACAGGCTGGACAGGGAGCTGGGGGGAAAGGAGGAGGCAGGTTTGAGAGGCCTCCTAGGGGAGGGCATCTGTGCTGGGCCTGGAGGACAGTCTGAATTTTCCAATCAAAGGTCAGAGAGGGCAAAGGCCTGGAGGGGATGGGACTTGGCAGCAGGTTTGGGATGCAGTGGGACAGGGCTTAAGTTATGTGAGCCTGAGTCCTTTCTGAGGACATCAGGAAGAAAGGTCTTGAATTTGGGGGAGGGGAGTGTGGTCATGAGCCCCTTTTAAACCAGGAGATCAAGGTTGAGAAGCGATGGTGACCAGGGTCAAATCTTTTGCTGCTGTGAGACCTTGGGCCTCACTGCTCACCTCTGTGAACCTCAGTTTCTTCACCTGTAAAACGGGATGCTAACCTGACCTTCTGACAAGTTTGGTGACCTCTGCCAAGTCATAGCTAGGTGATCTGATACAATGTGAGGTCCTGGACCATAAAAGACATGACCCTCAGGGTCACGAGGCCAGACCAAGTCCTTGCACTTACTGCTGGCAGCCCAGGGCTCAACCAAGGGTAGCACCAGGAGACTGGGGCCTGCAACCTGGCAGGAGCCAGACTTCACCAACACCCTTGACCCTCGGTCTGCAGTTGCAACGCCGCTTCGGGGACGTGTTCAGCCTGCAGCTGGCCTGGACCCCCGTGGTCGTGCTCAACGGGCTGGTGGCCATGCGCCAAGCACTGGTCCACCACAGCGAGGACACCTCCGACCGCCCCCCTGAGCCCATCTTGGAGCACCTGGGTTTCGCGCCCCAAGCAGAAGGTAAGCGGAAGAGGGCAGACCGCGGTTCAGCGGCTAATGGGCCCGCGATGACCCGAGACCTGCAGGGCCAAGCGGAGGCAGGGTAGTGGACCTGCGGTGCAGGGAAGAGTCACCGAATTTGAAGGGGCAGCAGGTGGGGGAAGGAGCCTGTGCCAAGGCTGGGGAGGTGGATGTGGACGGGGCCTTACTGGGAGTGGGCGGGCCCCGGGCCACTGTGAGCAGGAAAAGGGTGCCTGGGTGGCGGGAAGGAGGAGGACCAAAACAGTGTGGGCGAGGCAGGGGGCGGGGCAGGAGGCGGGCCGGGACCTTCCCTGAACCCGGGAAGGGGGTCACAGGGGGCAGAGCGAAGGATGGGCCAAGACTTACCCCCCGTAGGGAGAGCAGGAGAGAGCTGTGGGCCAGCAGAGGGTGGAACTTGTCCCCAGCCGGATCGGGGTGTAAAGTGGCCTAGCCTTGGCGGGAAGGAGAACGAGGTTAGACTGGGCGGAACAGGCTAGAGGCTATGGGAACAGGGGCGGGGGGCGGGGCATGTCTCTGGCGTAGACTGAAGGGCAGGGGAGCCCTTGAGCTAAGTGTGCACGCAGAAGCGGGGCCCAGGCACACCCGAGCCATACCCACGTCCGCCTCGCCCCTAGGGGTGGTCTTTGCCCGCTATGGACCCAGGTGGCGGGAGCAGCGGCGCTTCTCCGTGTCCACCCTGCGCAACTTCGGCCTGGGCAAGAAGTCACTGGAGCAGTGGGTGACCGAGGAGGCCTCGTGCCTCTGCGCCGCCTTCGCAGACCAGGCCGGTGAGTGCTGGGCTGAGGGACGGGAGACAGGGATGGAGGCTGGGGAAGAGGAGATGGAGGCGACCTCCTGACCTGCACCGTCCCCTCCCAGGACGCCCCTTTAGCCCCAACGCCCTCCTGAATAACGCGGTGACCAACGTGATCGCCTCCCTGACCTTCGGGCGCCGCTTCGAGTACAACGACCCGCGTTTCCTCAAGATATTGGACCGAACACTGGACTTACAGAAGGAGAGTTCCCGCTTCCTGCGCCAGGTGCGGGGTCGAGGGGTCCAAGGAGCTCTGCAGGGGAGCTCCATGGAGGAGACCTCCGCCCTGCAATGGGCCTCTGCAGAGGTGGATTTGTCTAGAGGAGTGTTGGGTCAGCCAGCGACAGGAGAGGGCTAAGGAACCTGTACCTGCTTCACTGGAAGCCACCAGAGCCCATGAGATGTAGATTTTAGGTTTATTCTTTTGACGCCCAGGCCAGGAGAGAAGGTCAAGGTCTAAATTAGTGGAGGAACTGAGTCAGTGATGGGGACCCACTGGAGGGTGCTGGGAACTGACTGGTTGAGGTGAACACCTGAGCACAGGGAGGACCCAGGGCCCCACATCTGTGGCCCACACAGGTGCTGAACGCCGTTCCCGTGCTCCTGCACATCCCGGGGCTGGTCGACAAGGCCTTTCCGGGGCAGAAGGCCTTCATGGCCCTGCTGGATGAGCTGGTTGCAGAGCACAGGATGACCCGGGACCCGGCCCAGCCTCCCCGAGACCTGACTGATGCCTTCCTGGACGAGGTGGAGAAGGTGAACTTTCAGGGATGAGGACAGAGGGGGTGAGTTGAGGGCCTATGAGGTGACCCCGGGCAAAATGGGGCCTGTGTATCACCCAGTGTTCAGCACTCGGGCTGATGGGTGCAGAGTGGGAGGCCATTTGGGTGCCTCCTCCTTCTGCCCCAGAGCCCAACCTCTCTGCATGGCCCAGGCGAAGGGGAACCCCGAGAGCAGCTTCAATGATGAGAACCTGCACAGGGTGGTGTCTGACCTGTTCTCTGCCGGGATGGTGACCACCTCGACCACGTTGGCCTGGGCCCTCCTGCTCATGATCCTGCATCCGGACGTGCAGCGTGAGCCCAGCCTGGGCACCTGGTGGGATGGGCCAGGGAGGAAAGGGACAGGCTGGGGGACCCTGAGCATGATTTTGCCACCAGGAGCTCTGAGCTGAGGTTGAGCTCTGGCTCAGAGGTCAGAGTGACCTCCTCCCCAACGTGGGCACAGACCCTGCACAGGAGTCAGGAGGAGGTCAGGGTCCAGCCCCCTGGGGTCTGACCACTGTGGGGACGCTTGTCTGTGCAGGCCGTGTCCAACAGGAGATCGATGAGGTGATAGGGCAGGCGCAGCGACCAGAGATGGGGGACCAGGCCCACATGCCCTTCACCATGGCCGTGGTCCATGAGGTGCAGCGCTTTGGGGACATTATCCCGCTGGGCGTGCCCCACATGACATCTCGCGACATTGAAGTGCAGGGCTTCCTCATCCCCAAGGTAGGCCTGCGACCCTCCTCACCCCAGCTCAGCTCCACCTACCACCTGGTAGCCCCAGCATGGCCATTGCCAGGTGTGACCAGGACTGGAACCCAAGCCACCTGATCCTCATTTCCACAGGCAGCAACTGTCCAGCCTGGGTGGTTGTGGGGGTGAAGTAGAGGCAGGGCTGGCCCTGTCCATTCAGAGCCCCCAGTGGGGGAGGGCCATAGGACAAACTCAAATGTGCTGCAGTGTGTTAGAGGTGCCCTGCATGCAGGGACAGGTGGCGGTCAGGGCACATATGGGAGGCCATTCACCTGGGCTGAACATGGGGACAGGGAGGGTGCCGGGAAGCTTCTTTGGCTGAGATTAACTTGAAAGAGTCCAGTTGTGCACCAGGCAGAGAGTGTGGCCCATGCATGTTTGGTGGCGTGGTTCCAGGCACCCTGCCAGCCCAGACCCCACCCATGTCAGGCATCTCGTACCAGGGGACGAAACTCATCACTAACCTGTCATCGGTGCTGAAGGACAAGACCGTCTGGAAGAAGCCCTTCCGCTTCCACCCCGAGCACTTCCTGGATGCCCAGGGCCGCTTCGTCAAGCAGGAGGCCTTCATGCCCTTCTCAGCAGGTGCCTGTGGGGAGCCTGGCTCGCTGCCCCCTCCTGAGGGAGTCTTGGAGGTGTGGACCCCACTCCCCCAGGCTCACTGACCCCCCATACCCACCCACAGGCCGCCGCTCGTGCCTCGGGGAGCCCCTGGCCCGCATGGAGCTCTTCCTCTTCTTCACCTGCCTCCTGCAGCGCTTCAGCTTCTCGGTGCCCGCTGGGCAGCCCCGCCCCAGTGACCACGGTGTCTTTGGCATACTAGTTAGTCCTTTCCCCTACCAGCTCTGTGCTGTGCCCCGCTAGAGGAGGACACCAAGCCCCCAACCTACTCCTCACAGAGGCCTTGATTTACAGTAAACCAGCGTGATGGCTCCAACCTGGCTTGAGTCTCACCTGGCTCCTCTTACCAGCCTCTGGCAGTGATTTGGCCTCAGCAGCCTCCCCAGAGCCAGCTCCTACTCCTCCCTGATCTAGGCTTACCTGGCATTTGACCCCATTTCAGAGACAGGTATACTGAGGCTTAGAAGGTGACAGTTTACCCCCCACCCGTCACCCATGTAGACCCAACACTGGCTGCCCTGGTGTTGTAAGAGGTTCGGTGGTTTTGACCAGAGATCTAAAAAGGAACTTTCTAACCCAAACGAATGGACTGAGTGCACACTTTATTATATAGGGAAGGGTAAAGGCGAATAGATATGGAGAGTACAGAAAGTAGCTATATACAAAGAAACATCAGACTGGGTACTTATAACATCCAAATAAGTCAATAAAAAGAGGAAACAACATCAGATCGATCGAGAGAGAAACATCAGATCTGGTACTTACAACATCCACGCCCTTACACACTGGGGAGAGTCCCTTTAATCGACATGGCTAGGCGGGAGTGCCGATCGAAAGACGTCCTGGGCAAGGAGTCCCCCCCACAGGCAAGACTCTCATTAGGCCTCGGTTTCCAGCAGCTTACATAGCATAAGTAATTTCCAGAGTAAGCATTTTGGTGTTCTCATGCCCAAATGGTTATCAGTTGTGTACGTGCATTGAGCTCCTTGGTTATCACCCTAGCCCAGCACAGATGGCCAGCCTGTCCCGTGCTACGACGCCAAAAGAGTCTTGTAATCTTACAAATTGCAACTATATCTGTGGGAGAAGGGCCAGTTCCCACCACACAGAAAGCCGCTTTATATTTCTTTGTGTGCTGGTGGCTATAGGATCACGGAACAGCCAAACATGGCTGTACTCATGTCAAGACACCTGGTTGGTGACTAAGTCCATGTAGAAGCCTTGACTCCTGGGTGTCAGGGAGCAGGAGGCGTGTGAATGGGCTTCTGATAGGAATCAGCCCGATCCCTGGCTGGATGAGCACCCTCAGGTTCAGGGATTCACTACAAGGACTCACAGGAGTCAGAAAAGCTGTTACACTCACAGTTATGGTCTTTCCAGAGAAAGAGTCCAGATAGAATCAGCAGTGGTCAAAGGCACATAGGTGGAGTTCAGGAAGAGAGGGCACAAGCTTCCAGCAGTCTTTCCGGTGGATTCGTGCCGACAGTGCTCAGTTCTCCCAGCAATGATGTGTGACACAGCAGAGAGTACTGCTCACCAGGGAAGCTCACCCAAGTCTGGGTGTCCAGGGATTCTGTTGGGGGTCAGTCACTCAGACTCAGAGAGCCACATGGCTGACCTCAGTTACTCAGTCTCCAGCGCCTCTCAAGGTCAAATAGTGTGGCCCAAGGCCCCTGCCATCAATCACATTGTTGGCAGAAACTGTGTGTTGTGACCCCAGGCCCCAGGTACAGAGACACTCTTGTCAGGCAGGTGATCCCAAGGGTTTAGGGGATGTTTCCCCAGAGCTTGTCGAGGCCCACGCTTTTTTTTTTTTGGAATGTGCAGGGATTGAAAACCCCAAACCTACTAAGTAAACTTTTTACTGCACAGGCCACCCCCCTGGCTTGGGCTCGTACAGCAAAATGGTCTTATTTGTTTGAGTATCTACATTTTGTATATTTTTGTGTGTGAGTAAACACACACAACATAAAATTTGCCATCTCCATCATTTTTGAGTCTACAGTTCAATGCTATTAAGTTCTCACGTTGTGTGCAACCATCACACTATCCATCTCCAGAACTCTTTCATCTTGCAAAACTGAAACCCTTTCCCCATTAGACAATAACTCCCCATCCCCCCTTCCCGTAGCCCTTGGCAACCACCGTTCTACTCTCTGTCTCTATGAATTTGAATACTCTAGGGATCTCATATGAGGGGAATCACACAGTATTTGTTGTTTTGTGACTGACTTATTTCACTTAGCATGATGTCTTCGGGATTCATCGATGTTGTAGCATGTGTCAGAATTTCCTTGCTTTTTTAAGCTGAGTAATATTCCACTGTATGTATAGACCACATTTTGCTTATCTCTTCATCTGTCGATGGACACTTGGGTTGCTTCTATCTCTCAGCTATTGTGAATAATGCTATTATGAACATAGGGTACAAATATCTCTTTGAGGCTCTGCATTCAAGTTGTGGATCTATAAACACCAGACTGTTTTCCACAGCAGTTACACTACTTTATTATCCCACCAGCAGTGCACAAGGGTTCTGATTCTCCACATCCTCGCCAACACTTACTATTTTCTGTTATTATGATGGTAGCCATCCTATGGGTGTGAGGTGGTATCTCATTGTGGTTTGGATTTGCATCTCCCAAAACGTAAGTGAGGTTGAACTTCTTTTCATGTGCTTATTTTCCATTTGTTTATCTTCTTTATAGAAATGTCTATTCAAGTCCTTTGCCCATTCTAAAATTGGGTTGTGTGTTCGGTTGTTATTGTTGTTGTTTTGAGTTTTAGGAGTTCTCTATATATTCTAGATATGAATCCCTTATCAGTTGGAATCATGCGCCACATAAGGACCTGTCAGTCAACAACAGACCACATGTAGGACAGTGGTCCCATAAGTTTAGTACCATATGGCCTACGTGTG
Organism: Diceros bicornis minor; assembly: GCF_020826845.1. NCBI lineage: Eukaryota > Metazoa > Chordata > Mammalia > Perissodactyla > Rhinocerotidae > Diceros > Diceros bicornis. The sequence continues at coordinate 8,329,917 of NC_080764.1, forward strand.
TAGTAGACTATACCATCTAAGTTTGTGTAAATATGCTCTATGATCTTCAGACAATGACAAAATCGCCTAAGGACACATTTCTCAGAATGTGTTACTGTCCTTAAGCAACATGGGACTGCATATGATTTACAAATCTTTTTTCCCATCCTGTAGGTTCTATCAACAGGTTTTTACTTTGTTGATAGTATATTTTGGTGCACAAAATTTTTTTAATTTTCATGAAGTCCAATTTGTCTATTTGTTCTTTTGTTGCCAGGGCCTTTGGTTTCGTTTCTAAGAAATCACTGCCAAATCCAATGTTGAGAACCTTTGCTCCTATGTTTTCTTCTAAGAATTTTCTAGTTTTAGCTCTTACATTTAGAGCTTTGATCCATTTTGAATTAATTTTTGTATATGGTGCTAGGCGAAGATCCAACTTCATTCTTTTGCATTAAGATATCCAGATTTCCCAGCACCATTTGTTGAAAAGACTGTCCTTTCCCCATTGAATGGTCTTGGATCCATGTCAAAATCATTTGACTACATACAAGGGTTTGTTTCTGGGCCTTCTTTTCTCTTCCATTGGTCTATATCTCTGTCTTCATGCCACTACCACAGTGTGTTGATTACTGTAGCTTTGTAGTAAGTTTTGAAATCAGGAAGTATGAGTTTTATTCTTCTTTTTCAAGATTGTTTTGGTTATTTGGGGTCCCTTGAGATTCCATATGAATTTTAGGATTGATTTTTTTAGTTCTTTAAAGAAGCCATTGGGATTTTGATAGGGCTTGCATTAAATCTGTTGGTCACTTTAAATAGTCTTGACATCCTTATAACATTAAGTCTTCCAATCCATGAACATAGGATGTCTTTCCATTTACTTGTGTTCTCTTTAATTTCTCTCAGCAATGTTTTGTAATTTTCATGGTACAAGTATTTCACCTCTTTGGGTAAGTTAATTCCTACATATTTTATTCTTTTTGATGCTATTGTAAATCAAACTGTTTTCTTAATTTCATTATCACAATGTTCATCAAGAGCGTATAGAAATGCGCTGATTTTTGTGCCTTGATTTTGTATTTTGCTACTTTGCTGAATTTTTTTTATGAGGTCTAAAATGGTTTTTTGTGGAATCTTTAGGTTTTTCTACATACAGGATCATATCGTCTGTCAACAGAGATAGGGTTACTTCTTCCTTTCCATTTGGGTGCCTTTTATTTCTTTTTCTTTCCTAATTTCTCGGGCTAAAACTTCCAGCACTATGTTGAGTGGAAGTGGCAAAAAAGGGCATCCTTTCTTTGTTCCTGATGTTAAAGGAAAACCTTTGAATTTTTCATCATTCAGTATCGTCTTTGTTGTGGGTTGTCATGTATGGCTTTTCTTATGTTGAGGTAGTTTCCTTCTAGTCCTAGTTTGTTGGGTGTTTTTAACATGAAAGAGTGTTGAATTTTCTCAGATGCTTTTTATGCATCAATTGAGATGATCATGTAGCTTTTCTTCTTCATTCTGTTAATTTGGTGTATAACATTGATCAATTTTCATATGTTGAATCATTCTTGGTTCCTATTAATAAACCGCACCTGCTCATAATCCTTTCCCACTTGTATAATCCTTTTAATATGCTGCTCATTTTGGTTTGCTGGTATTTTCTTGAGGACTTTTGCATCACTGTTCATAAGGGATATTGGTCTGTAGTTTTCTTTTCTTGTAGGGTCTTCTCTGGCTTTGATAACAGGGTAATGCTGGCCTCCTAGAATGAGTTAGGAAGAGTTCCCTCCTCTTCAATTTCTTGGAAAAGTTTGAATAGGATTGGTGTTAGTTCTTCTTTAAATGTTGGGTGGAATTCAACAGTGAAGTTGTCAGGTCCAGGACATTTTTTTGTCAGAAGATTTTTGATTACTTATTCAATCTCCTTATTAATTAAAGGTCTATTCAAATTTTCTATTTATTTATGATTTAGTCTTGGTAGCTTTTGTGTTTCAGGAATTTGTCCATTTCATCAACAGGTTGTTCAATTTGTTGGCTTATAATTGTTCACAGTACAGTCTTATAGTGCTTTTCTTTTTTCTGTAGAATCAATAGTAATGTCCCCACATCCATTTCTGACGTTAGTAATTTGAGTCTTCTCTCTTTTTTCTTTGTCCAATTGGCTAAAGGTTTCCCAGCTTTGTTGATCTTTTTGAAGAACCAACTGTTCATTTAATTGATATTCTCTGTTATTTATCTAGTCTCCATTTCATTTATCTCTGCTCCATAATATTTCCTACTAGCTTTGGATTTAGTTTCCTCTTCTTTTTCTAGTTCTTTAAGATGCAGAGTTAGGTCATTGATTTGCGATCTGTTTTAATGTAGGCATTGACAGTTCTGGACTTCCCTGTGAACAGGACTATTGCTAGATTCCATAAGTTTGGGTATATTGTGCTGTCATTTTCATTCATCTAAAGCTATTTTCTATTTTCTTTTATGATTTCTTCTTTGACCCATCGGTTATTCGAGTTATTTAACTCACACTTAAATATTTGTGAGTTTTCCAGTTTTCCCTTTGCTATTGATTTCTAGGTTCTGGTGGATGAATATCCTGATCGTTCTCAAGCCAATTCAGCATGACTTGCATGCGCAGGCAGTATATCAGCTGCTTAATCTGGAAAGTTCCACATGGCATTTAGAGGAGGGGAAGAATAATCCCCCTTCTCAGGTTGAAGGAAACTTTTCAGTAGTTTTCTGATTTTGCCCTTACCCTACTTGGACTATGTTTTTGGTGACCAGATCATAGAGGTGCCTTCTGTTGTCCCAGCATAATCCTCCCCTTGGAGCATCCCTGACACAACTTGCCATAACTTGGACCGGATGAAATCAAGCTTGGTGCAGTGTCAGCATCAAGCCCCACACTCTCCTCTATTTTCATTTTAGCTAATTACATACATCAATAGCCTTGGGATTGTGTATTAGCCTGTTTCATGGAGGTTTTTTGACATTTCCTTACATATTCAGTGAGCCAAACTCTCAGAGGTTAGCTTTATCATTTCCCAATTCCATAGGTAACTTTCACCTACAGTAACTGACCACAGTGCAGCTGCTGTGTCACACCACAAGTGATGCAGAAACCATTCAGGAAAGAATATTCGTCAGCCACCACCCCCCATTCTTCCTTTTCCTGAACTGTGCCTTCACCATATTCCCATGAGTCAGGGTTATTCTAGTGAATGCCACTGTTGAAGCCAACTGTGTCAGGGGTCCCCAAGACCATCCTAGGTTCAATGATTTGCTGGAGGACTCACAGACTTCAGAAATGCTGTTCTATTCATGGTTATCATCCTAGTCTGTTTGGGATGCTAGAACAAAGTACCATAGAATGAGTGGACTCTAAATAACAAACATTTATTTCTCACAGTTCTGGAGTCTGGGAAGTCCAAGATCAAGGCTCTGACAGACTTGCTGTCTGGTGAGGACCAGCTTTCTGGTTCGTAGAGGGTCACCTTTTCATTGTGTCTTGACCTAGTGGAAGGGTCAAGGGATCTCTCTGGGTTCTCTTTTATAAGGGCACCAATCCCATTCATGAGGACTCCATCCTTATGACCTAATCAGCTCCCAACAGCCTCCACTAACAAATACTATCACACTGGCAGTTAGGTATTGTTATGAGAGGTTCGGGGATTCGATCGGAGACGTAAAAGACACTTTCCACTCCAAACAAATGGACCGAAGGTATATTTTATTATATAGAGGATAGTAAAGGTGACAGTCTGCAAACAGATCCAAATAGGTCAAATATTAAGAGGGAAAAAACATCAGCCCAACTGGAAAGACTGGAAAGGGAAAACATCCACATCGGCTGAAGAGAAATGACACAAATCAACCAGAAAGAGAAACACCAGGTTGACCGAAAAGAGAACACATCAAATCAATTACTTCATATCAAATCAATTACTTCACATCAAATCAGTTACTCACAACATCCACGCCCCACTGCCGGGAGAGCCCTGTCAATCGACGCGGCTGGGCAAGGATCACACGTCCTGGGCAAGGTGTCCCTTCCACAGGTGGAACTCTCACTAGGGCTCAGTTTCCAGCAGTTTTTATACCATCAGTAATTTTCAGAGTAAGCAGTTACAGAGTTTGCAGAGCAAGCATTTAGTGTCCCCATGCACAAAATGGTTATCAGTGGCATACGTGCACTGAGCCCCCTGGCTAACATTCCAGCCCAGTAGTTGTGTACGTGCATTGTTCTCTTTGGTTATCGTCCCAGCCCGGCACAGATGGTCAGTCCATCCCATGCTATGACGCTCCAAGAGCCTTGAAATGTTACAACTTGCAACTCCCTCCGTGAGAGAAAGGCCGGTTCCCGGGAAAAGGCCAGTTCCCACCACACAGAAAGCAGCTTTGTATTTCTTTTTGTGTTGGTGGCTGTAGGTCAATGGAGCGGCCAAACATGGCTGTACTCATGTCAAGACATATTCGGCCGTGGCCGTCTCCATTAACCATAAGACACCATATGCACAGACAATGAACTTCGTACACAAGTACGTAAGGCACATCCAAGAATCCAAAATCCAATGACTACAATAATTATAAAACTGTCTCGCAATAAAGGCCCAAACCCCAAGGTAACCAATCAAATAACCCCTTAGAATATGAAACGTTATTAATTTGATCTTGCAAATCATGTACAGCATCAAAGATAACATTAGATAAGGTAACATTTAGGCCTAACAAACTAGCTTGTAGAAGTCCAGATCAGCCCCCATCACGGAGGGTAGCAGAAGGCAGGGTAATAGAGAAATTATCTTATATTGAGAAGTTGCTTGCTGTTTCTGAGGCCAAATTTCTCGGCCATTCATAGTCCAGGTTATAGGTCCCCCTGGTGTAGAGCAGTTGGTCCAGCAGTGCAGGGTCAAAGGTTGTCCTACGGAGACATTAGTTGGTGTGTAGGTCTGTAGCAGACATGGAGGTGCAGCACAGGATAATGAACACAGCAGGAATATCTATTCACGCAAAGAAACAGAATTTTTAGGAACATGATATAATTGTTCATTTCCTGGATACATAACTATGAGTGTTGCAGGGGGCCCTTGGACCATTATTTTTGTCGCATGGGGAGCCGCATTGGGCGGATGTGTCACCCATACTTTTGCTCCAGGTTTCCATCCATCTGTAGACCCAAATCCTTGCATTCCTCTTTTAGTTAATTCACTTGGAGGTTGTCCTTGTGACACATTTGGAGTCAGGAGGGGAAGCACCAATAATTGTCCCACTCGTTCCCCAGACTCTACAGTTAGTACTGTGTCACTACCATTATATAATATAAATTTTATTTCTCCTTGGTAATCTGGATCAATGACTCCTCCCAGTACATTAATACCTTTTGCTGCCAGTCCAGAGCGTCCTTTTAACAAACCAAAGGTATTTTTGGGAAACTGTACCCCTATCCCAGTAGGGACTATAGACTGCTTCTTAGGGGGCAATTGAATAGAATGAACAGTAGATAAATCCAATCCAGCCGCTTCGGCCGTGGCACAAAAAGGCGGTTTAGCAGACTGAGTCAGGGGCCAATAGGTTAAGGTCATAAGCTCATGGGTGGCGGCTGCCACTTCTGTAATCTTTGCTGGTAACAACCTTGACAGAGGAGTCTCATTAGGGCCTAGTGGCCTGTTATTTAACACATTTAGAGCAGTACTTAGATGGTTGTGCCACCCCTTTAATGAGCCATGACCAAGTTTCCTCAATTGTTGTTTAAGCAATCTGTTCATTCGTTCTATGAGGCCTGCAGCTTGGGGGTAATAAGGTATATGATAAATCCATTCTATATAATTTTCCTTGCTATAGGTTTGAATCAACTTATCTGTAAAGTCGGAACCGCTGTCACTCTGAATTTGCCTTGGTGTTCCATAATATAACTTAATTATATCTAATAATTTTATGGCACTCTGTTGAGTGGCCACTTTAGCTGGTATAGCCAATAAATAACCAGAATATGTATCAACAGCAGTGCAGGCATAAGTATAGCCACAAGAATTTGGCAATGGTCCAATAAAATCTATTTGCCAGGTATGGGCGGGAAATAATCCCTTTTGGATATGACCTTGGTAGGGGTGTGGAACTCCCCGTTTATTTAACTGTTGGCATAACTGACATTGTTGTACTGCAGTGGCAATATCATCGTGAGTGACAAGGATTCCCCTTTGTTGTGCCCACCTGTATGACGCTTGTTCTCCCAAGTGTCCACTCTTTCCGTGGACCCATTGTGCTAAGCCTGGGTTGTGCGTTGCACGAATCTGCACCAGCTGATTAGCATGAGAATTATGCTTTCGTTCTGCAGAAATTAAAGAACTGTGAGCATCAACATGAAATACAGTAACAATTGTGTTTTGACACCATAACCATATGTCTTCCCATAATTTCTTTCCCCATATTTCTTTATCATTAATTTTCCAATCATGTTTTTTCCATTGTGGCATCCACGTTGCCAAATCTTGTGCCACTGCCCATGAATCAGTATATATATGACATTGTTGCCCCTGTTCTTGTTGAAGTGCCTGATACACCGCATAAAGTTCAGCATATTGGCTACTCATATTATCTCCAGTGGTGACAATTGTTTGTTGGGTGGATGGGTTATAGGCAACTGCTTTCCATTTCCGTGAGCTCGATATCATTTTGGCAGAACCATCCGTAAACCAGGTATGTTTTTGTTGTTCTTCAGTCAATTGATCATATGAGACACCCCATTTAACAGGAGATTCTGTTATGTCAGTCTTGGGTGACACAGTTGGCGCACTGCTATATTGAGACACTTGTTCATGCAATAGAGACAACCCCTTTGGGCTAGGTTTGGCCCAGTCTTGAATATACCATTTCCATTTGATGATATTAAATTCTTGTGCATGTCCAATTTTATGAGTAACAGGCGTGCTATGAATCCATTGCATGATGGGTATTTGAGGTCGCATAATTACCTCATGTCCCAGGGTAAGGCTTTCTGAGTCTATTAGAGCCCAATAGCAGGCTAACAACTGTTTTTCAAAAGGACTATATCTTTCACTGGAACAGGGAAGCTTGCGACTCCAAAATCCCAGAGGATAACGTCGGGCACCTTGTTTTTGCCATAAACTCCAGCTGGCATACTGATCAATGACATCTACCTGTAACTCAATGGGTCCCGGTTTAATTGGCCATAGATCTAAAGCAGTCTGAATAACATGCTTGGCTGCTTCAAAAGCTTCTTTTTGTTCCATTCCCCATTCAAATTCATATTTTTTTCTGGTAACTTTATATAAAGGTGCAAGGAGCCGACTTAAATGTGGAATATGTGCCCTCCAAAATCCAAATAATCCAATAAATTTTTGTGCTTCCTTTTTGTTATGGGGTGCTGCAAAATCTAATATCTTTTGTCTAGCTTTAGGTAAAATTTCTTGTTTTCCATTATTCCAAAGTACTCCCAAAAATTTAACATTTGAACTCGGGCCCTGAATTTTAGCTGGATTAGTTTTCCATCCATCCTCCTCAAGTATGTCCATTACTTTTTCTAACTGTTGTTGTACTTTTTCTTCTTCATTTCCTTGGATCATAATATCATCTATATAATGTACTATTTGGACATCATCAGAAGCAGGTACCTTTGCCAAGGTTTCAGCAACCTGTCGATGGCAGATAGTGGGACTATGCACATATCCCTGAGGAAGTCTAGTAAAGGTATATTGTTGTCCCAGCCACATGAAAGCAAACTGTTCTTGGACACTTTTAGGTATAGGTATGGTGAAAAAGGCATTAGCCAAGTCTATGACTGCATACCAAGTGCCTGGATAACATTGCACTTTTTCTATAAGAGTAATCAAATCAGGGACGGCCGCTTGAATAGCCGGAGTCACTTTGTTTAGCTCTCTGTAATCTACAGTCATTCTCCATGTCCCATCACCTTTTTTAACAGGCCAGATAGGATTATTCCAGGCTGTAGTTACTCTGCGAAGGACTTTTACAGCCAAATAATCTTCTATGGTCTCAGATATTTCTTGTTGTCCTCCAGGGATGCGATACTGTCTTTGATTGATCACTTGTGTGGCAGGTGGAATTTCTACTTCATGATGCAAACATCCCACAATTACAGCATTAATATGAAAAGACAAAGCTCTAATAGCAAATTGGTATTGTCTATCAGCCAAATTTAATGTCAATCCTTTTAGAATATCAATCCCAATTATATATTCTGGTATTGGCACAATCATAACTAGATATGTGCGCCGGGGTAGTTGCCCAATTTGCATAGAAAGATTAGTGGTAACTGCCTGGATTTCTTTTCCTCCCAATCCAGTTATCAAAATTGATGTACCTTGAAACTTAGTTGGATTCCCATAGATAAGGGTGGCCTCCGCCCCGGTATCTACAAGTGCCTTCACACTAGTTGTAGATCCATTCTTCCAAAATATTTTAATTGGTACATGTGGTCTAATATCTTTTCTTATAGTGGCACTAATCGATACAGAGGTTTGGCCTTCCCCTCAATCACATAAGTCAGCAAGAAGAGGATCCAAGGGAGGAGGTGGTGCACTAGGTGCAGTAGGCACTGGGTTGGAAGCATCCTCTATACTGTCCCTTCTATTCACTTGTTTTACATTCAGCCCTTTTTCTTTATATAGTTTCCATAATTCTCTAGTGTCAACTCCATCAATCTGGTCTTTAGGTACTCCTGCCTGGAGTAGGGCCAAAAACATATCACCTCGAGTCATTTTATCCTTTTTAAAGAATGTTTCTCTTTTTTCCCTTCTTGGAGAGTTTTCAGTTGTCTGCCAGTCTCCCAAGTCTGCTAGCTGCATAATCTTATCTGCAAGTGTTGATATAGGGCTTTCAGTTTCATTCATGAGAAGGGTTGTAATTATTTGTTTGTATGCCGGAGGTGCAGTTTTTATCAACTTGTTTCGCACCTGGACACTTAAAGTCATTTCATTTAAAGCTTCACCACACCCCAGAAACACAGCCCGTTTCATGGTTTCTTCTCTCATCTTTTGAACACGATCTTTTAAAGTATACCATGGTCTATTAGTGTCTGGCCACATATCATCCATGGGGTATTTATCTTGAGCTCCTTTTACTGCAAGAGCCAATAAAGTTGTACCATCAGTGTCTTGTCCACGATCATTTGGGGGGTGAGCATTCATGCTCCAGTCTCTGAAAGCTCCCCGTATTACTGGATCATTGGACAAAATTACAAATTTAAAAGCATCTCCTGCATCCAGATTAATTCCCGTAGCGCCCATATCATATAGGCGAACAAGCCAGGTTATAATGGCTTCTCCAGGCTTTTGTGTAGCCCGGGCTAAAATATCAGAAATTTCTTGTTGGTTAAAATCCTCAATCACATCTTTCCTTACAGGATGATTACCATCCATTTCCATCCGCTGACGGCGAAGAGGACGTGCCTCTGTGCGTTTGGGCGGTTTTTCCTCTTCCTCATAATCAGTTTCAGAATCATCATCCCAGATATCACCATCCCATGTGTCCGGGTCCCACTTAGGACCGGCCAATGCTATGGCCATATGAACTTTTTGTTCATTTACCTTTCCTCTCCTCTTTCTATATTTATATTTGGCAACTCTTACAGCAGCCTTTTCTGCTATAGCTTGGTAGTTACGAGCCTGATCTCCCAGTGCAAGATATTGACATTGAATCATAGCCAAGCGAGACTGCAAATCTAAATTTTCTTTTTCCGAGAGTGCCTTCTCTGTCTGTATCTTATCCCTATCTTCTATAGCCCGGCGATAAGCAGTCAACAAACACCAACCTCGCCGTGCCAAAAAAGAAACATCATCTTTCTCTTTCCTTTCCACCGTCTGCAAAGCTTTGGTCACATCCAACGGTTCAAATCATCGCAGACGAGCATCCCAAGCTTCACATAGCCCTGACCTACGAGCCCACTCCCCAGCTAGAGTGCAAAAGGGAGGGTCCTCCCATCCTGGAATCCCTTCCACCTTGGCTTCAGTTACCTTTCGTTTGAATAGGGAAGGCATCTCCTTAATCGAATCCTGCTCACAGCGCCAATTATGTTATGAGAGGTTCGGGGATTCGATCGGAGACGTAAAAGACACTTTCCACTCCAAACAAATGGACCGAAGGTATATTTTATTATATAGAGGATAGTAAAGGCGACAGTCTGCAAACAGATCCAAATAGGTCAAATATTAAGAGGGAAAAAAAACATCAGCCCGACTGGAAAGGGAAAACACCCACATCGGCTGAAGAGAAATGACACAAATCAACCAGAAAGAGAAACACCAGGTTGACTGAAAAGAGAACACATCAAATCAATTACTTCATATCAAATCAATTGCTTCACATCAAATCAGTTACTCACAACATCCACGCCCCACTGCCGGGAGAGCCCTGTCAATCGACACGGCTGGGCAAGGATCACACGTCCTGGGCAAGGTGTCCCTTCCACAGGTGGAACTCTCACCGGGTCTCAGTCTCCAGCAGTTTATATAAGCAGTTACAGAGTTTGCAGAGCAAGCATCTAGTGTTCCCATGCACAAAATGGTTATCAGTGGCGTACGTGCACTGAGCCCCTTGGCTAATGTCCCAGCCCAGTAGTTGTGTACGTGCATTGTTCTCTTTGGTTATCATCTTAGCCCGGCATAGATGTCCAGTCCATCCCGTGCTACGACACTCCAAGAGCCTTGAAATGTTACAACTTGTTGTAACATTGTTACAACTTGTTGTAACATAAATGTTACAACTCTCTCCGTGGGAGAAAGGCCAGTTCCCACCACGCAGAAAGCAGCTTTTATATTTCTTTTTGTGCTGGTGGCTGTAGGTCAACGGAGCGGCCAAACATGGCTGTACTCATGTCAAGACAGGTATCAACATATGAATTTAGGGGGAACACAGACATTCCATCTATAGCAGCTATGGTTTATTACAGTGAAAGGATACAAATTAAATCAGCAAAGGTAAAAGACACATAGGACAGACAGAGAGACACAAGAAGAGCACAGTAGAAGTTTCCATTTGTCCTCTTCCACGGGAGTCATAGAGACAGTGCTTAATTCACCACCAACGATGAGTGACACATGCACAGACTATTGCTAGTCATGGAAGCACAACAGAGCCTCAGTGTCCAGGGATTTTACTGGGGTTGGTGTCGTAGGCATGGAGCACCTGTGTGGCTGCCAAGACTAAGTCTCCAGCCCCTCCAGAGGCCAGACTGATACAGGGAGATGCAAGATCCTCACCACATGTCACATTGTTAGCATGAATGATCTGGCATGGCCTGAGGCCCCAAGAAAACAAAAACATGGTTATCAGGCAGAATATTCCCAGAGCATAAAGGTCATCTCCTAGGAGCTGGTCAGGGACCAGTCACTGCTTTACAAGGCTCAGGTTGTGAACCCTCCAAAACTGCTGACTTTCCCTTTACTGCACAGGGATGCACTCGGCCTGGATGCCCCCATCCCAGGCCTGACTCCACCCACCCCACCAGAGGCCAGCATCTCAGCCAGCACCATCAAGTCTCCTGCCCCACTTCATCTACAACACCCCAATAGGTGGGGAACTCAGGGCACTGGGAAGCGATGTGCCAGGTTAACACCTAGCCTCAGTCCTCAGCTGCCAGAGCCCTCACTGGGAAGCCTGATGGCAGTCCAGTGGTGAGCCACCTCCATGAACCTCTCAGTCACCCCAAGATACAATGGTCCCCCTTTCCCGGTCTCTTAGGGATGTTCTGTCCAGGTGCCTCCCCAGTATGGGTTGCCTCATGGCCAGGCTGGAGCTGGAGGTGGACACTTGTCTGAGCTCCATCCCAGGCCAGTGTCCTCTTAGGGCTGCATCAGGCTGGACTATGTGGAGGCTTGGCCAGGGGCAAGGAATGCTCCCTGTGGGCTGCAGGTATGCCTTGGACCCATGTGACAGTGGGATGGCCGTAGGAGGAGACACCACATGGGGACCTTGGAGGAGGAAACTCTGGCTCTCCTCCTTGCTCTGCCACTACACTCTGTGACCCTGGGCCAGGTCCTCCCTGCCCTGGGCTTTGGTTTCCCCATCAGCCAATGAGATGGTATACCAGATGACCGCGAGGCCCTGTCTTCCTCTTCTGATTCTGGGGCTGTCATCTTGTTAGCCTGGAGCCACAGTCAAAGACAGGGACTGCCATCCTCCACCTGTCCCCACCCCCACAACTGACTGGCTCTGGAACAAGCATACAGGCAGTGCCCAAGGGTTTCTAATGACTGACTGCTTACTCGAGTCTTGGGCAGACCCCCTGGTGCATTTAGGTAACAGCTTGAGGACCACAGACACTGAGGGTGGAAGCACCCTTCCATCTAGGCCTAATTTTCCAGAGGAGCCCCAGCTAACAGCATCTGTGACAGGGGTTCCACCAGCTTCTTCCAAGTGCCCTCATGACAGGGAACTCCCACCTTTCAGCACTCAGAGCACTTGGTCTGTCCCTGGGCACTGAGTCAGAAAGCCAACCAATACTCAGCCTCTCCACAGTATCCACTGTCTTGTGGCAGGAGGGGGTGTTCCTGCAGCTTGTCGAGACAAGGAGTGTGGACGGGGCCACACTGGGTTTGTGAAGATGTGAGGCCCCTGAGTGGAGGCAAGTGGGCCTGCAGAAGCAGCAACTCTGTGGATTTATTGATACTTTGTCATTCGTGGTTCTGAGACTTGAGGATGTCAGAGGCTAGGAACCAGACCAGCCACAAGCTTCCTCAGGAGATGGGGGACCCAGTCCTGGGGGCTTTCCTCCTTTCTCTTCATCTCAGAGGCCTCTGAAAAGCACAAGCAGGCATGCCCTGTGGGTCCCTTGTGGGGATGACCTTTCCCCAGGGCCAGGGGCCCACTGATGCCCGGGGGGCAGGTCAGCATTGATAAAAGGCTGGACATTCCTGCAGCCCAAATGGAGTGGCCTTGAGTTCCTGCCAACCAGGAAAGAAGCAGGAGGCAGGGGTGGCTCATTCAGGATGGTCGGGGCATCTGGCTATCTGGGCTTCTTCCCCACTCGGAGGGTATGACTCCATTTTTTGATGTTTTATTTCTGACAGCTTTTAAGCAACACCTCTGTCTGCTCCTTTGTCCGTGAAACTGACCCAGTGATAATAAATCCTGCTGCTCTATCCTTTGGTCCCTACTAGAGTTTCAAATCACCAAGACTCTATCCCACACAACAGAGCCCTCATCCCAGCCCATCACCAAACCACAGTAAATATACAGGCCAGTCTCCTTTCCTGGCTCTCTCAAGCCACTCTGGACCTGCCTGAGAGGCCAGTCCTGCTCTGCTCAGAGATCTGACTGATGCAAGTAGTAAAGCTTTACATACCCTCTTAGTGTGGCAAGGGTGTAATCAGTCCACATCCAAATCAAAATTTGAGTGTGAGGGGTCTCTCCTGCTTTGCCGGGTGACCATAAAAGAAGGTAAAGACTTGCAGAGTTATAAAGAAGAAAGACGTCTCAGTTTTAGGAATTCAAGTAGCATTAGACTTCTCAACTCCAACCCTTGAGGTAGAAAACAGTGAGACTGGTCTTTAAAATTCTGCAGGAAAGTTATTTCCAATCTAGAATTCTACACCCAGCTGAACAATTAGTCAAGTACGAATGAAGAATTTTAAGACATCTACAGTCTTATAAACACCCCTCAGGAGAGCGGTAATATCAGCAAAAATGGCAGACCGCTGAAAATCAGCCACTCCAGAAGACCAATGAAAAAACTGGCAAAATGATCAGATACTTTATCCAAATCTCAGAATTAACCAAAAACTGACAGCTACTCAGGAGCATTTTTTCATGACAGATGGCTAAATCTGAGATTGAACAGCAAGCTCTGTGGCATTTCCACTTCCCTGGTCCTATCCTCCACTCTGCAGCTCAGCAGGAGCCTTGAAAATAACCACCCACACCCAGGGAAGCCTCTTGAGGGAGCACAAGACATGGTGCATTTTCAAAATATCATTCCCAAAGAATTGTCACTATTTTCCCTCGCTGGGGGTTCCCTGGAAGACCCCACATGCAGGGCTGTCTGTGTGACCTGAGAGCTCCCCTCGTACAAACAGCCTTTTCTCAGGAGAGTTTGTTGAAGGTAATCAGAGGCCACTGTGGAAAATCAAAGCCGCCTGAAGCAATGGATAAGAGTTGGGCAAATGATACACTAACCGCACAGCTTAAAAGGAGAAGCTGGAGCATGAGGTGTCCACATGTGCTTTGAAAAGCTCTGACACATTCCTGGGAATCTAAGAGGCCATGCACGTGTGTAGGGCTGTGTGCAGCTGTCTGCATGCTCAGGAAAGTCCTAGAGGGGCACTGAGCTCTCCCCTCTGACTGACCTTGGGCATCTGTGCAAACAGGAATTGAAGGCTGAGGGAAAGTTGTAAACTTTAAAGCCAGTGCCTGGCTCAGGGGGGAAAGTTTGTCCCAAAACACAGAGAGCACCTCTGTGCAGCAAAGACTGGGACAGTTACTGGTTCCAGACATTTAAGGAAATCTCAAATCATTAGCTGACCACCAAGATAACTGAGTAGAGACTTCAGTGACCACACACAACAAGGAAGAGAGACTGTATAGATTTAGTTCCATAATGTCACTAAGCAAAGAAACAACTACAACAACAACAAAAAAACCACAACACAAAGACTTGGGAGCAAAGAGAATCTAATTTCGACAGTTGCCATATTATCTTATTTGAAACGTCCAGTCTTCAACCAAAAATTACAAGACATGTAAAGGAACAAGAAAGGATGGCCCAGGTACAGGAAAATTGCAACCATGAAAACTGTCTCTGAAGGTGCAGTTGCTGGACAAAGCCTGCATATCAAATAATTCAATATGTTCACAGGACTAAAAGAAACCATGTCTAAAGAATGAAAGGAGGGCCGGCCCCCTGGCTTAGCGGTTAAGTGCGCACGCTCCGCTACTGGCAGCCGGGTTCGGATCCCGGGCGCACACCGACGCACCACTTCTCCGGCCATGCTGAGGCCGTGTCCCCCATACAGCAACTAGAAGTATGTGCAACTATGACATACAACTATCTATGGGGACTTTGGGGAAAAAAGGAGGAGGATTGGCAATAGATGTTAGCTCAGAGCCGGTCTTACTCAGCAAAAAGAGGAGGATTAGCATGGATGTTAGCTCAGGGCTGATCTTCCCCACACACAAAAAAAAAAAGAACTAAAGGAAAGTGGGAGTATGATGTCTCACCAAAAAAGAATATCCATGATGAGACAGAAATTATAAAAAGGACCCAAGTAGAGATTCTGGAGTTTAAATATAAATTAACTGAAACGAAATGTCACTGCAGGAACTCAAGAGCCAATTTGAACAGGCAGAAAAAAAAAACAGCGAACATGAGGACAGCTCAGCTGAGCTGATCCAGGCTGAGGAACAGAAACAAGAATGAAGAACAATGAGAGGAGATTCAGAAGCTTGTGAGGTACCAGCAAGTATATAAGCATACATGTATTGGGAGTCCTAGCAGAAAAGGAGAGAGATAAGGACTAGAAGGAATATTGAAGAAATATTTAAAACTGAATACTCCCCAAATTTGATTTAAAAATATAATCTAGGTAGTCATGGCAGCCGTGGAGCAGGATAGGCTGGGAGTAGGAGACTAGGTGCAGGAGCTGGAGCCAAAGCCAAAGCCCAAGCCCTAGGGGGAGGAGGAGGAGGAGTGCTGAGTGGCAGCAACAAGAAGTGGCTGTGCTTGTCAGAGGTACCAGGGCCATATCCCACCACTCTTCTGGAGAGGAGAAGTGATGTCAGCATCATTGTGGAGTGAGCTCTTCCCTTAGTTTCTCCCCTCTAAGATACAATGAAAAGGACATTCATAAACCAGCAGAGAGATCCACACAACACAATAGACGTCTGAGAGATCCACACAGCCATATGGTCTGAAGGTGGGTGTGCTGGACCCCCCAGAAGGCAGTGGAAGGTGGTAAGTGGATCTCCTTTCCCTCCCCAGCAGCAGCGATCTAGGGTGTGGGACCTCACACGACTCTGAGAGGAGTATGGGGAAAAGGCAGCCCTCCCCAGGAGGGCTTTCCCTCTCAGAGTTGCCTCCCAGCCCGCAGGAACACTCCACACCAAATCAGCTAAGCAACCATGGGGGTGTCCCTGCCAAGCCATGCATCCCAGGTGGGCAGCCAGTGAGCGCAGAGCAGGAGCACAGGTGGGAAAGAAGGCAGCCCCTCTCCCCATTGTGCCTGGCACATCAATTCAACTGGTCAGCCAGGGCAGGGGATCCCCACAGAGCACCTGCACCTACATGTGTAAAGCAGTGGTGGCCAGACACACAAAGCCCTATTGGCACAGCTTCAAATTGATGGCCACAACTGCCAGGGGTCATGGTTGGCTCAGAAAACACAGCTTCTGCCCACCCGCCGTGGTGGCAGGTAGAATCTATGACCAGATACTACCACTATGCAATGGCAAAAGTCCACCCCATCAAACAGCGTGAAGAAATGTATTAACACTCCAGACCAGAAGGAAAATGACAAGTACTCAGAAACTGATCCTGAAGACACAGAAATTTGTAACCTAAATGACAGAGAATTCAAAATAGTTATCATAAAGAAACTCAACAAGTTACAAGAAAACTCAGAAAGACAGTTCAATGAACTCAGGAATAAAAGTAATGAGCAGAGGGAATTCTTCACAACAGAGATTGAAACTATTAAAAAAAACACTCAGAAATGTTGGAGATGAAGAACACAATGAATGAGAATTTTTAAAAATCTGGAATCCTTAAAAAACAGAGCTGATATTATGTAGGACAGAATTAGGAATTAAAAGGACAGAAATATAGAAATGCTTCAGGTGGAGGAGGACAGAGAACCAAGACTAAAAAGAAATGAAAAAATTCTCTGAGAAATATCCAACTCAATTAGGAAATGCAGCATAAGAATTATAGATATTCCAGAGGGAGAAGAGAGGGAGAAAGAAGCAGAAAGCTTTATCAAAGAAATAATAGCTGAGAACTTCCCAAACCTGCAAAAGGAGCTGGAATTACAAGTAAATGAAGCTAATACAACTCCTAATTACATCATTGTAAAAAGACTTTCTCCAAGGCATATATTAGTAAAACTGGCAAAAGACAATGACAAAGAAAAAAATATTAAGGGCAGCAAGGCAGAAGAAAACAAAGGAAATTCCTAGAAAGGAATTCCTATCAGGCTTTCAGCAGAAACCTTACAGGCTAGGAGAGAGTGGAATGATATATTCAAAATACCAAAAGACAAAAGCTTTCAGCCAAGAATACTTGATGCAGCAAAACTATCCTTCAGATACAAAGGAGAAATAAAAAGTTTCCCAGATAAACAAAAGCTGAGGGAATTCATCGCCACAAGACCCCACACACACACACACAAGAAATGATCAAGAAGGCCCTCATACCTGAGAAAAAAATAAAGGGTTTACAAAGCCTTTAGCAAGGAGATAAATAGACAGACAAAATCAGAAAACTGCAGGTCTCCATCAGAACAGGTTAGCAAACACTTAATTATAACTTTAAAGATAAAGGGAAGGAAAGCATCAAAAATAACTATAATCACTTCATTTTAATCACAAACTCACAGCACAAAACGGAATAAGTTGTGACAACAACAACTTAGATGGGGAAGAGGAAAGGGATGGCCCCTGCTTAGACTAAGGAGATAAGAGGCTATCAGAAAACAGACTATCTCATCTATGAGATCTTTTATACAAACCTCATGGAAACCACTAAACAAAAAATCAGAACACAGACACAAATGATAAATAAAGAGAGAACTGAAAAAACCATCACAGAGAATCACCAAACTGAATTGGGAGTTGGAAATACACAGGATAAGAAACAAGGGAAATACAGAACAACCAGAAAACAAGTCATAAAATGGTAGTATTAAGCCCTCATATATCAATAATCACTCTAAATGTCAATGGATTGAATTCTCCAACCAAAATACAGAGTGGCTGGATGGATTAAAAAACAAGACCCAACAACATGCTGCCTCCAGGAAACATGTCTCAGCATTAACAACAAACACAGGCTCAGAGTGAAGGGATGGAGACAATACTCCAAGCTAAAGGTAAACCAAAGAAAGCATGTGTTGCCATACGTATATCAGACAAAGCAGACTTCAAGATAAAAAAGACAATGAGAGACAAAGAAGAGCATTATATAATGATAAAAGGGACATTCCAACAAGAGGACATAACACTTATGAATATATCTGCACCTTACACAGGAGCACCACAGTATATAAAGCAACTATTAACAGACCTAAAGGGAGAAATTGACAGCAACACAATAATAGTAGGAGACCTCAACATCCCATTTACATCAATGGATAGATCATCCAGACAGAACGTCAACAAGGAAACAGTGGCCTTCAGCGAAATACACCTGTGCTCCCTGGGAAACTCTCCCCTATACCCCAGCAACTCCACCAGAGCAGAAGCCCAGCCAGGGCCGCTGAGTGTGTTTGTAAAATTATAAATCTCAGTAATTTCCGCATAGAGCAGCAGCTCAGAGCATGCATTTTGAGATGGCCTCAATGCTGCTCGGTGACTTTGACCTCCTGACGTGACCCCTGAGCCTCAATCTCCTCCATGCCTTGGGGACCATGAAGCCACCTGCCTTACAGGGCTGTGGGGAGGACATGTGGAGTGAGCAGCAGTGCCTGGCACACAAGTCCCAGATCAATGGAAGCTGCAATTGCACAATGATGGCAAAGGCCATCAGCCTCATGATTGTACTGTGTGCTCATTGTACTCACAAGGTTTCCTCAAGGCCGTCGGATCCTGGACAACAGACCCCTAGTATAAGGGAGCTCTGCTTGAATTACAGGTATGTCTGTCCCTGCCCTTCATATCTTCATTAGAGTGACTGCATGGGAGAGCACGACACATCCAAAACAAAGGGTGGATGAAGACAGTTTATCCAGGGCCACTGTGTGACCAACACTCTGACCATCCTGCCCGCCTGCTAACACCACTTGATTCTCTGACAGTGCTGGGTGGAAAGTTGCTGCCCACAGGACAGGACATTCAACTGAGGCCAATGAGAGGCCACAGGCTGGATCCGGGAGCTCCACAAGGAGCCTGTGGTTCTTGTCCTCCCAGTCTATTGAGTGGCCTCAAAACTGGTCTCCCTGCCTCCCTGCCTCCCAGTGACTAGAGTTCCCACCAGTCCATTCCTTGGCCATACTTGCAAAGCTGCCTCCCTGCCACTGCCCCTCACCCCCTGCACAGGACTTCGAGGTGGCCCATTGGTCCCGGTGCCAGCTCACCTGGGTTTGCAATGCCAAGCCAGCCAAAGGAAGTCTTCCCAGAAAGTCCTGCTCCAGCCTGGGACAGTGTCCCCAGGGCCCTCAAAGCCATCCCCGCACTGCTGGCCTGGCCTGTCAGCTCTCTGTCTTCCCACTCCTCCTCTTGGTTGTGAGTACCTTGGAGCAGGGACCCACCATCACCTTCTCCCCAGGCTGCAAGTGCCCAGTCCAGCACCCGGCACATGGTCTGATAGTGGGGGTGGAACAGAATCCAACGCCTGACCAAGGCAGGATGCAGGGAAGGCCAGGTAAACTGAGGAAGGTGCACTGGGCCCCAGCAAGCTAAACTGTCTGGCCCCAGGCCTGGCAGGAGAGTGGGGTTGTGAGAATTCAGAAAGGGAGGAGCAGCTTTCACAAGCCAAGCAGGAACTGCAAACATTGAAAGCCAATACCAAGAGGCTACAGCTCTGGGGAGCCATCTCTAGGTGGCCATCTCTGAGTCGGAGATGTCCAGAGGCACCCTGGGAAGAAGCTGATCCTCTTACTGTTGGGATTAAGTGAGGGAGAGAACTGGCAGGACACGGAGATGGGGAGTGCATCCTGCACGCCCTGCTTCAGTTGGGGGAGAGAATACTGTTTCCAGAATGAGACCTTGCTTCACATACCGCTGGCATGGGTTGAGGGGCCTGACACCTACCCAGGAAATGTCCCTTCTCCACCCTCTGGGGACCTGAGCCTTCCCATTTGAGTGGGTTTTGGCCTGCAAGTTCTTATCAGCTTCACCGATGAAACAACAGCCTCAAATCCCATTCCTTTTCTTGTTGAAGAAGGAAGGTGCCGAGGCCGGCGGCAGTGGCCCAGCCACGGCATGGTGTGGTCACGCCCCTGCTTGGAGACTGATCCAGAGGCTGAGCAAAAGGGAGGGCAAGGTAGCCACAATTCCAGCCAGACAGTGGCAGGCCATGGCACAGGGTGATGCTGAGGTTTGCATCTTTCCTTGAGGGACCACAGAGTTAGGGGTGGAAGGGATGGGGCTGGAGCAGGGGGGACCTGGCACAGGGAGAGGGAGGAGGGTGGCAAAGGGGGAGGCCTGAGAATCCATTCCTTGTCGTCCTCAGCAGGCCTGTTGGGGTGTGAAGAAATTACATCATCCCACTTGCTTTCCATCCCCTTGTCTTCTAGAAAGAGTTGGAGCAGCTGATGTTCAAGGACAAAAGATAATGAGGAGGAGGAAGCAGGCCCCCTCCTCTGGGGACAGAGTCACATCCTCTACTAAGCCACCCTAGTACCCTGAGCTTCCTGGCGGCTCAGTCAACAAGGGCGAGTGCCCACGCCACATTTCTCCAAGACAGGAAAGTGGACAGAGGCACGAGGAGATTCATCACCGGGGTGGCGTCAAGAGCTAGGAGGCCCAAGGACCAGTTTGAAATCGACTTAGGAAGGGTCTCCTGGTCTTTGAACTGGCTGGTCGGGTGACTAGGGAGCTCTGAAAACAGCGCTGCTTCCTCTCCACCCCCAGATCCAAAAGTGCAATGGCCATGACCCGGTGGAAACCATGGAAGCTGAGCCAGCAGCCAGCCAGGTGAGGGTCCTCAGCATCACTGCCAGCAGCCTCCCAGCTGGGAGAAGAGGGGTCGAGTAGAGGCAGCCACTGAGAACAGTTGCCCTGGTGCTGGGTCTGTGTGTGTGTGTGTGTAAGTGGTGCATGTATTAATGTGTGTGTATACAGTTTTGTGGGTGTGTAAATCTGTGTGTGCATGTGCTGTGTGTCAGTATGTTAGCATGTGAGTAGCATCTGAATGTGTGAGTGGTTTGTGAGTGTGTGATCTGTGTCTGTGTGTATTGAGTGTACTAGTGTGAAGTGAGGGATACAGAGAACCCTATGCCCCCACCCCCCACCTGTGATCCCTCTGATCATTGTGACCTCCCTGAGAGTGCCAGTACAAACCTGGGAGGTGAAGGTCACTCAGGAGGAGGCAGATGAGATATGGGAAGGCGAGAATGTGTTCTGGGGATGAGGCTGTGACTGCGTTAGGAAATGCGAGGCTAATGTGGCAGCTGGGTGGCAGGATCAAGTCCAAAGACCCCTGGTTCTTCCTCGGAGCCTGTGCAATGCTGGGGAGCCAGGCTGGGGGTAGGGCCTTCCCTTTTCTCCCCCTACCCTTGTTAAGTACCTGGAGAGGCCAGCCCTGCACTGACCTTCCCTTGCCCTTCCCTGCACCCTCTAGCAGCTAAGTCATGCCAACATGTAGGCTCAGGGCAGAGAGGAAAGGCCAGTCTCAGCTCCCTTTATAAAGAGGGTCCAGGCTGGTCTAGCCCTCAGGGTTGGTGAGTGTGCCCTGCCTGGCCTGGTCCTAGGTGCCTGGTGTGGTGGGGGGTGTCAGTGCACCTAGAGGAGCCCAGTGCCCACGAAGCAGCCATGGGGCTGCTGACCGGGGAGACACTGGGATCCCTGGCCGTGGCCATGGCCATCTTCCTGCTCCTGGTGGACCTGATGCACCGGCGCCAGCACTGGGCCCCACGCTACCCACCAGGCCCCATGCCCCTGCCTGGGCTGGGCAACCCACTGCAGGTGGACTTCCAGGACACAGTTTGCTGCTTTACTCAGGTGAGGAACGTGGGGGTGGGCACAGAGGTCCCGGGGACACCACTGAGCAGCAGATAGTGGGTGCTGGGTGAAGCCACAGGCTGGACAAGGAGCTGGGAGGAAAGGAGGAGGCAGGTTTGTGAGGCCTCCTGGGGGAGGGCATATGTGCAGGGTCTGGAGGACAGTTTGAATTTTCCAATCAAAGGTCAGAGAGGGAAAAGGCCTGGAGGGAGGTGAAACTTGGCAGCGGGTTTGGGACCCAGTGGGACAGAGCTTAAGTTATGTGAGCCTGAGTCCCTTCTGATGACACCAGGAGGAAAGGTCTTGAGATTGGGGCAGAGGAGTCTGGACATGAGACCCATTTACATCAGGAAATTGAGGTTGAGAGGGACAGTGACCAGGTTCAAACTTTTGCTGCTGTGAGACCTTGGGCCTCACTGCTCACGTCTATGAACCTCTGTATCCTTACCTGTAAAACAGGATGCTAACCTGGTCTTCTGACAATGTTGATGACTTCTGCAAAGTAATAGCTGGGATGGTCTGATCCAACGTGAGGTCGTCAACCAAAGATGTTGTGACCCCCGGTGTAACGAAGCCAGATAAAGTCCTTGCACCTGCTCGCTGCCGGCGGCTCAGGGGTCCCACAAGGCTAGTGCCAGGAGGCAGGGGCCAGCAACGTGGCCGGGGGTCAGACTTAACCATCGCCCTTGACCGTCGGTCTGCAGCTGCGGCACCACTTCGGCGACGTGTTCGGCCTGCAGCTGGCCTGGAAGCCGGTGGTAGTGCTGAACGGGCTGGCGGCCATACGCGAGGCTCTGGCGTACCTCAGCGAGGACACCTCCGACCGCGCACCTGCACCCATCTTCAATCACCTGGGATTCAGGCCGCGCTCCGAGGGTAAGCGGAGGAGGAAGGGACCACACCCCGGCGGGGTCTCGGCCCTCAGGGACCCGAGATCCGGCAGGGTCAAGCGGAGGCAGAGTGGTGGTCTTCTGGCCCAAGAAAGAGTCAGCAAATGTGAAAGGGCAGCAGGTGGAGGAAGGAGCCTTTGCCAAGGGTGGCGAGGTTGGCATGGGCGGGGCGAAGGGCGGGGCCTTACAGGGGGTGGGCGGGGCCTTACTGGCGTGGGCGGGGCCTTACTGGGGTGGGCGGGGCCTTACAGGGGGTGGGCGGGCCCCGGGCGGCTGAGAGTAAAATGGGGATGTCGGAGAGGCAGGAACAAAGAGGACGGAGTGAGTGTGGGCGGGGCAGGAGGTGGGCCGAGACCTTCCCTGAACTGGAAGGGAGTCACGATGGGGAGAGCCAAGACTGGGGCCAAGAGATGCCGGCTGTGAGTAGACCCCTCGAGCCGTGTGGGCGGAAAAAGGGTTGTACCTGACCCCAGCCGGAAGCGGGTGTAAAGTGGGCGGGATTGGGGGGGTGGGAGCGATGTGGTTTGTGCAGTGGGAGCGGGTGCGGCGCCGTCATCAGAGGGGGCGGGACTGCGAGAGTATAGGGCAGGGGGCGAGCACTTCCTGGACGCCCGGGGCCGCTTCGTCAAAGCAGGAGGCCTTCATGCCCTTCTCAGCAGGTGCCTGTGGGAGCCTGGCTCGCTGCCCCCTCCTGAGGAAGTCTTGGTGCCCAGGCCCCCAGCCTCACTGGCCCCCCATACCCACCCACAGGCCGCCGCTCGTGCCTCGCGGAGCCCCTGGCACGCATGGAGTTCTTCCTCTTCTTCACCTGCCTCCTGCAGCGCTTCAGCTTCTCGGTGCCCACTGGGCAGCCCCGCCCCAGCGACCACGGTGTATATGGTGTACTGGTGACCCCCTCCCCCTACCAGCTCTGTGCTGTGCCCCGCTAGAGGGGGGCACCAAGCCCCAACCCCCTCCTCGGCCAGGGCCCTGATGTCCAATAAACCAGTATGATGGCTCCAACCTGGCTTCAGTCCCACCCAGGCCCCCTGACATGCTCCTGGCAGGGATGTGGCTTCAATAGACTCCCCAAGGCCAGCTCTTACCCCTCCCCGATCCAACCTTACCTGGCATTTGAACTCATTTGAGAGATGGGCATATTGAGGCTCACAAGGTGACAGCTTACCGCTAGTCACCAATGGACACTCAACACTAGCTACTCAAATTAGTGACAAAATCTATACATAGGTCCTGGCTCCTGCTGGGAGGAGCTAGAATAGGCTTCTGAGACACATCATTGAGGCCCTGGTGGGCATGGGAAGCGCCCCCACTCAGTCTGGATACCCACAGTTCAGGCCCAATCATACCCAATGCACACCATGTGCCAGCAGCTCAGTCAGCACCATCTAGTCTGCTGCCTCACTTCATCTACGACACCCCAATAGGTGGGGAACTCAGGCCACTGGGAAGGGATGTGCCAGGTGAACACCCAGGCTTACTCCTTAGGTGCCAGCGCCCTCCCAGGGAAGCCTGATGGCAGTCCATGAGTGAGCACCTCCCTGAACCTCTCAGTCACTCCAAGTCCCAGCCCCTCAGGGACGCTCATGTCCAGGCCCCTGCCCAGTAGGAGTTGCTCACAGCCAGGCTGGAGGTGGAGGAGGACACTTCTCTGGGCTCTGACCCAGGGCACGGTCCTCAGAGTGGCTGGGTCAGGCCTGGCTCTCAGGAGGCTGGGCCATGGGCAGGAAATGAGCCTTGTGGGCTGTTGGCATGCCCCAGGGACAGGGGTGAGCCTTGGACCCCTGTGACAGTGGGATGGCCAGAGGAGAAGGAGGTCACGTGGGGACCTTGGAGGAGCACACTATGGCTCTTGTCCTTGCTCTGCCATTCCAGTCCATGACCCTGTGCCAGTCTCTCCCTGCCCTGGGCCTCTGTTTCCCCTTCAGCCAATGAGATGGTATACCAGATGGCCACTGGGTCCTGTCTTCCTGCTCTGACTCTGTGGCTGTGACCTTGTTAGCCTGGAGCCCGGGCTGAGGGCAGGGACTGCCATCCTCCGCCTGTCCCCACCCCCACAATTGACTAGCTCTGGACTGAGCACACAGGCAGTGCCCAAGGGTTTTTAATGACTGTTGCTTACCCGAGCCATGGGCAGAACCCCTGGTGCATTTAGGTAACAGCTTAGGGACCACCTACGCTCAGGGTGGAAGCAGCTTCTCCAGGCCTATTTTTCAAGAGGAGCTGCACCCAACATCATCCCTGACAGGGGTTCCATCAGTGTCTTCCAGGTGCCCTCATGACAGGGAGCTCCCAGCTCTCAGAACTCAGAGAACTTGGTCTGTTCCTGGGCACTGAGTCAGAAAGCCAGCCAGGGCTCCCTTCAGCCTCTTCGAAGTATCCACTGTCAAGTCAGGGCTCGGTGGCAGGTGGGGGGTGATCCTCTAGCTTGTCAAGACAGAGAGTGTGGATGGGGCCACACTGTGTTTGTGAAGATGTGAGGGCCCTGAGAGGAGGCAGGTGGAGCTACAGAAGCAGCAACTCTGTGGATTTATTGATACTTTGTCATTTGTGGTTCAGAGTCTTGGAGATGTCAGAGGCTTGGAACCAGCCCAGCTACAGCTTCCTCAGGAGCTGGGGGACCCGGCCCCTGGGTCTTTCCTCCTTGCTCTTCACCTCAGAGGCCTCTGCAAAGCACAAGCAGGCATGGCCTGTGGGTCCCCTGCTGGGAGGACCTTTCCCCAGGTCCAGGGGACCCCTGATGCCAGGGGAGCAGGTCAGCATTGATAAAAGACTAGGTATTCCTCCAGTCCAAGGGGAGTGGTCTCAAGTTCCTGCCAACCAGGAAGGAAGCAGGAGGCAGGGGATGCTCATTCAGGAGGGTCAGGGCATTTGGCCACCAGGGGTCTTCCCTTCCCACCCTTAGGCAGGAGCATCTGAGAGGAGCTAGGCTATCTGTGACCTCTGCAGGGTCACTGAGATTAGCGAGGGGGCACTCCTGCGACAGCAGGATGGGGTCCACTGTCTCACCAGAAAGATGTACAGCAATCTCCTTTCGGACATTTTTACCTTCCTGGGAAGGAAGAAGGAGCACAATGGTGGGACGAGACGGGTTCTACATTGTGCTCATGGGGAAACTGAGACCTCACTTCATGAGAAATCAGAGGAGGCTAGGATTCAGACCCACTTTCTGCTCACTCCATGTTTACTGCCTCTCAGCTCCACACAGAGCTCCTTGCTCCACTGAGATGGCAATTTGGGCCAGTGGTCTTGGGGGTGCCCCCCCAACCTCCTTCCCCACGGCCTCCCTGCCCTGCACTGCTCCCGGGCTTCTCACTAGGACCCATGCTGGGGATGTTCCAGTTGAGGCGCCAAGCTGCCTCACCTCCCAGCTTGGGGTCCCTGCCACCTCTTCGTCCTCAGCCACCTCCTTCCCAGCAGGAATGGGGCTGGCTGCTTCCTCCCCTGGGGACCTCACCTCCCCGTCATCCTGAGACAAGATGTCAGTCTCCTCCTTGGGGGCAGCATCATTCAGTCTTCCCATTGCTTTGGGGGTCATGGCCTGCAGGGAGGAACAAGAGGGCAGAATATAGGCAGAAAGGCCCTCAGAATGCCTCCTCCCTCCCCTTGTTCTCCGCACTTGGACTGTGTATAGTTCTTTGCTTTTCCAGGGATGTACTTCCCTTCTCAGCTCAAGCTGTGGTGCAGTTGCGAGTTTCCTGGAGGGGGCGCTGCCACTATCTCTGGGACTCGCTGCCATGAGCTGAGGTGTCCCTGGGTCTCATGGAGCTCTGACAGGAGACAGCCCCAGCCCTGGGCCCTTACAGGGGAGGCCTCACTTACCTCAGAGGCTTGCTTCTTCCCGCTCTTAACTCTGCGTCTCTACAGAGGGAAACAGGAGAGGTGACACACAGCTATGAGTGGCTGGAAGTCTTTCCCTGGCTGGCCCGTTCTCTCACTGTGCCTTCCAAGGGTGCCCAGGACAGCCACCCCACTCCAGGGGAAGAGGGGACCCCAGCCCTTACCCACCTGAGTGGTCACAGGGTAGCACTTATCCATCAGCCCCCACACTAGCCTTAAGGTCTCTCCTATGGGCTGCATGACAAGGAGAGAGAGGAGGAGGAGGGGAGGCTGAGGTGACATCTAAGGGCTCAGCTACGCACTAGCCCACCATCAATGCCTGCATCTGCAGACACGTAAAACTACCAGAGATTTAAGGAAAACTTCAAACAAACAGTAATTGATGTCTTTAGAAAGATAAAACTTTGCAGTCATAAAACAAGAATAGGCTCTAATATAGAAATATTCAAACAACCACCACTAATTTGTGGAAAACAAAAATATGATATGATAATGGGAATGAAAAATCTCAGCAAAGTGTAGAAGATAAAAGTTGAAAATATATTTCCCAGAAAGAACAGAGAGAGATCAAGAGCCCCAGCAGCTAAATCACAGATCTTTCTGAAAGAAGGAACAGATACTGGAGTGGCAGAGAGAGACACCAAATAAAAACATTGCTTTTTTATCAAGACAATCTCCCAAAGATGAGGGCAAATGAGTTTCCAGATGAGAAGGAATCACCAAGCGTCCAGGAAATGGATGAAGGAGACCCATCCCAGATTATGGCATAAATAGTTTCAGAACACTGAGGACAAAGAAGAACCTAAAAACTTCCAGAGATGCAAAGAAAAACGTCTGTTTCAGGAATTCAACTTTCACCAGACTTTTCAACACCAACCTTTGAAGCCAGAAGACAATGAAGATCTTCAAAATCTGTGAGAAAATTATTTCTAGTCTAGAATTCTATACCTAGCCAAACTCTTAGTTGAGTATGAATTAAGACCTTTTCAGACATGTAATATCTCAAGATTAGCCCTCAGGAAGCACCTGGAGGTTATACTCTACCAAAATGAAAGAGTAACATGGGCTCCCACACATGAGAGAAGTGAAGTGGTCCCCAGAACAACGGTGAAGAGAGATCCCACAACAGCTGAGCATCCCATCCAGATGGAAACAGGAGGATGGAGGGCTCCATGAGCTATGTCTCCATGAAAACGATCATACTGATAAATCAGCTAATTTGCCTAAATGTATTGCAAGGAGATTTATATTTTTGGCAGAGAGCTTGGATGAATTAATTATGGATAGAGAAAACTAAAATTTAAACAAAGAGGCAAAACCAAAATTATACACAAAGAAGGGTAATCATAGTATACTACGTGACTCAGCTAGGAATACTGTTTACATTGTTTTAAAATGTAAACCTTCAATATTGGTCTAATAAAAATTATGACATACTTATAGTCATGTGTCACTTAATGACGGGGATACGTTCTGAGAAATGCATCATTAGGCCATTTTGTCTTTGTGCAAACATCATAGAGTGTACTTACACAAACCTAGATGGTATAGCCTACTACACACATAGGCTATATGGTACTATTCTTATGGGACCACTGTCGTGTCTGCAGTCAATCATTGATCGAAATGTCGTTATGTGATGCATGACTATATTAGAGTAGCTAGAAAAAAAGAAAGTGAAGTGGCAGTGGATGTGGAACAACTGGAACCTCTCTTTCATTGCTGGTGAGAATGCAAAGTGAGTACC
Organism: Diceros bicornis minor; assembly: GCF_020826845.1. Taxonomy (NCBI): domain Eukaryota; kingdom Metazoa; phylum Chordata; class Mammalia; order Perissodactyla; family Rhinocerotidae; genus Diceros; species Diceros bicornis. Next base: position 8,358,195 of record NC_080764.1, read on the forward strand.
AGCCACTTTGGAGAACTTTGACAGTTTTTTACAAAACTAAACATATACTTACCACATGCCCCAACAATCCCACTGCTAGATATTTACCTAAGTGAAAAGAAAACCTATGTTCATACAAAACTTATACAGGACTATTTACAGTGGTTTTATTTGTAATTGCTAAAAACTAGAAACAATCCAAGTGTCTCCTAACTGGTAAATGGACAAACTGTTGTACATCCAAACAATGGGTGACTACGTGGCAATAAGAAGAAACAAGTTATTGCTACACTCAACAATTGGATGGATCTCAGATTCATTGTGCTAAGTGAAAGAAATCAGACTCAAAAGTCTACATATGGGGTGTTTTCACTTACAGGACAATCTTGCAAAGGTAAAACTATAGGAACAGAAGACTGTTCACTGGATGCCAGGTGCTGGGAGTAGGGGAAGGGTTGACTACAGTGAGTCCAAGGGAATTTTTTGAAGTGATGGAACTGTTCTGTGTCTTGGTTGTGGTGGCGGTTACACAACTGTATACATTTCTCGAAACTCACAGAACTTTACACTAAAAAAGATGAATTTTACTCTATGTAAATAATACCTTAATTTTAAAAAAATGAATAAAAGTGCCTACTGTTGGGGAGGGAGACTTAAAAGCCAAGATCATAAAAATCAGCAGAAATGATACTTAAAAATTTTAACAATTGAAGATGTCATTACTCAGATTCAAAAATTTACAACTCCAAAAACCAGAATATAACTGTGTTGGAAGGCTGGAGAGAGGTGAAATGTGTATTGGAGGTGGCACTAAGTGTACAGTTGTTGCAAAAGCTAAATCCTCATGTTCCATTATAGGAATTCACTGGATAATGTTTAAATCTGAAAAATCAAGACAAAGCAGGATAGGCTTTCTATTTACAAACACAGAGGCAAAATCGAAGGCTATAGCTGGAAAAGTTGGAAGCTGGAAAGATTCCCCTCTGGGTTGCAGGAATCATGGGTGATGAGTGGTGGGTCAAAAGGCAGCTAGTTTTTTGTTTCAAGTCTTAAAACTTTGACACATCAAATTATGTACATGCATTTCTTTGACGACAGTATAACTTTTCAAAATGGAAATCTGACTGGTTAATTTAAAAAAAAAAAAGGAAGCAAAATGGGACTCAGTGATCTTCAAGGCACCTGCCAACACGGGCCTTCTTAGTGGCTCCCCAGCCTCCGAACAGTCACTCCCACAGGTGCAGCCCACACTTTTCAGTGTTGCTGGGTCACAGATAACCTTGTCCCCACAGGAATCTCCTCTTTCCAATAGCACTGGATGGAGAGCAGGAGGCCTCCAGAGACCAGGTATGTTGTTCTGTCCTGTCACTTGCGGTAGCCTGGGTCTAGTCACTGTCCCTCTGGGAGCCTGTTTCCTCATCTTTAAAATGGGAGCTGCTGGTTGCTGTGAGGTTTAAGTGACATAACAGATGGGCAGCATCTAATACAGCACGTGGCCCTCAGTGGACATCCAGTCGGCATCCATTTGCATTCTCATGACCAAGGGCTGGGAGTAGGGGCTTCTGCCATAGGTTCCTGCATCTGAGACATCAAAGAGGGTATGCAACACCAGGCAGGTGTCCTGCTCACCCTCACCCCATTCACACAGGAGTGTAGAACTACATTCCAAGGCTACTCACATCCATTAGGGATCATCTGTTCCTTCAGGTGCAGTCTAGGCCACTGCCATGGAGCTCTGAGGTGACCACATAGTCAGCCCATGAGGGGTGGTCCTCTGTTTTGACACTTTGCCAGAAATACAGGGAATTTCCTGCAGAGCCCTCACGTTCACACACACACACACACACACACACACACACACACACAGTTGGTTGACCATCTGAGGTCAAGGAGCATGACCCTTATTCGGGCTACAGTGAGACTGTCCCAGCCTCTAGGCCCTGACAGAGCTCCCTACCTGTGATGATTCCCCAGCAATCTCATGGTCAGGGGCTGTTTTCCCCACAGACCCATGAAAATAGTAGTACACCACTCCTGCAGGAAGGTGAAGGAAGACTTATTAAAACACTTAAAAGAGAGATGTAATTATTTTTAAACATCAATATTTATAATATTCCAGAAATCATATCCTTTTAAACTATTTAAGCCTGTGATGAAAGATATTAGGTATTAACTTAAAATGTGTGAGGGGATATATAGTTTTTCCAATGTATGCAAGCAAAACATTAAAGATCACTGCTGTAGGACGTTATTAGGTTGTGTGGGTTTTTTGGTTTGTTTGTGGGTTGTTTTTTTAACATTGAGTTTAATTTCTTGCATTTTTATTTGTGAGGAAGATTGGCCCTGTGCTAACGTCTGTTGCCAATCTTGCACTTTTTTTTTTTCTCCCCAAAGCCCCAGTACATAGTTGTTTACCATAGTTGTAGGGCTGTAGCTCTTCTGTGTGGGATGCCGCCTCAGCATGGCTGGATGATCGGTGAGTCAGTCCATGCCCAGGATCTGAACTGGAAAACCCCGGGCCACCAAAGCAGAATGTGTGAACTTAACACTACACACTGGGCCAGCCCACGTGGGGTTGTTTGTTTCTTTGCGGGGGAGGAAGTATGCGGTTTAGAGTTAGACATGAGTTCAAATCCCAGGTTCACTATGAAGGTGCAGAGGGAAGGAAGGGAGAAAGAAGGCCAGCTTTGGCTCTGAGCAGAGTGGAGCTCCTGGGGAGCTAGGTACATGGCAACCTCAGGAGGGGGCCTCTGGGAGCCCTGGTGGCACCTGGAGACTGCGGTGGCTCTGAGGGGAGAACCAGTTTTATTCCCAACTCACCCCAGCACCCAGGCCCTTACCTGCAAGAAGGGAGATCTGTACTACATACAGGGTCCTGTAGAGCCTGGAAGGAAAGCAGAGCTGAGTGGGAGGGTGGGGTCTCCCGGGCCATCACCGGTGGTCCTGGCTTTCCTCCCCAATCTGAGCTCCAGGACCTACTCCACCAGGGCGTGTCTAATCAACACTGTGGATGAATCAATCCCTCAGCTCTAACAGGGCTCAGCCTGGGCTCCCTGCTGACTGGCCCTCATGACTCTGTGTGTCTGCCTACTTCAAAAGCCAGACATGGAGCCTGGAGCACACAAGGACCCCCTGACCCCCTCCTGTCTCCTTTCCTCCTTACATGGGTCCATTTTAGCTTCTGACTGAGCACTGGATTAGCTCTTCTCCCCCTAGCCCTCCAAAGCCCTCTCTTCTCTGGACTGACAGATGCCACAACCAGATTAGAAATAATATCCCATGACCCAACCTCCTCTTCTGGGACCCCCTCCCTCGGGACAAGCAGAGCATCTTTGCACTACCAGGATGGTGGCTACCAGCCTACACGCACACACAGGCATGTCACACCTGCCAGGACCAGGCCCTCCATCCTGACCTTGAGACCCAGAGACACTGTAACAGTCAGGAAAAGGGGAATTGAAAACCCTATTTTCCCTGCCTCTTGGGCCCAAGTAGCGGTCCCACTTTCTGGTCATTCCGGGCATGGTAACAGGGCCCAACCACACTTTACCTCTCTCTCTGGCAGCATAGACCAAACACCATATTCTAAGAAGAGAAGATGGGCCACAGTCAGTGCATCACATGAGCCCGGGACCCTGGTGTTCCTCTACCCCGTGGCTTGAAGGGATCCCAGTGGGCCAGAGGCAGCTTGGGAAATGGCAAGGACCTCACCGGCAGGGCTCAGCCAGGGAGGGCCCTGCTGGAAGTCAGACTCAGGATGGAGTGGGCTAGCACTAGGAGCGTGGAAAATGCTCAGGAATTTCTCCCAAGATCTCAGAGCCCCAAACAAAAGATGGTTTCAATACCCTCAGAGCTAGAGAGGTAGAGTCCAGGGAATCAGGATGGGAAGAGAGGGTTGGGATAGGATTAAGGAAAAAGATATAGCTCTATTGAACATTTGGTGTAAGATGTCCCTAGGTGTAGGTGGCTAATTATAATAGTAAATAATCAGGATTAAAAACTGCTAACATTTTAAAGTATTTTCTGTGTTATGTAGCATTTTAGGAATAATTTTGGGAGTATTGGGAAAGATTCCCTAGCCTCTTCAAAATACCCTCTGTGTCTGGAATCCCCCCCCGATCAGTGTCAGAATTCCATACAAACTGACACCATTGTTAAGTCAAGGTCTCCAATGTGAGCTGGACCCTCAGTGTGGCCCACCAAGCCTCCATTTCCCAAGTCAGCTTCCCATCCTCCACATGGACTATTTCAGAATCTCTCTTTAAACCTCCAACCCCATCTCTGCCTTCCTCACATTCAGCAGAGAACACAGGCACCATCAGATGGCAGTTTCCTTGACTTTCTGCCACCAAATCCATACCATTTCTGCTTTCACAGGCCATTTCCTCTTCAGGGGAGGAGGCTGGCCTTCCCACTCTGAGGCTAGCCCCACTCGTTCCCTCCATTCCATCTGGCCTTCTCACAACCTGGGTGTTTGTGGGGCCCCTCTCTCACTTGTGTATTCAGCCTTTCCTTCTCTTCTGGCTCCTTCCCATCAGCATTTAAACACATAACTTGTCTCTTCCATTAAAAAAAAAAAAAGCCTTGTCCCTTGAACCCAGATCCCTTCTCCAGCTACTGTCTTATTTGTCCCTCTCCCCTCACACTAGTCTCCTTGAGAGAGCTGTCTACAATGGATGCCTTCACTCCTCTCCACCTCTCCCTCACTCCACAACACACTTCAATCTGTCTCTGTCCCTGTCAACCTCTGAAACCTCTCTCCCAAGGTCACCCATATGCTCTTAGGTCATCAAATCCAGTGGGTCATTCTCAGGCCTCGGCTCACATCACTTCTCTGTAGGGCACTACAGCATCTCCCTTCTGAATCACCTTCTCTGAGAACACTGATAGCAATATATTCAACAGTAAGCTTTGTTATTCATTAATAACTGGCTGTGAGTGAAGTTATTAGGCTTTTTCTGAGATGAGGTACAGTGGAGGAAAGGAGAGAAAATGAGTCCTGAGGGAGAGGAAAAGAGGGGAGAAGGGGATGCCAAGTAGGAAAAGATGCAGAAAAGGTACGCTAGGAGTCATAAACACAATTTTCACCTGCTTGGGTGGTTTACTGAGGGCAGCCTTTAGAGCCTGATTAGCAAATATGCCAACCCTGATGACGTTAATAATTTGTAGAATATCCTTTGACCATATCAGTGTTAAGGCAGCCTGCTCACCTCCCCTCAGGCTCCAGGACCAAGCCTGAGAAGGGCACTAGAGCCCAGCTGAGTCTGGAAGTCCAGTTCACAGCCCCTCCCTTTCACAAGGAGAGTGGTGTCTATGTGTGACATCATGTCTTAGGGGGCTTTATGACAGAACAACCTCTCAAACCTTCACCAGAGCACTTTATCACTTGCCTCAGGGTGGGTTTAAATCCACACCAGTCAGAGGCAGCACCTTTGTAGGTATCTCTTCAGTTCCATTCAATGCCATCAACATTGTCTGAGCACCTACAATGTGCCAAACTCTATGCAAAGTCCTGTAGGGACATAAAAACAGAAAGGTGTAAGACTTGGTCTTGTCACATAACAAATAAGCACATTTTCTGAATCCAAAACAAGACCACAGCCTGACAACTTCTAAGTGTCATCCATTCATCCATTGATTCAACCAGTGTCTGCTGAGCTTCCATTTGGAGCTAGGAACAATGCTGAGGGAACCGAAAGCTAAGCAGGACACAGAGCCTGCCCTTGAGGAGCTTGAAGACATCAAATAGACATCGTTTGACTCAAGACAATAGTTTCTACCATCCTCAAATTACTATAAACATAACCAAATAATAATTACAAAACTATGGATGGTTAAAACTGAGGAATGCCTTAGTTTCACAATCACATGAAACATTTACCAAGACAGACCTTATTCTCAGCTGTAAAACAAGCCTCAATAAACTTTAAAAGATTCAAGTTATTTCCAATATGTTCTTTAACTACAGTGGATTTAAATTAGAAGTCGGTAAGAGAAAGATCCCTGGAAAATCCCCAAATATTTAGAAACAAAACAAAACACCTTTAAATAACATATGGGTGAAATAAAAAATCAAAAGGAAAGTTAGAAACTATTTTTAACTGAATAAAAATGAGAAAACATCAAAATTTTGGGGATGCAGCTAAAGCAGTACAGAGAAGGAAATTCATAGCACTAAATATCTATATTAGAAAATAAGAAAGGTCTCAAATTGATGACCTCAGTTTCTACGTTAAGAAAGTAGAAATAGAAAAGCAAATGAACCCAAAGTAAGAACAAGAAAGAAAATAAAAAAAATCAGAGTGGAAATAAACAAAACAGAAAACAGGAAAGCAATAGGAAAAAAGCAATAAAACCAAAAGCTGGCTTTGTGAGATCAACAAAAGGTATAATCCTCTGGAAAGAAAAGATCAGGAAAAAAAGAAATAAGAAACAAATGATCAATATCAAGAATGATAGAGGTGACATTGCCACACATTCTATACACACTCAAACGATAATAAGGAAATATTATGAACAACGCTATGCCAATAAGTTTGACAACACAGATGAAATGGAGAAAGTCTTTAAAAGACACAAAGTACCAAAGCTCATGCAAGAAGAAATATATAACCCGAATAACCCTATATCTATTGAAGACATTGAATTTTTTTAACTTTCTCACAAAGAAAACTTCAGGCCCTTAAGGCTTCACTAGTGAATTCTACCAAACTTTTAAGGAAGAAATAATATCAATTCTACACAAACTCTTCCAGAAAAATAGCAGGAAATATTTCCCAACTCATTCTACGAGGGCAACATTATCTGATACCAAAACCAGACAAAGATAACACAAGAAAACTGCAGATAAACATCCTTCATAAACATAGGTGCAAATATTATTAACAAAATCTTATGAAAGTGAAACCAACAACATATAAAAAGGATAATACACATAGTTACAGAGACTAGACTGGTGTTTACCACAGGGGAAGTAGGGAGGGAGGAGGGCGAAAGGGGTGACAGGACTCATGTATACAGTGATGGATGATAATAGGTCTTTGAGTAGTGAACATGATGTAGCGTACACAGAAATTGAAATATAATGATGTACACCTGAAATTTATATAATGTTATAAACCAATGTTAGCTCATTTTAAAAAAGGGTTGCAGGGGGAGAAGAAGGTATAACTATCTAAATTCAGGAATTAAAAAGTGGGGGATCCTTACTTTATATCCTAATTCACCATTTGGCAACCTATAGTAATATTAACAATGTCATGTATTGTGGCTTAATTTTTTATTGTATAATAAAATAATTGTATTGTATATGATGCTCAGGTATATAACTTAGAAAAACAGATACCAAAATAAAATATAGTTCCACCACTTAAAAAAAATAAAAGGATAATACATTATTACCAAAAGAGTTTGTCCTCAGAAATGCAAGGTTGGTTCAACATTCAAAAACCAAAGAATATAATTCACCATATTAACAGACGAAAACAGAAAAACTATACAATTAATAGATGCATAAAAATCATTAGACAAAATCAACATCTGTTTCTGAAAAAAACTTTCAGCAAACTAGGTCTAGCTGGGAACATCCTCAACCTAATGAAGGGCATCTATGAAAAACCTAGAGCTAACAATATACTCAATGGTAAAATACTGAATGCTTTCCCCCTAAGTTGAGGAATAAGGCAAGGATGTTTGCCCTCATCACTTCTATACAACATTGCACTCCAAGTTTTAGACAGTGAACTAAGCCAAGAAAGAGAAGTAAAAGGAAACCAATTGGAAAGGGAGAAGTAAAATTGTCATTTGCAAACAACATGATTGTGTATAAAATCTTATGAGGTCATCCAAAAAGCTACCAAAGTATAGTAAGGTTGAAAGATAACAAGATCAATATGTGAAAATCAATTATATTTCTGTGAACCTAAAACCACTCTGAAAACTAAAGTCTGTTAAAAAATCAATTATATTTCTATATAAAAGCAATGAAAAATTGGGAATTGAAATTTTAAAAAATACCATTTATAATAGCATCAAAAATATGAAATACTTAGGGGAAAATCCGACAAAAGATGTGTGCAAGATCGTACACTAAAAACTATAAAACACTGCTGAGAGAAATTAAAGAAGATCTAAATATATGAAGAGATATTCCATGGTCATGGATCAGAAGATTTAACATTGTCAAGATGTCAATTCCACCCTCAAATTGATCTGTATATTCAGTGTAATTGCAATAAAAATTCCAGCAAATTTTGTTGTTGTTAAAATCAATATGGTATTTCTAAAGTTCATATGGAAATGCCAAGGACCTAGAATAGCCAAACAATTTTGAAAAAAATAAAGTTGGACAGTAATCGAGACAGTATGAGATTGTTGATGTCAGGACAGATGGAACAGAATAGAATCTAGATATAAACCCTTATATTGTTAATTGATTTTAGACAAAGGTGCAAATATGATTCAGTGGAAGAAATATAGTCATTTCAATAAATGGTCCTCGAATAATTGGATATTCATCTAGAAAAAAATGGACTTCAATTCATATCTCGCACCGTATACAAAAAGTTACTCAAAATTGATCATAGACCTAAGTGTAAAACCTAAAACAGTAAAACTTCTAGAAGAAAACATAGGAGAAAATCTTTCTGACCATGGATTATGCAAAGATATCTCAAATATAACATTCAAATCATGACCCATAAGAGAAAAAAATGGATAAAGTGGACGTCAACAAAATTAAAATCTTCTGTTCTTCAAAAGACATTGCTAAAAAATAGAAAGACAAGCCACAGACTAGAAGAAAATATTTGCAAATTATATATCTAATAAACAACTTGCCTAGAATATATAAAGTACTCCCAAAACTCAGTAATAAGAAAACAACAACCTAATTTTTAGAATGGGTAAAGATTTGAACAGGTACTTCACCAAACAAGATAAACAGATTACAAATAAGCACATGAAAAGAGAATCAACATCATTGTTCATTAGGGAAATACAAATTAAAACCATAATGAGACATTACTACACACGTATTAGACGGGATTCACGTGAAGCCAAAAGATGACTGGCTTCCCCTTTCCCCACCTGTGCCAGCAGACAAAAACAGATGCATCAACCACCAGGTGAGAGCAGTGAAGGTGAGACTCCTTGGCCAGAGAAGGGCTGGATGACTGGTAACACACAGCAGGAATGGGGACCCGCAGTGCCCAGAGTCTAACCATGAGTACCCCTTGCCTAGCAATGTCTTATCATGACCCTGCGTAGACTAATGGCACTCCACAGTAAATAAAATCATTCAAGGAGAGTCCAGCAGAGAATCTCAAATACAGACCTGAGCATTTAGCCAGAACTCACCAAACTTTTGAAGAAAACCAACACTCAGAAAGAGAGGCACCAAACTGTACAACAAACAAAACAACTAATGACTAAGGAAAAGAGTTAATAGAGAAAACCAAAGGAGACTTTAAAGCAAATATAATTAAAATCCTCAAAAAGATAAGAGAGAACATGGTACACATCAAATGTGAATTGTCTGTTAGGGAAAAGAAACAATTAGCTATTGTGGAAATGAAAATATAGCTGAAATGTTGGCTTCCCATTACACTTAGGCCCTTTGAGGACTCCAGGTTTCAGCCATGAGGGAGTAGCTGGTATTGGATTTACACTCCCGCAATAAACAAACGTAAAAGAACAAAATATGTACAACCACAACTATTTATAGGCATGGAGAGGAACCAATGCAGGCCTGTGATTCTTGAGAGGTGAGTCCCACATTCACCCAGGTTTTCTGCTGAGGATATTTTCCTCGGTGTGACCTGGAGAGGTGAAGCCAGGACAGAGATCAGCACTCTTATTGGGTACAGGAGGCAGTGATTAGAGTTCAGGGGCTACTAGTGTGACTGGGATTTGAGAGGCAGGGAATCAAAGTGAAGGCAATCACAGGCAAGGAGCCTGAAAGATCTGCATAAAGATGTTCCTCAGATCCCCGGCCGCTAGGTTGAGCAGATGAGACAGCCCAGCAGACAATAGCTTCTGGGAGCTGAGAGCTGAGAGGGAAATTCCAACTTCCCCAGTGCTAGAATGACACTGGAGATTGGGCCTGGCCAGAGTAAAGAGATCTTGGCGCACAATCCCTGCATTCAGTTGAGACTCCAGAAAAGCACCACCCTAGGAGTAAGGACTACACCTAGAAGTCTGGGCAAAACTAAAAGAGTTCCAACTGATTCAAGCCTAAATTCAAGCCTCAAAGCCTGCCAAAACAAAACTTACTATTCCTTTAGAAAATTAATGTAATGCACAACATATCCATGTTGTATAGCTTACAATAAAAAGTTACTAAACTTGTAAAGAAGCAGAAAAAATTACCCGATAGTTAAGAGATAAAATAGTCAAAGCTAACCCAGGGATAATCTAGATATTGGCGTTAGCAGCCCCAATATTCCCCACTTCCTAGTATTATCGCCCTGTGGAATGCCCTCCTTTTGGGTGTGGTCTGCATTTACTGACTCACTTCTAAAGAACAAATTTGGTAGAAGTGAGATGTCACTTCCAAAATAATATTACAAAAAGATAGTGGCTTCCATCTTGGATTCTCACTCTCACTCTCTGAACACTTGCCATGCAGGAAAACAGTTGCTATATAATGAGACAACCCTGTGGGGCGACCCACGTGATAAGGGACCAAGGCCTGCCAAGAATCATGTGAGTGAGCTTGAACGTGGATACCATGTGACACCACCATCACCCCTGCATTGCACTCTCCTCCCCTACCCCAGTTCACCCTTCAGTGAGATCACAGCACCAGCTGACTGTTTGACTGCCACCTCATGGGGGACCTCGAGCCAGAAGCACTCAAATAATCAAATCACCTGGATTCCTGGCCCACAGAAACTGTGACATAATAAATGTTTGTTGTTTTAAGCTGCTTAATTTTGAGGTAATTTGTTCACAGCAATAGATAAAATAGACATTCTAGAATACAAAATACAGTATCTGACATTAAGAACTCACTGCATGGGTTGAACAGTAGACTGGACACAGCAGAAAATAGAATTCATGTGGGGAACAGGTACAAGATGCTCTGTGAGTAATAAATGCTCTGTTCCTGAACCAGAGGTCTTGTGTGTCTGTTAGGGTCTGAATATACACGCACATGCTATGTGTAAAACACGCTATGTTCCCTGTTTGGAAGACTCAACAGTAGAAAGGTGTCATTTCTATATTCAATGCAATCTCAATCAAAATCCCATTCAGATCATTTTTTTTTAATTTTTTGTTTATTGCAGTAACATTGGTTTATAACATTGTATAAATTTCAGGTGTACATCATTATACTTCTATTTCTGCATAGACGACATCATGTTCACCACCCAAATACCAATTACAACCCATCACCACACACATGTGGCAAATTATCCCTTTCACCCTCCTCCCTCCCCTCTTCCCCTCTGGTAACTACCAATCCAATCTCTGTCTCTATGTGTTTGTTTGTTGTTGTTATTGTCTACTACTTAATGAAGGAAATCATACGGTACTTGACCTTCTCCCTCTGACTTATTTCACTTTGCATAATACCCTCAATGTCCATCCACGTTGTCACAAATGGGTGGATTGCATCGTTTCTTATGGCTGAGTACTATTCCATTGTGTATATATACCACATCTTCTTTATCCATTCGTCCCTTGATGGACACTTAGGTTGCTTCCAAGTATTGTGAATAACACTGCAATGAACACAGGGGTGCATGTATCTTTATGCATTGGTGTTTTCCAGTTCTTTGAATAAATACCCAGCAGTGGAATAGCTGGATCATATGGTAATTCTATCCTTAATTTTTTGAGGAATCTCCGTACTGTTTTCCATAGTGGCTGCACCAGTTTACACTTCCACCAGCAGTGTATGAGAGTCAACAAGACCTGCCGCCCACAGGTCCACACAAACAGTCAACACAGTCCTGCCCCGTGTGTGCGCCCTGACCTCCCAAAGTGGACGCAGTCTCTCCACGGTGGGAGCCCCACACACTCCACCACCGTCCCACGCTCTCCACCTGCTCCTTGTTCACGCCCTGCCCCACTGAAGTGGGCTCAGTTGCCAGGCTGCAGAGAATCCAGTCACCAATCTATGCAGGCCCACAAGTTGCCTTAGGGCTTGTTGTTCGGTGGGGCCAGTCTCTAGGGTGGGCTGCCTGCCCTGGCTGAGCTGGATTAAATCGGTGCTCTAGTGGGTGCGGCAGACCCTGGGCTAGCAGGCCCCAGGGAGAACGCCAATGGCCTCTGTGTCAGCACGCCCACACTAGGCCACAACAATGGCCGCCGCCAATGTCCCAGTCCCTGAAGTGGTCTCACCTCTCACTGCAATGCACTCAGAGCCTATCAGGTGAGTCTCTTTTCACCAAAGCACTGTGCACCTTTCTTTCTGGTGATTTTAGGTTGCTTTCTGAAACGAGTGAGTTTGTGCGTGGGCCCTTTAAGAGCTAGTTTTAATTTCTTTGTGAACCAGCTTTTCTGGGGGTACTCCCCAATGTTTTAGCAGCAGGCAAAGTCAGATATTATGCAACTCATCTCAATTGTGCTGAGTCCCCAAAATGCCCACAGCGGGGGCGCTCCAGTCTCAGGGCCCCGCTCCTCCAGGGAGGGCTGCGTACCTTTGGGCTGCTCCCTGGCGGCCGTGAAGTGCTGCTGCTTGTGAAGGCGGCGTTTTTTTCTCTCCAGAAGGGAGTTTCTGCCTCTTCCACCTCAATTAGGATTGTCGCTTGTTGCAGGAGTTCCTCTTATCCAGTTTTCAGTTCTGTCTCAGGGGTAATTTTTCCACAAGTAGTTGTAAATTGGCTGTGTCCACGGGAGGAGGTGAGTTCAGAGTCTGCTTACACCGCCATCTTGACTTGGAACCAAGATAATGTTTTTTAAGTGATAAGCTGATTTTAAAATTATTGCAGTTTTAAAAATGCACAAAATTGCCTAAAATATTTGAAAAATAAGACTTGTTCTAGGGATGTCAAAACATACCTAAACCATTAGAAATTAAAAGTGTGTGGTATTGACAGAAATAGACAACTCAATGAAACGGAAATTGATCCATGTGTCTTTAGACCCTTAGAAGATGATAAAGACATATTTTGATTGTGTGAGAGAAGATGTTAGGATAACTTATTATCCATGCAGAAAAAAAAAACTTTGATTCCTATTTACAACATTCAAATGCACAAAAACAATCTAGATGGATTAATGTAAAATGCTAAATGCTTTAAAACATCAAAATATTAATAAGAGAAAATATTAGTAATCTTGGGGTAGGAGAGACCTTCTTAAATATGACACAAATACTTATAATATATAAATATTCAAATTTCTATATGACAAAGCCATAAACAAAGTTGAAGCCAAACAAGAAATGGGGTAAGTATTTGAGGTACATATAGCAAAGGATTAATATAGAGACTATAAAAAAGCAGTCCTACAAATCAAAAAGACAATGAAACAGAAAAATGGGCAAAGAATGTGAAGAAATATATGTGGCCACATAAAAAGAAGCTCAATTCCATTGGTAATCATGAAAATTAAGTCAATACAAATGAAAATGAAAATACAACATGCCAGAATTAATGGGATACAGCAAAAGCGGTCCTAAGAGGGAAGTTTATAGCAATACAGGCCTATCTCAACAAACAAGAAAAATCTCAAATAAACAATCTAACAATGCACCTAAAGGAACTGGAAAAAGAAGAACAAACAAAGCCCAAAATCAGTAAAAGAAGGGAAATAATAAAAATCAAGCAGAAATAAATGAAATAGAGACTAAAAAAACAATAGAAAAAGTTAATAAAACCAAGAGCTGGTTCTTTGAAAAGATCAACAAAATTGACAAACCTTTAGCTAGACTCACCAAGAAAAAAAGAGAGAGGGCACAAATAAGTAAAATCGGAAATGAAAGAGGAGAAATTGCAACAGACACCTCAGAAATACAAAAGATTATAAGAGAATACTGTGAAAAGCTATATGCCAACCAGTTCGACAATCTGGAAGAAATGGATAAATTCTTAGAATCATACAACCTTCCAAAACTGGATCAAGAAGAAATAGAGAATTTGAATAGACCAATCACCAGTAAGGAGATCGAAACAGTAATCACAAACCCCCCCAAAAATAAAAGTCCAGGACCAGACGGCTTCTCTGGTGAATTCTACCAAACATTCAAAGAAGACTTAATACCTATCCTTTTCAAACTCTTCCAAAAATTGAGGAGGGGGGAAGCTCCCTAACTCATTCTACGAAGCCGACATTACCCTGATACCAAAACCAGAAAAGGACAACACAAAAAAAAAGAAAATTACAGGCCAATATCACTGATGAACATAGATGCAAATATCCTCAACAAAATACTAGCAAATTGCATACAACAATATGTTAAAAAGATTATACACCATGATCAAGTGGGATTTATTCCAGGTATGCAGGGATGGTTCACCATTCGCAAATCAATCAACGTAATACACCACATTAATAAAATGAAGAATAAAAATCACATGATTATCTCAATAGATGCAGAGAAAGCATTTGACAAGATACAGCATCCATTTCTGATAAAAACTCTGAATAAAATGGGGATATAAGGAAAGTACCTCAACATAATAAAGGCCATACATGACAAACCCACAGCTAATATCATCCTCAATGGTGAAAAACTGAAAGCTATCCCTCTAAGAACAGGAACCAGACAAGGATGCCCACTGTCACCACTCCCATTTAACATAGTACTGGAAGTCCTAGCCAGAGCAATTAGGCAAGAGAAAGAAATAAAAGGGATCCAAATTGGAAAGGAAGAAGTGAAACTGTCACTATTTGCAGATGACATGATTTTGTATATAGAAAACCCTAAAGAAACCACAAAAAACTTTTAGAAGTAATAAACGAATACGGTAACGTTGCAGGATACAAAATCGACATACAAAAATCAGTTACATTTCTATACACTAACAACGAAGTAGCAGAAAGAGAAATTAAGAATACAATCCCATTTACAATTGCAACAAAAAGAATAAAATACCTAGGAATAAACTTAACCAAAGAGGTGAAAGATCTGTACACCGAAAACTATAAAACATTTCTGAAAGAAATTGAAGAAGACACAAAGAAATGGAAAGATATTCCGTGCTCTTGGATGGGAAGAATTAACATAGTTAAGATGTCCATACTTCCTAAAGCCATCTATAGATTCAATGCAATCCCTATCAAAGTTCCAACAACAGTTTTCACAGAAATAGAACAAAGAATCCTAAAATTTATATGGAACAACAAAAGACCCCGAATAGCTAAAGGAATCCTGAGAAAAAAGAACAAAGCTGGAGGTATCACACTCCCTGATTTCAAAATATACTACAAAGCTATAGTAACCAAAACAGCATGGTACTGGCACAAAAATAGACACACAGATCAATGGAATAGAATCGAAAGCCCAGAAATAAACCCACACATCTATGGACAGCTAATCTTTGACAAAGGAGCCGAGAACATACAATGGGGAAAAGAAAGTCTCTTCAACAAATGGTGTTGGGAAAACTGGATAGCCACATGCAAAAAAATGAAAGTAGACCCTTACCTTACACCATACACAAAAATTAACTCCAAGTGGATTAAAGACTTGAATGGAAGACCTGAAACTGTGAAACTTCTAGAAGAAAACATAGGCAGTACGCTCTTCGACATCGGTCTTAGCAACATCTTTTCAAACACCATGTCTGACTGGGCAAGAGAAACAATAGAAAAAATAAACAAATGGGACTACATCAAACTAAAAAGCTTCTGCACAGCAAAGGAAACCATCAACAAAACGAAAAGACAACCTAACAATTGGGAGAAGATATTTGCAAACCATACATCTGATAAGGGCTTAATCTCCAAAATATATAAAGAACTCATGCATCTCAACAACAAAAAAACTAACAACCCAATTAAAAAATGGGCAAAAGACCTGAACAGACATTTCTCCAAAGAAGATATACAGATGGCCAACAGGCACATGAAAAGATGTTCAAAATCATTAACTATCAGGGAAATGCAAATCAAAACTACAATGAGATATCACCTCACGCCCGTCAGAATGGCTATAATTAACAAGAGAGGAAACAACATGTGTTGGAGAGGATGTGGAGAGAAGGGAACTCTCATACACTGCTGGTGGGAGTGCAAACTGGTGCAGCCGCTATGGAAAACAGTATGGAGATTCCTCAAAAAATCAAGGATAGAACTACCATATGATCCAGCTATTCCACTGCTGGGTGTTTATCCAAAGAACTTGAAAACACCAATGCATAAAGATACATGCACCCCTATGTTCATTGCAGTGTTATTCACAATAGCCAAGACTTGGAAGCAACCTAAGTGCCCATCAAGGGACGAATGGATAAAGAAGATGTGGTATATATACACAATGGAATACTACTCAGCCATAAGAAACGATGAAATCCACCCATTTGTGACAACATGGATGGACATTGAGGGTATTATGCAAAGTGAAATAAGTCATAGGGAGAGGGTCAAATACCGTATGATTTCCTTCATTAAGTAGTAGATAATAACAACAATAAACAAACCCATAGAGACAGAGATTGGATTGGTGGTTACCAGAGGGGAAGGGGGGAGGGAGGAGGGTGAAAGGGATGATTCGCCACATGTGTGTGGTGATGGGTTGTAATTAGTATTTTGGTGGCGAACATGATGTAATCTATGCAGAAATAGAAGTATAATGATGTACACCTGAAATTTATACAATGTTATACCAATGTTACTGCAATAAACAAAAAATTAAGAAAAAAAAGAAAATTAAGTCAATAAAGAGGTATTACTTTTCTCCCTTTAAATTGACAAAAAATTGAAACTGATAATATTAAGTGTTGAAGTGAGTGTGACAAACCAGTACTTTCAATCACCAATGAGAAGCCCCCTGCCATGCTTTCTGCTGTCCGCACCCTTACAATTCACTGTCTCTGGACAGAGCACAAGGGCAGTGCCCAAGGGTTTCTAATGACTGTTGCTTACTTGAGTCTTGGGTAGACCTCCCAGTGCATTGAGGTAAGAGCATGGGGACACTCAGGGAAGAAGTAGCCCCTCCACACCACTTTTGCCAGAGGAACGCCACCCAACAGCATCTGTGTCAGGGGTTTCACCAACATCTTCCAAGTGCCCTCATGACACAGATCTCCCAATTCCAGTATTCAGGGAACCGAGTCTGTCCGTTAGCACTGAGTAGGCAAGCCAGCCAGGGTCCCCTCAGCCTCTCCAGAGTACCCAAGGTCATGTCAGGGCTTGGTGGCAGGATGGAGTGTTTATAGTTTCTCAGAAGAGGCAGTGTGGATGGGTCCACACTGGGTTTGGGAAGACGTGAGGCCCCTGAGAGGAGGGAGGTGGGCCCAAAGAAGCAGCAATTCTGTGGATTTATTGGATATTTTGTCATTCGTGGGTCTGAGTCTTGGGGATGTCAGAGGCTGGGAACCAGCCAATCCAGAGCTTCTGCAGGAGCTGGGAGACCCAGCCATTGGGGTTTTATTCCACCCTCTCAACCTCGGAGGCCTCTAAAAAGCACAAGCAGGCATGCAAGGTGGATCCTTTGCTGGGAGGACATTTACCCTGGGCCAGGGTACCACATGATGTCAGGGAAGCAGATCAGCATGATAAAACGCTAGGTATTCCTGCAGCCCAAGAGGAATGGCCTCACTTCCTCCCAACCAGGAAGGAAGCAGGAGGAAGGGGAGGCTCATTAAGGAAGGTTGGAGCATCTGGCTATCTGGGCTTGTTCCCCACTCCAAGGGGTGTGACTCTATTTTTTGATGTTTGACTTCTGACAGCCGTTAAGCATGTTCTCCTTCTCTTCCTTTGACCCCCACATCCGGATAAGCTGCTAATAAATCCTGGTGCTCTCTCTTTTGGTTCTACTAGAGTTTCAAACCACCAGACCTCCATCCTTACACATGAGCCCTGACTCCAGCCCATCACCTAACCACAGTAAATATCCTGGCCAATCTCCTTTCCTGGCTCTACCAGGACATTATGGACCTGCTTGAGAGGTCAGTCCTGCTCTGCCCAGAGACCTCAATGACGCAAGTAGTAGAACTTTTCATACCCTCTTGTTGTGGGACTGGTGTCATCAGTCCACATCCACATCAAATTTTGTGTCTGGGAGTTCTCTCCTGCTTTTGCAGTGTGACCATAACAAGAACCTAAAGACTTGCAGGGTTATAAAGAAGAAAGAATTCTCAGTTTTAGAAATGCAACTATCATCAGACTTCTTAACATCAACTCATGAGGTAGAAGACAATGAGGAAGCTCTTTAAAATTCTGTGGGATAGTTATTTCCAATCTAGAATTCTATATCCAGCTGAACTATTACTCAAGTATGAATGGAGACATTTTGAGACATCTAAGCTCTCAGAACACCTCTCAGGAGACAGTGACATCAGCAAAAATGATAGGCCTATGAAAATTGGCCACTCTAGAAGAGAAATGAAAAAACGGGTAAAACGATAGACAACTTTTTCAGAAGTCTGAGCAATAACCAAAATCTCATGGCTACTCAGGAGCACTTTTTCAAGACAGATGGCTGAATCTCAGAATGAACAGCAAGTTCTGTGGCATTTCCACTTCTCTGGTCCTATTCTCCACTCTCCAGCTCAGCAGGAGCCTTGAAAATAACCGCCCACACCCAGGGAAGCCTCCTGAGGGAGCACAGGGCATGGAGCATTTTCAAAGCCTCATTCCCAAAGAATTGTTGCTATTTCCCTGGCTGGGGGTTCCCTGGAAGACCCCATGTGCAGGGCTGTCTGTGTGACCTGAGAGCTCCCCTCATGCAAACAACCTTTTCCTCAGGAGAGTTTGTTGAAGGTAATCAGAAGCCACTGTGGAAAATTAAAGCTTCCTGAGGGAATGGATAACAGTTGGCGCAAATGATACACTAACCACACAGCTTAAAAGGAGAACCTGGGCTTAAGGTGTCCACAGGGGCTTTGAAACCCTCTGACACATTTCTGGGCCATGCACATGTGTAGGGCTGTGTGCAGCTGTGTGCATACTCAGGAAAGACCTGGTGGGGGTGGGCCTTATCTCTCACCTCTGACTGACCTGGAGGTTCTGTGAAAACAGGAAGTGAAGGCTGAGGGAAAGTTGTAAACTCTAAAGCCAGTGCATGGCTGAGTGTTGAAAGTATGTCCCAACACACACAGAGAGCACCTCTGTGCAGCAAAGACTGGGAGAGTGATCAGTTCCAGGCATTTAAGGAAATTTCTAACCAATCTTCAGCTGACCACCAAGCTAACTGAGTATAGACTTCAGTTGCCACACACAACAAGGAATAGAGACTTTATAGAATTAGTTCAGAAAAGTCACTAAACAAAGAAACAACTACGATGACGACAAAAACCACAACACCAACCCTGGGGAGCAAAGAGAATCTGATTTCTGGAGTTACCACATTATCTGATTTGAAATGTCCAACTTTCAACCAAAAATTACAAGACATTCAAAGGAACTAGAATGTATGGCCTATTCACAGGAAAAAAGCAATCAATGGAAACTGTCCCTGATGTTGGAGCTGCTGGAAACAGACTGTATATCAGCTAATTCAATATGTTCACAGGAGTAAAAGAAAACATGTCTAAAGAACTACAGGGAAGTGGGAGAATGATGTGTCACCAACTAAAGAATGTCTGAAATGAGATAGAAATTATAGAAAGAAACCAAGGAGAAATTCTGGAGTTGAAAACTGCAATAACTGAAATGAAACTTCACTACAGGATCTCAGGAGCAGATTTGAACAGGCCAAAGAAAAGTCAGTGAACATGAGCACAGCTCAGCTGAGATGATCCAGGCTGAGGAACAGAAACAAGGATGAAGAATAATGAGCAGAGATTCAGAAACCTGTGGGGCACAATCAAGCATACTTCACACAAATAATGGGAGTCCAAGCAGAACAAGAGAGAGTTAAAGGACTAGAAGGAATATTGAAGAAATATTGAAAACTGAATACTCCCCAAATTTGATGAAAAACATTAATCTACACGTCCAAGAAACTCAGTGAACCCCAAGTAGGCAAGTAGGATAAAATCAGAGATCTATAACTACACACATCACAATCAAAGCGTCAAAGACAAAGAGTTTTGAAAGCAACAAGAGAGATGCAAGACGTGCATCATTATTACCCAAGGATCTGTCCTCAATAATATGTTCATCAGATTTGTAATCAGAAACCATAGAGGCCATAAAGGAGTAGGATGACAATATCCCTCAGGAAGTCACTGGAGGATGTCACAAGCTTGGGAAAGGGCCTCTGGGCTCCACCAGTTGTCCAGTCAGGGTAAATGGGGAGCTCAGAGAACAACCCTGTTGTCCCCCCGACACCCAGATTTAAACTTGCCACAGCTACACCAGAGTCTAGGAATCTGGGCTGTGCTGTAAGCCAGTGAGGACCCTGAGCCTCGCAGGGAGCAGCCTCCACCAGAAGAAGCCCCGCCCAGGCATCCAGAGCCCTCGCTGAGAACCAGGGCACTTGGTACTGGGTCTGCGTGTGTGTGTGTGTGAGAATCTGTGCGCCTGAGTGTAGTGTGACTTTCTGTGTTCATGTGAGTGTTGTCTGAGAGTGGCTGGCTTTGTGAGTGTGTCGATTTCTGTGTGGGGGTTCTGTGGGTGTGTGTGCATGTATGAGCATGAAGGTAAGAGTCTGGGAATAGATGAGTGGTTTGTGTGTGATTAGGTGTGTCTGTGTCTGTGCATGTCAAGTGGTCAGGGTGAGGTGAAGGGGACAAATGGAGACCCTCAGCCCCCTCTGTCTCCCTGCCACCCTCTACGGGTGTGGTCCTTCTCATCGTCAGGCAAGTGCCAATGACCTCCCAGGTGAAGGCCTCTCAGGAGGAGGCAGGTGAGGTAGATGAGCTCAAGAACATGTCGTCTCTCTGGAGACGAGATTGTGACCACATTAGGTAGTGTGAGGCTAATGTGACAGGTGGGTGGGAGGATCAAGTCCAAAGACCCCTGGTCCTCCTTGGAGCCTCTATAATGCTGAGGAGACAGGCTGGGGGTGGACACATCTCTATTACCCCCAACTCCACCCCGGGTAAGGACTTGAAGAGGGGGAAGGGACAGGACTTCTGTGGCCACCCCTGCGCTGACCTTCCCTAGCCCCTCACTGCACCCTCTGGCAGGACAGTCTTCCTGTCAGGTTGGCTTAGGGCAGAGGGCAAGGGCCAGTTTCAGCTTCCTTTATAAAGAGGACCCAGGCTTGTGAAACCCTCAGGGCTGGTGCGAGTGCCCTCCCTTGCCTGGTCCTAGATGCCTGGTGTGGTGAGTGTGCCAGTGTGTCCAGAGGAGCCGAGTGCCCACTGAGGAAGCCATGGGGCTGCTGACCGGGGAGACACTGGGGCACCTGGCTGTGGCTGTGGCCATCTTCCTGCTCCTGTTGGACCTGATGCACCGGCACCAACGCTGGGCCCCACACTACCCACCAGGCCCCTTGACTCTGCCTGGGCTGGGCAACCTGCTGCAGGTGGACCTCTAGGACACTATGTCCTGCTTTAGCCAGGTGAGGAAGGTGGGGGGTGGGCACAGAGGTTCTAGGGACCCCATGTAGCAGAGAAAGTGGGTGGTGATGAAGCCACAGGCTGGACAAGGAGCTGGGGGAAAAGGAGGAGGCAGATTTGAGAGGCCTCCTGGGGGAGGGCATCTGTGCAGGGCCTGAGGACAGTCTGAATTTTCCAATCAAAGGTCAGAGAGGGCAAAGGCCTGGAGGGGGTGAAACTTGACAGTGGGTTTGGGATGCAGTGAGACAGAGCTTAAGTTATGTGAGCCTGAGTCCCTTCTGAGGACATCAGGAGGAAAGGTCTTGAGATTGGGGGGTAGGGGGGAATCTGGTCATGAGCCCCATTTAATCAGGAAATCGAGGTTGAGAGGGACAGTGACCAGGTTCAAATCTTTTGCTGCTGTGAGACCTTGAGCCTCACTGCTCACCTCTGTGAACCTCAGTTTCTTCCTATAAATGGGATGCTAATTTGGCCTTCTGACAATGTTCGTGACATTTGCAAAATCATAGCTAGGTGATCTGGTGCAACATGAGGTCCTCGACCATAAAGGATGTGACCCTCAGGGTTACGAGGCAGGATCAAATCCTTGCACTTACTGCTGGTGGTCCAGGGGTCAACCAAGGCTAGCACCAGGAGACTGGGGCCTGCAACCTGGCAGGGGCCGGACTTCACCAATGCCCTTGACCCTCGGCCTGCAGCTATGGCGCCGCTTGGGGGCCGTGTTCAGCTTGCAGATGGCCCGGACGCCCGTGGTCGTGCTGAACGGGCTAGTGGCCATGCGCGAGGCGCTGGTGCACCGCAGTGAGGACACCTCCAACCGCCCACCAGCATCCATCTTCAAACACCTGGGCTTCGGGCCACAAGCAGAAGGTAAGTGGAAGATGGGGCAACACGGTTCAGTGGTCACTGGGCCCGCAGTGACCCGAGACCCGCCAGGGCCTGGCGGAAACAGGGTGGTGGACCTGCGGTGCAGAGAAGAGTTAGCAAATTTTAAGGGGTGGCAGGTGGAGGAAGGTGCCTGCGCCAAGGCTGGGGAGGTGGGTGTGTGCAGAGTGGAGGGCAGGGCCTTATGGGGAATGGGCAGGAGACAGTGCACTGTGAGCAGGAGGTGGATGTCCGGATGGCGGGAAGTAGGAGCACCAAAACAGTGTGAGCGAGGCAAAGGGCCGACAAGGGCCTTCAGTAACCCTGGAAGGGGTTCACAGTGGGCCGAGCCAAGGGTGGGGCCGAGACTTACATCCAGTGGAGAGAGCTGTGGATGGGCAGAGAGTGGGACCTGTCCCTAGCCGGATGGGGGTGTAAAGTGTCCTGGCCTTGGCGGGAAGGAGAACGAGGTTAGAGTGGGCAGAACAGGCACGAGGCTATGGGAACAGGGGCGGGATGCGGGGCATGTCGCTGGCTAAACGGAAGGGCAGGCGAGCCCTTGAGCTAAGTGTGCTCACAGAGGCAGGCCCAGGGCACACCCGAGCCACACCCACTACCGCCCCACGGCTAGGGGTGGTCTTTGCCCGCTATGGACCCCGGTGGCCGCAGCAGCGGCACATCTCCGTGTCCACCCTGCACAGCTTCGGCCTGGGCAAGAAGTCACTGGAGCAGTGAGTGACCGAGGAGGCCTCGTGCCTCTGCGCCGCCTTCGCAGACCAGGCCGGTGAGTGCTGGGCTGAGAGACAGGAGACAGGGATGGAGGCTGGCAAGAGGAGATGGAGGCGACCCCCTGACCTGCACCTTCCCCTCCCAGGACGCCCCTTTAGCCCCAATGCCCTCCTGAATAAAGCGGTGAGCAACGTGATCGCCTCCCTGACCTTCGGGCACCGCTTCGAGTACAAGGACCCGCGCTTCCTCAAGATGTTGGACCGAACACAGGCTTTGCTGAAGGAGGAGTCCCGCTTCCTGCGCCAGGTGCGGGGTGGAGGGGGCCAAGTAGCCCCATAGACGAGCTCCGTGGAGGAAGCCACCGCCCTGCAATGGGCCTCCGCGGAGGAGATGTGGCAAGAGGCATGTTGGGTCAGCTGGCCCCAGGAGAGCCTAAGGAACCTGTACTTCCTTCATTGGAAGCCACCAGAACCCATAAGATGTAGATTTTATGTTTATTCTTTCGGGGCCCAGGCGTGGAGAGAGGGTCGAGATCTGAACTTGGAGAGGAACCGCATCAATGGTGGGGACACCCTGGAGGATGCTGGGAACTGACTGGCCGAGGTGTACACTTGAGCACGAGGAGGACCCAGGGCCCCACATCTGTGGCCCACACAGGTGCTGAATGCCATTTCCATGCTCCTGCGCATCCCCAAGCTGGTCGCCAAGGCCTTTCCAGGGCAGAGGGCCTTAATGGCCCTGCTAGATGAGCTGGTTGCAGAGCACAGGGTGACCCGGGACCCGGCCCAGCCTCCCTGAGACCTGACCGATGCCTTCCTGGATGAGGTGGAGAAGGTGAGCTGACAGGGACAGGGACAGGGTTGTGGGTTGAGGGCCCCATGAGGGGAGCCCAGGCAAAGTGGCAACTATACCTGGGCTGATGAGTGCAGACTGGGAGGCCATTTGGGGTTTCCTCCCTCTGCCCCTGAGCCCGCCCTCTCTGCACGGCCCAGGCCAAGGGGAACCCCAAGAGCAGCTTCAATGATGTGAACCTGCGCCTGGTGGTGACTGACCTGTTCTCTGCCGGGATGGTGACCACCTCGACCACGCTGGCCTGGGCCCTCCTGCTCATGATCCTGCACCCAGAAGTGCAGCGTGAGCCCAGCCTGGGGGCCCAGTGGGATGGGCCAGGGAGGAGAGGGACAGGCTGGGGGCCCTGAGGTTGGTTGGCCACCAGGAGCTCTGAGCAGAGGCTGGGCCCTGGCTCAGTGATCAGAGGGACCTCCTCCTCCCCATGGGCACAGCCCCTGCACAGGAGTCAGGAGGAGGTCGGGGTCCAGCCTCCTGGGTTCTGACCACTGTGGGGATGCTTGTCTGTCCAGGCCGTGTCCAACAGGAGATCAATGAGGTGATAGGGCAGGCGTGGTGACCAGAGATGAGGGACAAGGCCCACATGCCCTTCACCATGGCCGTGGTCCATGAGGTGCAGCCCTTTGGTGCTGGGAAACTTCTTTGACTGAGAGTAACTTGAAAGAGTCCAGGTGTGTATCAGGCAGAGAGTGCGGCCCAAGCGAGTTTGGTCGCAGGGGTCCAGATGTCCCTCACCCTGGACGCCACTCATGCCAGGAATCTCCTGCCAGGGGACTATGCTCATCACCAACCTGTCCTCAGTCCTGGAGGATGAGACTGTCTCGAAGAAGCACTTCCGCTTCCACCCCGAGCACTTCCTGGACACCCAGGGCCACTTCCTCAAGCAGGAGGCCTTCATGCCCTTCTCAGCAGGTGCCTGTGGGGAGCCTGGCTTGCTGCCCCCTCCTGAGGGAGTCTTAGGGGCATGGAGCCCAGGACCCCAGGCTCACTGAGCCTGCTATACCCACCCACAGGCCGCCGCTCGTGCCTCGGGGAGCCCCTGGCCCGCATGGAGCTCTTCCTCTTCTTCACCTGCCTCCTGCAGCGCTTCAGCTTCTCGGTACCCACTGGACAGTCCCGCCCCAGTCACCACAATGTCTTTGGACCTCTAGTGAACCCATCCCCCTACCAGCTCTGTGCTGTGCCCCGCTAGAGGGGAACACTAACCGCCCAACCTGCTCCTCAGTGGGGGTCCTGATGTCCAATAAACCAGTCTGAGGGCTCCAACCTGGCTTGAGTCCCACCTGATCCCCCTGATCAGTTCTTGGCAGTGATGAAGCATTTTTTGGCTCCCCAGGGCCAGCTCCTACCCCTGCCTGATCCAACCTTACTTGGCATTTGACCCCATTTGAGAAGCAGATATACTGAAGATCAGAAGATGACAGCTTACCCTCTAGTCTCCCATGGAGACCCAGCACTGGCTGCCCTTGTTGGTGACTAAGTCCATGTAAAAGTCTTGACTCCTGGGTGTCAGGGAGCAGGAGGAGTGTGAATGGGCTTCTGATAGGAATCAAGCCCAATCCCTGGCTGGGTGAGCACCCTCAGCTTCAGGGATTCACTACAAGGACTCACAGGAATCAGAAAAGCTGTTATACTCATGGTTATGGTCTTTCCAGAGAAAGATCCAGACAGCATCAGCAGTGGTCAAAGGCACATAGGTGGAGTTCAGGAAGAGCAGGCACAAGCTTCCAGCAGTGTCTCCGGAGGATTCGTGCTGACAGTTCTCAGTTCTCCCAGCAATGATGTGTCACACAGCAGAGAGTATTGCTCACCAGGGAAGCTCACCCAAGTCTGGGTGTTCAGGGATTTTCTTGGGGGTCAGTCACTTATACTTGAAGAGTACATGGCTCAGTTACTCAGTCTTCAGCCCCTCTCAAGGTCAAACTGTCTGGCCTGAGGCCCCCCCCCATAAATCATATTGTTGGCATAAACTATGTGATGTTTATGCTCTGTACCCAGGCCCCAGGTACAGAGACACTCTTATCAGGCACGTCATCCCAAGAGTTTAGGGGATGTTTTCCCAGAGCTTGTCAAGGGCCAGGATTTTTTTTTTTTTTTTTTTTTTTTTTTTTTTGGAATGTGCAGGGATTGAAAACCCCAAACCTACTGAGTAAAGTTTTTACTGCACAGGCCACCCCCCTGGTTTGGGCTTGTACAGCAAAATGGTCTTATTTGTTTGAGTATCTACATTTTGTGTGTGTGTGTGTGTGTGTGTGTGTGTGGTAAAATACACACAACATAAAATTTTCCATCTCAATCATCTTTGAGTTTACATTTAGTTCAATGCTATTAATTTCTCGTATTGTTATGCAACCACCACCCCATCCATCTCCAGAACTCTTTTCAAAATCTTGTAAAACTGAAACCCTGTCTCCATTCAACAATAACTCCCCATACCCCCTCCCCTGGCTCCTGGCAACCACTGTTCTACTTTCCGTCTCTGTGAATTTGACTACTCTAGGGACTTCACATAAGTGGAATCATAAGTATTTGTCGTTTTGTGACTGACTTATTTCACTTAGCAATGATGTCCTCAGGATTCATCGATGTTGTAGCATGTGTCAGAATTTCCTTCCTTTTTTAAGCTGAATAATACTCCATTGTATGTATAGACCACACTTTGCTTATCTCTTCATCCGTTGATGGACACTTGGGTTGCTTCTATCTCTCAGCTATTGTGAATAATGCTATTATGAACATAGGGTACAAATATCTTTTTGAGACTCTGCTTTCAATTTGTGGATATATAAGCACCGGACTGTTTTCCACAGCAGTTACACTACTTTATTATCCCACAAGCAGTGCACAAGGGTTCCAATTCTCCACATCCTCGCCAACGCTTACTATTTTCTGTTATTATGATAGTAGCCACCCTATGGGTGTGAGGTGGTATCTCATTGTGGTTTGGATTTGCATTTCCCAAAAGGTGAGTGATGTTGAGCATCTTTTCACGTACTTATTTTCCATTTGTTTATCTTTTTTGCAGAAATGTCTATTCAAGTCCTTAGCGCATTCTAAAATTGGGTTGTATGTTCTGTTGTTATTGTTGTTGTTTTGAGTTTTAGGAGTTCTCTATATATTCTAGATATGAATTCCTTATCAGTTGGAGTCATGTGCCACATAAGGACCTGTCAGTCAATGACAGACCACATGTATGACGGTGGTCCCATACGTTTAGTACCATATGGCCTATGTGTGTAGTAGACTATAGCATCTAGGTTTGTGTAAATATGCCCTATGATGTCAGACAATGACAAAATCGTCTAAGGACACATTTCTCAGAATGTGTTCCCATCGTTAAGCAACGTGAGACTGCATATGATTTACAAATCTTTTTTCCCATACTGTAAGTTCTAGCAACAGGGTTTTACTCTGTTGATAGTATATTTTGGTGTGCAAAATTTTTTAATTTTCATGAAGTCCAATTTGTCTATTTTTTCTTTTGTTGCCAGTGCCTTTGGTGTCATATCTAAGAAATCACTGCCAAATCCTTTTTCTCCTATGTTTTCTTCTACAAATTTTCTAGTTTTAGCTCTTAGATTTAAGTGTTTGATACATTTTGAATTAGCTTTTGTATATGGTGCTAGGTGAAGGTCCAACTTCGTTCTTTTGCATTAAGATACACAGATTTCCCAGCTCCATTTGTTGAAAAGACCGTCCTTTCCCCACTGATCAGCCTTGGATCCATGTCAAAATCATTTGACTACATATGAGGGTTTGTTTCTGGGCCTTCTTTTCTCTTCCATTGGTCTATATCTCTGTCTTCATGCCGGTACCACAGTGTGTTGATTACTGTAGCTTTGTAGTAAGTTTTGAAATCAGGAAGTATGAGTTATTTTTCTTTTTCAAGATTGTTTTGGTTATTTGGTGTCTCTTGAGATTTCATATGAATTTTAGGATTGGTTTTTCTAGTTCTTTGAAGAAGTCATGGGGATATTGATCAGTCTTGTATTAAATCTGTGAGTCACTTTGAGTAGTCTTGACATCCTTACAACATTGTCTTCCAATCCATAAACGTAGGATGTCTTTCCATTTCCTTGTGTCTTTAAGTTCTCTCAGCAATGTTTTGTAGTTTTCATGGTACAAGTCTTTCACCTCTTTGGTTAAGTTAATTCCTAAGTATTTTATTCTTTTTGACACTATTGTAAATCAAACTGTTTTCTTAATTTCATTATCACATTGTTCATCAATAGTGTATAGAAATACAGCCAATTTTTGTGCATTGTTTTTGTATTCTGCTACTTTCCTGAATTTGTTTATGAGGTCTAAAATGGTTTTTTGTGTAATCTTTAGGTTTTTCTACGTACAAGATCTTATTATCTATGAACAGAGATAAGGTTACTTCTTCCTTTCCATTTGGATGCCTTTTATTTCTTTTTCTTTCCTTATTGCTCTGGCTAAAACTTCCAGTACTATATTGAATGGAAGTGGCAAAAGAGGGCATCCTTTCTTTGTTCCTGATGTTAAAGGAAAACCTTTCAGTTTTTCATCATTCAGCATCCTCTTTGCTGTGGGTTATCATATATGGCTTTTCTTTTGTTGAGGTAGTTTCCTTCTACTGCTACTTTGTTGAGTGTTTTTAACATGAAAGAGTGTTGAATTTTGTCAAATGCTTTTTCTGCATCAATTGAGATCATGTAGCTTTTGTTCTTCATTCTGTTAATTTGGTGTATAACATTGATCAATTTTCATATGTTGAATCATTCTTGGTTTCTATTAATAAACCGCACCTGCTCATAATCCTTTCCCACTTGTATAATCCTTTCAATATGCTGCTCAATTTGGTTTGCTAGTATTTTCTTGAGGACTTTTGCTTCAATGTTCATAAGGGATATTGGTCTCTAGTTTTCTTTTCTTGTAGTGTCTTTGTCTGTCTTTGATATCAGGATAATGCTGGCCTCCTAGAATGAGTTAGGAAGTGTTCCCTCCTCTTCAATTTCTTGGAAAAGTTTGAGTAGGATTGGTGTTAGATCTTCTTTAAATGTTGGGTAGAATTAAACAGTGGAGTCATCAGGTCCAGGACATTTCTTTGTCAGAAGATTTTTGATTACTTATTCAATCTCCTTATTATTTAAAGTCTATTCAATTTTTCTATTTATGATTTAGTCTTGGTAGCTTTTGTGTTTCAGGAATTTGTCCATTTCATCAATAGGTTATTCAATTTGCTGGCTTATAATTGTTCACCGTACTCTCTTATAATGCTTTTCTTTTTTCTGTAGAATCAGTAGTATTTCCCCGTGTTCATTTCTGTCTGATGTTAGTAATTTGAGTCTTCTCTCTTTTTTCTTTGTCCATCTGGTAAAGGTTTCCCAGATTTGTTGATCTTTTTGAAGAACCAACTATTCATTTAATTGATTTTCTCTATTATTTATCTAGTCTCCATTTCATTTATCTCTGCTCTATATTATTTCCTACTAGCTTTGGATTTAGGTTCCTCTTCTTTTTCTCGTTCTTTAAGATTCAGAGTTAGGTAATTGACTTGAGATCTGTTTTAATGTAGGCATTGACGGTTCTGAACTTCCCTGTGAACAGCACTATTGCTAGATTGCATAAGTTTTGGTATATTGTGCTGTCGTTTTCATTCATCTAAAGCTATTTTCTACTTTCTTTTATGATTTCTTCTTTGACCCTTTGGTTATTTAAGTGGTTATTGTTTAATTTCCACATATTTGTGAGTTTTCCAGTTTTCCTTCTGTTATTGATTTCTAGGGTCTGGTGGACGAATATCTTGATCATTCTCAAGTCAGTCCAGCATGACTTGCATGCACAGGCTATATATCAACCGCTTAATCTGGAAAGTTCTACATGGCGTTTAGAAGAGGGGAAGAATAATCCCCTTTCTCAGGTTGAAAGAAACTTTTCAGTAGTTTTCTGATTTTGCCCTTCCCCTACTTGGACTACGTTCTTGGTGACCAGATCATACAGGTGCCTTCTGTTGTCCCAACATAATCTTCCCCTTGAGCATGTTATGAGAGGTCCGGGGATTCGATCAGAGATGTAAAAGACACTCTCCACTCCAAACAAATGAACTGAAGGTATATTTTATTATATAGAGGATAGTAAAGGTGATAGTCTGCAAACAGATCCGAATAGGTCAAATATTAAGAGGGAAAAAACATCAGCTCGACTGGAAAGGGAAAACATCCACATCGACTGAAGAGAAATGACACAAACCAACCGGAAAGAGAAACACCAGGTTGACCAAAAAGAGAACACATCAAATCAATTACTTCACATCAAATCAATTACTTCACATCAAATCAATTACTCACAACATCCACGCCCCACTGCCGGGAGAGCCCTGTCAATCGACGCGGCTGGGCAAGGATCACTCGTCCTGGGCAAGGCGTCCCTTCCACAGGTGGAACTCTCACCAGGTCTCAGTTTCCAGCAGTTTTTATACCATCAATAATTTTCAGAGTAAGCAATTACAGAGTTTGCAGAGCAAGCATTTAGTGTTTCCATGCACAAATGGTTATCACTGGCGTATGTGCTCTGAGCCCCCTGGCTAACGTCCCAGCCCAGTAATTGTGTACGTGCATTGTTCTCTCTGGTTATCATCCTAGCCCGGCACAGATGGCCAGTCCATCCCACGCTACGACGCTCCAAGAGCCTTGAAATGTTACAACTTGCAACTCTCTCCGTGGGAGAAAGGCCAGTTCCCAGGAAAAGGCCAGTTCCCACCACACAGAAAGCAGCTTTATATTTCTTTGTGTGCTGGTGGCTATAGGTCAATGGAGCAGCCAAACATGGCTGTACTCATGTTAAGACAGAGCATCCCTGACACAAGTTGCCATAACTTGGGCCCAATGAAATCCCAGCTTGGTGCAGCGCCAGCAAGCCCCAAACTCTCCTCTATTTTCTTTCTAGCTAAAAACACATAGGAATAGCCTCAGGATTGTATATTAGCCTGTTTCATGGATTTTTTTTTTTTACATTTCCTTATATATTCAGTGAGCCAGCCCTCAGAGGTTAGCTTTATCATTTCCCGATTCCATTGGTAACTTTTACCTGCAGTAACTGACCACAGTGCAGCTGCTGTGTCACACCACAAGTGATGCAGTAACTATTCAGGAAAGAAGATTTGTCAGCCACCACCCCCCATTCTTCCTTTTCCTGAACTGTACCTTCACTACGTTCCAGTGAGGCAGGGTTATTCTAGTGAATGCCACTGTTGAAGCCAACTGTGTCGGGGGTCCCCAAGACCATCCTAGGTTCAATGATTTGCTGGAGGACTCACAGACTTCAGAAATGCTGTTCTATTCACAGTTACCATCCTAGTCTGTTGGGATGCTAGAACAAAGTACCATAGATCGAGTGGACTTTAAATAACAAACATTTATTTCTCACAGTTCTGGAGTCTGGGAAGTCCAAGATCAAGGCTCTGGCAGACTTGATGTCTGGTGAGGGCCTGCCTTCTGTTTCATAGACGGTCACCTTTTCACTGTATCCTCACCTGGTGGAAGGATCAAGGGATCTCTCTGGGTTCTCTTTTATAAGGGCACCAATCCCATTCATGAGGACTCCATCCTCATGACGCAGTCACCTCCCAAAGGCCCCACTAACAAATACCATCACACTGGGGATGAGATTTCAACATATAAATTTTGGGGGGACACAGACACACCATCTATAGCAGCTATGGTTTATTACAGTGAAAGGTTACAGATTAAATAAGCAAAGGTAAAAGACACATAGGACAGACAGACAGACACAGGAGAGCATGGCACAGGTTTCCATTTGTTCTCCTCCAGTGGAGTCATAGGGACAGTGCTTATTCCCCACCAACGATGAGTGACACACGCACAGAATATTGCCAGTTAGGGAAGCACAAAAGAGCCTCAGTGTCCGGGGATTTTACTGGGGTTGGTGTCGTAGGCATGGAGCACGTGGCAGTGTGGCTGCCAGGAGTGACTAAGTCTCCAGCCCCTCCAGAGGCCAGACTGATACATGGAGACGTAGTGTCCCTACCACATGTCACATTGTTAGCATGAATGATCTGGCATGGCCTGAGGCTCCAGGAAAACAAAGATGTGGTTATCAGGCAGAATATTCCCAGTGCATGAATGTCATCTCCCAGGAGCTGGTCAGGGGCCAGTCACTGCTTTACAAGGCGCAGGATGTGAACCCTCCAAACCTGCAGACTCTACCCTTTACTGAAAGGGACTCACTCGGCCTAGATGCCCACATCCCAGACCTGACTCCACCTACCCCACCATGGGCCAGCATCTCAGCCAGCACCATCAAGTCTGCTGTCCCACTTCATCTACGACACCCCCAATAGGAGGGGAACTCAGGGCACTGGGAAGGGATGTGCCAGGTTAATACCCAGGCTCAGTCTTCAGGTGCCAGAGCTCTCCCTGGGAAGCCTGATGGCAGTCCAGGGGTGAGCCACCTCCCTGAACCTTTCAGTCACCCCAAGATACAATGATCCCCCTTTCCTGGTCTCTTAGGGATGTTCTGTCCAGGTGCCTCCCCAGTATGGGTTGCCTCATGGCCAGGCATGCTGGAGGTGGACACTTGTATGAGCTCCATCCCAGGGCACTGTCCTCTATGAGCTGAGTCAGGCTGGGCTATGTGGAGGCTTGGCTAGGGGCAAGGAATGCTCCCTATGGGCTGCAGGCATGCCTGGGACCCATGTGACAGTGGAATGGCCATAAGAGGACAGGCCACATGGGGACCTTGGAGGAGGAAACTCTGGCTCTCCTCCTTGCTCTGCCACTACACTCTGTGACCCTGGGCCAGGTCCTCCCTGCCCTGGGCTTTGGTTTCCCCTTCAGCCAATGAGATGGTGTACCAGGTGACCTCGAGGTCCTGCCTTCCTCTTCTGATTCTGGGGCCATCACCTTGTTAGCCTGGAACCTCAGCCAAAGACAGGGACTGCCATCCTCCACCTGTCCCCACCCCCACAATTGACTGGCTCTGGAACGAGCATACAGGCAGTGCCCAAGAGTTTCTAATGACTGTCTGCTTACCCGAGTCTTGGGCAGACCCACTGGTGCATTTAGGTAAAAGCTTGAGGACCACCGACAGGGCGGAAGCACCCTTCCCTCTAGGCCTGATTTTCCAGAGGAGGCCCATCAACAGCATCTGTGACACAGGTTCCACCAGCGTCTTCCAAGTGCCCTCATGACAGGGAGTTCCCAGTGCTCAGGGCTCAGGGAACTTGGTCTGTCCCTGGGCACTCAGTTGGAAAGCCATCCATGGCCCCTTTCAGCCTCTCCAGAGTATCCACTGTCGTGTCAGGGCTTGGTGGCAAGAGGGGGTGTTCCTGCAGCTTTTCAGGACATGGCATGTGGATGGGGCCACACTAGGTTTGTGAAGACGTGAGGCCCCTGAGAGGAGGCAGGTGGGCCCAAAGAAGCAGCAACTCTGTGGATTTATTGCTACTTTGTTATTTGTGGTTCGGAGACTTGCGGATGCCAGAGGCTGCTAACCAGTCCAGCCACAGCTTCCTCAGGAGCTGGGGACCCAGTCCTGGGGCCTTTACTCCTTTCTCTCCACCTCAGAGGCCTCTAAAAAGCACAAGCAGGCATGCCCTGTAGGTCCCTTGTGGGGATGAACTTTCCCCAGGGCCAGGGGACCCCTAATGCCCAGGGAGCACATCAGCATTGATAAAAGGCTAGATATTCCTCTAGCCCAAGGGGAGTGGCCTCGAGTTCCTGCCACCAGGAAGGAAGCCAGAGGCAGGGGAGGATCATTCAGGAAGGTCAGGGCATCTGGCTTTCTGGGATTCTTCTCCACTCTGAGGGGTGTGACTCCATTTTTTGATGTTTGACTTCTGACAGCTTTTAAGCGTCACCTCTGTCTCTTCCCTGCTCCCTCATATCAAGACCAGCTGATGATAAATCCCTGGTGCTCTTTCCTTGATCCATAATAGAGTTTCAAACCACCAAGGTTCTACTCACACAAGCGAGCCCTCTCCCCAGCCCATCACCAAACCACAGTAAATATCCAGGTCAGTCTCCTTTCCTGGCCCTCCCAAACCACTTTGGACCTGCTTGAGAGGCCAGTCCTGCTTTGCCCACACACCTCAATGATGCATTCAGTAAAATATTTCATACCCTCTTGGTGAGGGAATGAATGGTGTCAACAGTCCACATCTAAATGAAATTTGGAGTGGGTGGTCTCTCCTGCCTCTGCAGGGTGACCATAACAAGAAGCTAAAGACTTGGATAGTTATAAAGAATAAAGACATCTTGGTTTTAGGAATTCAAGAGGCATCAGACCTATCAAAACCAACTCGTGAAGTAGAAGCAATGAGAAATGTCTTGAAAATTTTTCAGGAAAGTTATTTCCAATCTAGAATTCTATATCCAACTGAACTATTCTTAGTCAAGTGTGAATGGAGACATTTAAGACATCTAAGTCTCATAAACACCCTTAAGGAGAGCAAAGATATCAGCAAACATGGCAGAGCTCTGAAAATTAGCCACACCAGAAAAGCAATGAAAAAACTGGCAAAATGACCAGATACTTTATCCAAAGTCTCAGAATTAACCAAAAGCCCACAGCTACTCAGATGCATTTTCATGACAG
This sequence comes from Diceros bicornis minor, assembly GCF_020826845.1. Classification (NCBI taxonomy): domain Eukaryota; kingdom Metazoa; phylum Chordata; class Mammalia; order Perissodactyla; family Rhinocerotidae; genus Diceros; species Diceros bicornis. Next base: position 8,392,757 of record NC_080764.1, read on the forward strand.
ATGGCTAAATTGCAGAATGAACAGCAAGCTCTGTGGCATTTCCACTTCCCTGGTCCTATCCTCCACTCTCCAGCTCAGCAGTAGCCTTGAAAATAACAGCCCACACCGAGGGAAGCCTCCTGAGGGAGCACAGGAGATGGAGCATTTTCAAAATCTCATTCCCAAAGAATTGTCATTATTTTCCCTGGCTGGGGGTACCCTGGAAGACCCCACATGCAGGGCTGTCTGTGTGACCTGAGAGCTCCCCTCGTACAAACAGCCTTTTCTCAGAAGAGTTTGTTGAAGGTAATCAGAGGCCACTGTGGAAAATCAAAGCTGCCTGAGCGATGGATAGGAGTTGGCGCAAATGATACACTAACCACACAGCTTAAAAGGAGAAGCTGGGGCATGAGGTGTCCACAGGGGCTTTGAAAAGCTCTGACACATTCCTGGGAATCTGAGGCCGTGTACGTGTGTAGGGCTGTGTGCAGCTGTGTGCATCCTCAGGAAAGACCTGGGGGGCCCTAAGGTCTCCCCTCTGACTGACCTTGAGCATCTGTGCAAACAGGAATTGAGGGCTGAGCGAAAGTTGTAAACTTTAAAGCCAGTGCCTGGCTGAGTGTTGAAAGTTTGTCCCAACACACAGAGAGCACCTCTGTGCAGCAAAGACTGGGACAGTTATTGGTTCCAGACATTTAAGGAAATCTCCAATCATTAGCTGACCAGCAGCTAACTGAGTAGAGACTTCAGTGACCACACACAACAAGGAATAGAGACTGTATATATTTAGTTCCATAATGTCACTAAGCAAAGAAACAACTACAACAACAACAAAAAACCACAACACAAAGACTTGGGAGCAAAGAGAATCTAATTTCGACAGTTGCCACATTATCTTGTTTGAAACGTCCAGTCTTCAACCAAAAATTACAAGACATGCAGAGGCACAAGAAAGTATGGCCCATATACAGGAAAAAGGCAACCATGGAAACTGTCCCTGTTGGTGGAGTTGCTGGACACAGACTGCATATCAGCTAATTCAGTATGTTCACAGGACTAAGAGAAACGTTGTCTAATGAACTAAAGGAAAGTAGGAGTATGATGTATCCCAATAAAAGAATATCCATGATGAGACAGGAATTATAAAAAGGACCCAAGTAGAAATTCTGGAGTTTAAATATAAATTAACTGAAATGAAATGTTACTGCAGGAACTCAAGAGCCGATTTGAACAGGCAGAAGAAGAATCAGCAGACATGAGGACAGTCAACTGAGCTGATCCAGGCTGAGGAACAGAAACAAGAGGAAGAACAGTGAGCAGAGATTCAGAAACCTGGGGGCACCATCAAGCATACCACAGACATGTAATGGGAGTCCTAGCAGAAGAAGAGAGAGATAAAGGAATAGGAGGAATATTGAAGAAATGTTGAAAACTGAATACTCCCCAAATTTGATGAAAAACATTAATCTGCACATCCAAGAAGCTGAGTGAACTCCAAGTAGGATAAAATCAGAGATCTACATCTACACACATCATAATCAAACCATGAAAAGACAAAGAGAATTTTGAAAGTAGCAAGAAAGATGGGAGGTGCACCTCACAATGAACAAAGGATCCGTCCTGAATAACATTGACATCAGATTTCTAACCAGAAAACATAGAGGCCATAAAGCAGTGGGATGACAATATCCCTCAGGAAGCCACTGGAGGATGTCACAAGCTCGGGCAAGGGCCTCCAGACTCCACCAATTATCCAGTCAGGGTTAATGGGGAGCTCAGAGAATAACCCTGTTTCCCCCCGACACCCAGATTTAGGCTTGCCACGGTTACACTAGAGTCTAGGAATCTGGGCTGTGCTGCAAGCCGGGTGAGGACCCTGAGCCTCACAGGGAGCAGCCTCCACCAGAAGAGGTCCCGCCCAGGCATCCACAGCCCTCGCTGAGAACCAGGGCACTTGGTGCTGGGTCTGTGTATGTGTGAGAGAGAATCTGTATGCCTTGAGTGCAAGTGTGAATTTCTCTGTTCACATGAGTGTTGTCTGAGTGTGGGTGGTTTGGTGGGTGTGTAGATTTCTGTGTGGTGGTTCTGTGGGTATGTGTGCATGGGTGAGCATGATGGTAAGAGTCTGGGAATGGAAGAGTGGTTTGTGTGTGATTAGGTGTGTCTGTGTCTGTGCATGACAAGTGTGCAGGGTGATGTGACAGGGAAAAATGGAGACCCTCAGCCCCCTCTGTCTCCCTGCCAACCCCTGCAGGCCTGGTTCCTCTCATCATCAGGCAACTGCCAATGACCTCCCAGGTGAAGGCCTCTCAGGAAGAGGTAGGTGAGACATGGGAAGTCAAGGATGTGTTCTGGGGACGAGGCTGTGACCACATTAGGGAGTATGAGCTTGTGACAGGGGGGTGGGAATATCAAGTCCAAAGACCCCTGCTTCTTCCTTGGAGCCTGTACAATGCGGAGGAGTCAGGCTGGGGGTAGGGACAGCTTGTCTCCCCCACCCCCCTACCCAGTGTAAGCACCTGGAGATGGGGGAGGGACAGGAGTTCTGTGCCACCCTTCCACTGACTTTTCCTTGCATTCTCTGCACCCTGTGGCATCACAGTCATCCCAACAGGCTCAGGGCGGAGGGCCAAGGCCAGTCTCAGCTCCCTTTATAAGGAGGGCCCAGGTCGGTTGACTCCTCAGGGTTGGTGAGAGTGCCCTACCTGGCCTGGTCCTAGGTGCCTGGTGTGGTGAGAGGTGCCAGTGTGTCCAGAGGAGCCCTGAGGCAGCCATGGGATTGCTGACTGTGGACAGAGGGGACCCTGGCCGTGGCTGTGGACTTCTTCCACTCCTGGTGGACTGACGCACCGGCGCCAGCGCTGGGCCCCACTGGACCCACCAAGCCCCATGCCCCTGCCTGGGCTGGGCAGCCTGCTGCAGGTGGACTTCCAGGACACAGTTTGCAGCTTTAGTTGGGTGAGGAAGTTGGGAGTTTGGCACAAAAGCCCTGGGGCCACCACTTAGCATCAGACAGTTGGTGGTGGGTAAAGCCACAGGCCGGACAAGCAGCTGGGTAGAAAGGAGGAGGCAGGTTTGAGAGGCCTCCTGGGGGAGGGCATCTGTGCAGGGCCTGGAGGACAGTCTGAATTTTCCAATCAAAGGTCAGAGAGGGAAATGCCTGGAGGGAGGTGGGACTTGGCAGCGGGTTTGGGATCCAGTGGGACAGGGCTTAAACTATGTGAGCCTGAGTCCCTTCTGATGACATTCAGAGGAAAGGTCTTGAGATTGGGGGAGGGGATTCTGGTCATGACACCCATTTAATCAGGAAATCGAGGTTGAGAAGGGACAGTGATCTTTTACTGCTGTGAAAACTTGGGCCTCACTGCTCATGTCTGTGAACCTCAGTTTCTTCACCTGTAAAATGGGATCTTGACTTGGCTTATTGACAATTTTGGTGACCTCTGCAATGTCATAGTTGGGTGGTCTGATTCCTCAACCTTAGAGGACGTGACCCACAGCATCATGACACCAGATACAGTCCATGCACCCACCTGCTGCTGGTTGCCAGGAGTCTGCCAAGGCAAGTGCCAGGAGCCTGGGGCTGGCAGTCTGGCAGGCGCCTGGCTTCACCAACACCCTCAAACTTCGGTCTTCAGCTGCAACACTGTTTCGGGGAGGTGTTCAGCCTGCAGCTGGCCTGGATGCCCGTGGTCGTGCTGAACTGTTTGATGGCCGTGCTGGAGGCGCCGGTGTACCACAGTGAGGACTTGCCCACTGCTCTTGGTTCCCACACTTGGGCTGGGGCCATACCCAAGGCATGAGGAGAAGGGGCTGACTGAGTCCTGCTGGGGCCTGGGCCCGCAGTGACCCGAGACACAGCCCGGCCTATCCCACACGGAACTCAAACGTGGGGCAGAGAGAATAACGATCGAATGTGGGCCCAGGGCATGGAGGAAGGAGTCTGTACCAGAGCTGGGGCAGGAGGCCTGTGAGCACAGCGAGAACCCGGCCTGTACTGAAAGGGGGCGGGACTGTCTGAGCAAGGACAGGAGGGCGGGCTGGGACCTGTTGGCAGTGGGACAGAGGGTCAAAGTGGGCGGGATTGGGGGCGGGGGAGACAAGACATAGGGGAGTGGGACCAGGTGGTGGGGCGTGTACCAAAAGAAGTGGGACTGTTTAAGCAGGTGCAGAAGGCAGGGTCTGCGTCAAAGAGGGTGGGACTGTGAAAGCTGGGCAGGGGCAGGGCCAGGACATATACTGACACATCAGTATCACCCAGAGTCCACAGGTTACATCAGGGTTCACTCTTAGTGTTGTACATTCTATGAGTTTAGACAAATGTATACTGACATATATCCACCATTATAGGATCATACAGAGAAGTTTCATTGTCCTAAAAATCCTCTGTGCTCCTCCTATTCATCCTTCCCTCCACCCAGCCCTCAGCAAACACTGATCTTTTGTCTGTCTCCACAGTTTAGCCTGTTCCAGAATGTCGTACAGGTGGATCACACAGCATATACCCTTTTCAGATTGACTTCTTTCACTTGGTAATAGGCATTTAAGCTTCATCCATGGCTTTTCATGGCTTGAAAGCTCATTTCTTTTGAGTGCTGAAGACCATTCCATTGTCGGGATGTACCACAGTTTATCCATTCACCTGCTGAAAGGCATCTTGATTGCTTCTGAGTTTGAGCAATTATGAACAAAGCTGCTGTAAACATCCCTGTGCAGGTTTTTCTGTGGACATAAATTGTCAGCCTCTTTGGGTCAATATCAAAGAGTGTGACCTCTTTGAGTCAGCATCAAGGAGCGTGATTGCTGGATCATATGATGAGAATGTTGAGTTTTGTAAAGTACCCCCAAACTGACTTCCAAAGTGGCTTTGCCATTTTGCATTCTCACCAGCAATGTATGAGACTTCCTGTTGCTCCACATCCTTGCCAGCATTCGGTGTTCTCCGTGTTCTGGATTTTGACCATTCTAAGAGGTATGTAGGGGAGATTTTTTTTTTTTTTTTTTTAAATCCTGGTTAAAAAAAAAAAACATAGAATTTGGCATCTCAACCAGTAAGTGTACAGTTCAGTACTGTTCAGTAGATTCTCATTGTTGTGCAGTGGGTCTCCAGAACCTTTTCCTCTTGCCAAGCTGAAGCCCTGCACCTAGAAACCAACTCCTGGAGGCGGGCCATGCCTAGCTACCCCTCCTACCCCTGTTCCCTCCTCCGCCGCGGCCTCCTGCGCCCCCCGGCGCCCGCCTGCGGAACTGCAGACGCGGCCGCCCTCCCTGGGCCCACACCTGGATCCTAGCGCTGCGCTGGGCGGGTCTGCACTGCGAGTCAGGTGAGGCGGCCCGGCCCGCGGCCCCACAAGCTGCACGCAGCTTCCCCTCTTCCCCTGTGTCCCCAGGGAAGAGCGAGAATTGGGAGTTTCCTCCGCGGGGCCTCCATACCGCGGGGTGAGGGGCAAGGCGAGTAAAATGTCACCAATTTTCCCAGCGCCCTGGCTGGGGCTGCGGTTCCTACCTGCTTTCTGGGGCTCTCTCCCAGGGTTTGCTCCGCATGGCGTTGGGGACCCAGGGCCGGCTCTTCCTGGTCCACCACCGTGCTGACGTCAGCCCTGGACTCTAAGTCTCAGGGCCCAGTGTCGAAAGGACCCTTCCCTGCTGGGTGAACACCTGTGACACGCGTGGTCCTTGGGGGGTGCTCACCCCTCCACCCCAGCAGCTTCACCAGAGCAGAAGTACAACGAGGGCGGGCTGAGTGTGTTTCTAAAATAAGAGATCTCAGTAACTACATGTAGAACAGCAGCTCAGAGCATGCGTTTTGAGATGGACCCGAATGCTGCTCTGTGACTTTGACCTCCTGATGTGACCCCTGAGACTCAGTCTCCTCCATGCCTTGGGGACCATAAAGCCACCTGCCTTACAGGGTTGTGGGGAGAACACGCAGAGTGAACCACAATGCCTGGCACTCAAGTGCCTGATCAATGGAAGCTGCAATTGCACAATGGTGGCAAAGGCCATCAGCTTCACAATTGTACTGTGTGCTCATTGTACTCACAAGGTTTCCTCAAGGCCATCCCGTCCTGGATAACAAACCCCTAGTATCAGGGGCTCTGCTTGAATTACAGGCATGTCTGTCCCTGCCCTTCGTATCCACATTAGGGTGACTGCTTGGGAGGTCGTGACACATCCAAAACAAAGGGTGGATAAAGACAGTTTATCTAGGGCCACTGTGTGACCAATACCCCGACCATCCTGCCTCCTGCTGACACCACCTGATTCTCTGACAGTCCTAAGCAGAGAGTTGCTGCCCAAAGGACAGGACATTCAACTGAGGCCAATGAGAAGCCACAGGCTGGATCTGGGATTTCCACAGGGAGCCTGTAGTTCTTGCCCATCTCGTCTGTTGAGTGGCCTCAAAACTGGTCTCCCTGCCTCCTGGAGGCCCAGTGACCACAGTTCCACCAGTCCATTCCTTGGCCATACTTGCAAAGCTGCCTCCCTGCCACTTCCCCTCACCCCCTGCACAGGACTTTGAGGTAGCCCTTTGGTCTCGCTGTCAGATCACCGTGGCTTGCAATGCCAAGCCAGCCAAAGTCCTCCAGGAAGTCTTCCCAGAAAGTCCTGCTCCAGCCTGGGGTAGTGTCCCCGCACTGCTAGCCTGGCATGTCAGCTCTCTGGCTTCCAACTCCTCCTCTTGGTCATGAGCACCTTGCAGGAGGTGCCCACCATCGTCTTTTGCTAGGCTGCAAGTGCCTAGCCCAGCACCCAGCACATGGTCTGACCAGTGGGGGTGGAACAGAATGCAAGGCCTGACCAAGGCAAGATGGAGGGAAGGCCGGTCAAACTGAGGAAGGCCCAGCTGGGCCCCAGCAAGCTATACCCTCTGGCCCTGCACCTGGCAGGAGTGTGGGGATATGGGAATTCAGAAGGGGAGGAGCAGCTTTCACAAGCCAAGCAGGAACTGCAAACATTGAAAGCCAATACCAAGAAGCCACAGCCCTGGGGAGCCATCTCTGTGTAGCCATCTCTGAGTCAGAGATGTCCAGAGGCACCCTGGGAAGAAGCTGGTCCTCTTACTGTTGGGAGTAATTGAGGGAGAGAACTGGGGGACAAGGAGATGGGGAGTTCCTCCTGCAGGCCCTGCTTCAGCTGGGGAGAGAATACTCCAGCTGTTTCCAGAATGGGAGCTTGCCTCAGATACCCCTGGGATGAGTTGAGGAGGCCTGACCCCTACCCAGGAAATGTCCCTTCCCCACCCTCTGGGCTCCTGAGTCTTCCCATTTGAGTGGGTTTTGGCCTCAGAGTTCCCATAAGCTTCACTGATTAAAAAACTCAGCATCAAATCCCACCCCTTTTTTTTTGTTGAAGTAGGAGGGTGGTGAGGCCAGTGGGCAGCGGCCCAGCCACGGCATGGTGTGGTCACCCCTGTGCTTGGAGGCTGAGCAAGAGGCTGAGCAAGAGGGAGGGCCTCGTAGCCGTAATTCCAGCCAGACAGTGGCATGCCCTGGAATGGGGTGATGCAGAGGTTTGAATCATTCCTTGAGGGACCACAGAGTCAGGGTTGGAAGGGATGGTGCTGGAGCACGGGGCACCTGGCCCAGGGAGAGGGAGGAGGCCAGCAAAGGGGGAGGCCTGAGAATCCATTCCTTGTGGTCCTCAGCAGACCTGTTGGGGTGTAAAGAAATTACATCATCCCCACTTGCTGTCCACTCCCTTGTCTTCCAGAAAGAGTTGGAGCAACTGATGTTCAAGGACAAATTATAATGAGGAGGAGGAAGCAGGCCCCCTCCTCTGGGGACAGGGTCACATCCTATGCTAAGCCACCCTAGTACCCTGAGCTTCCTGGCAGCTCAGTCAACAAGGGCAAGTGCCCACCCCACAATTCTCCAGGTCAGGAAAGTGGACAGAGGCACGAGGAGATTCATCACCAGGGTGGCCTCAAGAGTAGGAGACCCAACGACCAGTTTGTAATCAACTTAGGGTCTCCTGGTCTTCGAACTCGCTGGTCGGGTGACTAGGGAGCTCTGAAAACAGCCCTGCTGCCTCTCCATCCCCAGATTCAAATGTGCAATGGCCACGACCACATGGAAACCATGGAAGCTGAGCCAGCAGCCAGCCAGGTGAGGGTCCTCAGCATCACTGCCAGCAGCCTTCCAGCTGGGAGAAGAGGGGTCGAGTAGAGGCAGCCACTGAGAACAGTTGCCCTCAGGCTGGGTCTGCACGTGCACGCATGCAAGTGTGTGTAAGTGGTACATGTAATAACGTGTGTGTATACAGTTTTGTGGCTGTGTAAATGTGTGCATGTGCTGTGTGTTAGTATGTGAGCATGTGGGTAGTGTCTGATTGTGCGAGTGGTTTGTGTGTGATCTGTGTCTGTGTGTATTGAGTGTACTCATGTGAAGTGAGGGACAGAGAGAACCTCATACCCCCACCCCCTGCCTGTGATCCCTCTGATCATTGTGACCTCCCTGAGAGTGCCAGTAACACACCTGGGAAGTGAAGGTCACTGAGGAGGAGGCAGGTGAGACATGAGAAGTCAAGAATGTGTTTCAGGCATGAGGCTGTGACAACATTAGGAATGTGAGCCTTCTGTGACAGCTGGGTGGCAAGATCAAGTCCAAAGACCCCTTGTCTTCCTCAGAGCCTGTACAATGCTGCGGAGTCAGGCTGGAGGTGGGGCTTTCCCTTTTCTCTCTCCCTCACGCAGGATATGCACCTGGAGAGGGCAGCAGGGACAGGACTTCTGTGGCCACCCCTGCACTAATCTTCCCCGGCCCCTCCCTGCACTGTCTGGCAGCACAGTCATCCCAACAGGTAGGTTCAGTGTAGAGGGCAAAGGCCAGTCTCAGCTCCCTTTATAAAGAAGGCCCAGGCAGGTCAAACCCTCAGGGTTGGTGAGAGTGCTGGTCCTAGGTGCCTGGTGTGGTGAGGGGTGCCAGTGTGTCCAGAGGAGCCCAGTGCCCACTGAGGCAGCCATGGGGCTGCTGACTGGGGAGACACTGGGGCCCCTGGCTGTGGCCACAGCCATCTTCCTGCTCCTGGTGGACCTGTTGCACCGGCGACAACGCTGGGCTGCACACTACCCACCAGGCCCCATGCCCCTGCCTGGGCTGGGCAACCTGCTGCAGGTGGACTTCCAGGACACGGTTTGCTGCTTTACTCGGGTGAGGAAGGTGGGGGGGTGGGCACAGAAGCCCTGGGGACCCACCCGGCAGCAGACAGTAGGTGGTGGGTGAAGCCACAGGCTGGACAGTGAGCTGGGTGGAAAGGAGGAGGCAGGTTTGAGAGGCCTCTTGGGGGAGGGCATCTGTGCAGGGCCTGGGGGACAGTTTAAATTTTCCAGTCAAAAGTCAGAGAGGGTAAAGGCCTGGAGTGGGTGGGACTTGGCAGAGGGTTTGGGAGGCAGTTGGATAGAGCTTACATTATGTGAGCCTGAGTCCCTTCTGATGACATCAGGAGGAAAGGTCTTGAGATTGGGGGAGAGGAGTCTGATCATGAGTACCATTTAAATCAGGAAATCGAGGTTGAGAAGGACAGGGACCAGGTTCGAACTTTTGCTGCTGTGAGACCTTGGACCTCACTGCTCACGTCTATGAACCTCAGTATCCTCACCTGTAAAACAGGATGCTAACCCCGCCTTCTGACAATGTTAGTGACTTCTGCAAAGTCATAGCTTGGATGGGCTGATCCAACATAAGGTCCTGAACCATAGAGGTTGTGACCCCCAGCGAAACAAAGCCAGATAAAGTCCTTGCACCTGCTCCCTGCCGGCGGCTCAGGGGTCCCCCAAGGCTAGTGCCAGGAGACTGGGGCACGTAACGTGGGCGGGGGCCAGTCTTCACCATCGCCCTCGACCGTCGGTCTGCAGCTTCGGCGCCGCTTCGGGGACGTGTTCAGCCTGCAGCTGGCCTGGAAGCCCGTGGTAGTGCTAAACGGGCTGGCGGCCATGCGCGAGGCTCTGGCGTACCGCAGCGAGGACACCTCCGACCGCGCACCTGCACCCATCTTCAATCACCTGGGCTTCGGGCCGCGCTCCGAAGGTAAGCGGAGGAGTGGGTGACCACGCCCCGGTGGGGACTCCGCCCGCAGTGACCCGAGATCCGGCAGGGTCAAGCGCAGGCAGAGTGGTGGTGTTCCGGCCCAAGGAAGAGTCAACAAATTTGAAGGGGCGGCAGGTAGAGGAAGGAGCCTTTGCCCAGGGTGGAGAGGTTGGCGTGGGCAGGACGGAGGGCGGGGCCTTACAAGGAGTGGGCGGGCCCCTGGCCGCTGCGAGTAAAATGGGGATGTCGGAGAGGCAGGAATGAGGAGGACGGAGTGAGTGTGGGCGGGGCGACGGGCGGAGCGAGACCTTCCCTGAACTGGAAGGGTGTTACGGTGCGGAGAGCCGAGAGTGGGGCCAAGAGCTGCCGGCTGTGAGTAGAGCTGTCGAGCAATGTGGGTGGACAGAGGGTCGTACCTGTCCCCAGCCGGAAGCGGGTGTGAAGTGCGCGGGATTTGGTGGGGTGGGAGCGATGTGGTTTGTGCAGTGGGAGCGGGTGCCGGGCCTTCACCACAGCAGGCAGGACTGCGCGAGTATAGGGCAGGGGGCGGGACCGGGGCATGTCGCTGGTGTAGACGGAAGGGCAGGCGAGACTGTGAGCAAGGTATGCACGCAGAGGCGGGGCCACGACCACGTGCCCGCTTCGCCCGCAGGAGTGATCTTTGCCCGCTATGGACCCGCGTGGCAGGAGCAGCGGCGCTTCTCCGTGTCCACCCTACGCAACTTCGGCATGGGCAAGAAGTCACTGGAGCAGTGGGTGACCGAGGAGGCCTCGTGCCTCTGTGCCGCCTTCGCAGACCAGGCCGGTGAGTGCTGGGCTGAGGGACAGGAGACAGGGATGGAGGCTGGGAAGAGGAGATGGAGGCGACCCCCTGACCTGCACCGTCCCCTCCCAGGACTCCCCTTTAGCCCCAACGCCCTCCTGAAGAAAGCGGTGGGCAACGTGATCGGCTCCCTGACCTTTGGGCAGCGCTTCGAGTACAACGACCCGCGCTTCCTCAAGCTATTGGACCTAATGGACGGCTTACTGCAAGATGAGAACGGCTTCGTGCCCGAGGTGCGAGGGTAGAGGAGCCGAGGGAACCCTGCAGGCGAGCTCCATGGAGGAGACTCCCGCCCTGCAATGGGCCTCCGGGGTGGCGGATTTGTATAGAGGGGAGTTGGCTCAGCGGGCCCCACAAAAGGGCTAAGGAACCTGTACCTCTTTCGTTGGAAGCCACAGGAACCCAGGAGATGTAGATTTTAGATTTGTCCTTTTGGGGCCCAGGTGAAGAGGCAGTGCCGAGGCCTGAACTTAGGGAGGAACCAGGTCAATGATGGGGACACCCTGGAGGATGCTAACAGCTGACGTGGGGTGAACACCTGAGCACAGGGAGGATCCAGGACCCCACATCTATGGCCTGCACAGGTGCTAAATGCGATCCCCCAGCTCCTGCGGCTCCCGGGGCTGGCTGCCTCGGTCTTTCCAAGGCATAGGGCCTTCATGGCCCTGCTGGACGAGCTGATCACCGAACACAGGATGACCCGGGACCGGGCCCAACCACCCCGAGACCTGACTGACAGCTTCCTGGACGAGGTGGAGAAGGTGAGCTGCCAGGGACAAGGACAGGGACATGGGTTGTGGGGTGAGGGCCCATGAGGGGAGCCTGGGCAAGGTGGGGCCTGTGTATCACTTAGTGATCAGTCACCCTGGGTGATGGGTACAGAGAGGGAGGACATTTGGGGTTTCCTCCCTCTGCCCCTGAGCCCACCCTCTCTACATGGCCCAGGCCAAGGGGAACCCCGAGACCAGCTTCAATGATGTGAACCTGCGCCTGGTGGTATATGACCTGTTCACTGCCGGGATGGTGACCACCTCGACCACGCTAGCCTGGGCCCTCCTGCTCATGATCCTGCACCCGGACGTGCAGCGTGAGCCCAGCCTGGGGACCTGGTGGCATGGGCCAGGGTGGAGAGGGTCAGGCTAGGGACCTGGAGCTTGGGTTGTCCACCAGGAGCTCTGAGCTGAGGCTGGGCCCTGGCTCAGGGGTCACAGTGATCTCCTCCTCCACGTGGGCACAGCCCCTGCACAGGAGTCAGGAGGAGGTCGGGGTCCAGCCCCCTGGGTTCTGACCACTGTGGGAACACTTGTCTGTCCAGGCCGTGTCCAACAGGAGATCGATGAGGTGATAGGGCAGGCGCGGAGACCAGAGATGGGGGACCAGGCCCACATGCCCTTCACCATGGCCGTGGTCCATGAGGTGCAGCGCTTTGGGGACATCATCCCAATGGGTGTGCCCCACATGACATTCCGGGACATTAAAGTGCAGGGCTTCCTCATCCCCAAGGTAGGCCTCCGGCCCTCCTCACCCCAGCTCAGCAACCCCTGTCCCCTGGTAGCCCCAGTATGGCCACTGCCAGTTGGGGCCAGGCCTGGAATTCAAAGTACCTAATCCTCATTTCCACGGGCACCAACTGTCCAGCCTGGGTGGGTATGGGGAGGAAGCAGAGGCATGACCAGCCCTGTCTATTCAGAGCCCCCAGTGAGGGAAGGCTGTAAGACAAACTAAAATATGCTGCAGTGTGTTGGAGGAGCTGTTATGCAGGGACAGGTGGCAGTGAGGGTGCCCACGGGAGGCCTGTCACTTGGCCCTGCCATGGGGACAGGGAGGGTGCCATGAAGCTTCTTGGGCTGAGACTGACTTGAAAGAGTCCAAGTGTGTGGCAGGCAGAGTGTGGCCGATGCATGTTTGGTAGCAGGGGTCCATGCATCTCCCAGTCCAGACCCACCCATGCCAGTCATCTCCTGCCAGGGGACGACGCTCATCACCAACCTGTCCTCGGTGCTGAAGGATGAGACCGTCTGGAAGAAGCCCTTCCGCTTCCACCCTGAGCACTTTCTGGACGCCCAGGGCCGCTTCGTCAAGCAGGAGGCCTTCATGCCCTTCTCAGCAGGTGCCTGTGGGGAGCCTGGCTCGCTGTCCCCTCCTGAGGGAGTCTGGAGCCCAGGCCCCCAGGCTCACTGACGCCCCATACCCACCCACAGGCCGCCGCTTGTGCCTCGGGGAGCCCCTGGCCCGCATGGAGCTCTTCCTCTTCTTCACCTGCCTCCTGCAGCACTTCAGCTTCTCGGTGCCCGCTGGGCAGCCCCGCCCCAGTGACCACGGTGTCTTTGGCATCCTGGTGACCCCATCACCCTACCAGCTCTGTGCTGTGCCCCGCTAGAGGGGGACACCAAGCCCCCAACCCTATCCTCAGCAGGGGCCCTGATGTCCAATAAACCAGTGTGATGGCACCAACATGGTTTGAGTCCCACCCAGGCCCCCGACTAGCTCCTGGCGGTGATGTGGCCTCAGTAGCCTCCCCTGGGGCCAGCTCGTACCCCTCCCTGATCCAGCCTCACCTGGCATTTGAACCCATTTGAGATACAGACATACTGAGGTGAAGAAGGTGACAGCTTACCCCCTAGTCACCCATGGAGACCAAACACTAGCTACTCGAATTAGTCACAAAATCTACACATAGGTCTGGGCTCCTCCCAGGAGGAGCTAGAATAGGCTTCTGAGAGACATCATTGAGGCCCTGGTGGGGCTGGGGAGGGCCCCACTCAGTCTGGATACCCACATTTCAGGCCCAATGATACCCAATGCACAGCACATGCCAGCAGCTGAGCCAGCACCATCAAGTCTGCTGCCTCATTTCATCTAAGACACTCCAATAGGTGGGGAACTCAGGGCACTGGGAAGGGATGTGCCAGGTGAACACTCAGGCTCAGTCCTCAGGTGCCAGTACCCTCCCTGGGAAGCCTGATGGCAGTCCATGAGTGAGCACCTCCCTGGGCCTCTCGGTCACTCCAAGATAAGATGGTCCCCCTTTCCCAGCCTCTCAGGCATGCTCGTGTCCAGGCCCCTGCCCAGTAGGAGTTGCTCACGGCCAGGCTGGAGGTGGAGGAGGGCTGACTCAGGGCACTGTCCTCGGAGTGGCAGGGTCAGGCCAGGCTCTCCAGGAGGATCGGCCACAGGCTGATCCACAGGGAATTAGCCCTGTGGGCTGCCGGCATGCCCTAGGGACAGGGGTCAGCCTTGGACCCCTGTGATAGTGGGATGACCAGAGGAGGAGGTGGTCACGTGGGGACCTTGGAGGAGCACACCCTGGCTCTTGTCCTTGCTCTGCCATTCCAGTCCATGACCCTGGGCCAGTCTCTCCCTGCCCTGGGCTTCTGTTTCCTCTTCAGCCAATGAGATGGTTGTACCAGATGGCCGCTGGGGCCTGTCATCCTGCTCTGACTCTGTGGCTGTTACCTTGTTAGCCTGTAACCCAGGCTGAGGGCAGGGACTGCCATCCTCCGCCTGTCCCCACCTCCACAATTGACTGGCTCTGGACTGAGCACACGGGCAGTGCCCAAAGGTTTCTAATGACTGTCTGCTTACCCCAGTCTTGGGCAGACCCCCTGGTGCATTTGGCTAACAGCTTAGGGACCACCGACACTCAGGGCAGAAGCAGCTCCTCCAGGCCTGTTTTTCCAAAGGAGCCCCACCCAAGAGCATCCCTGTCAGGCGTTCCACCAGTGTCTTCCAGGTGCCCTCATCACAGGGAGCTCCAAACTCTGAGCAATCAGGGAACTTGCTCTGTCCCTGGGCACTGCATCAGAAAGCCATCCATGGCCCCTGTCAGCCTCTCCAGAGTATCCACTGTTGAGTTAGGGCTTGGTGGCAGGACAGTAGTGTTCCTGTAACTAGTCAGGACAGAGAGTCTGGACGGGGCCACACTGTGTTTGCGAAGACCTGAGGCCCCTGAGAGGAGGCAAGTGGGCCTGCAGAAGCAAGAACTCTGAGGATTTATTGATACTTTGTCATTTGTGGTTCAGAGTCTTGGGGACGTCAGAGGCTGAGAACCAGCCCATCGACAGCTTCCTCAGAAGCGGGGGCACCTAGCCCCCGGGTCTTTCCTCTTGCTCTCGACCTCAGAGGCCTCTGAAAAGCACAAGCAGGCATGCCATGTGGGTCCCCTGCTGGGAGGACCTTTCCCCAGGTCCAGGGGACCCCTGATGCCAGGGGAGCAGGTCAGCATTGATAAAAGACTAGGTATTCCTCCAGTCCAAGGGGAGTGGTCTCGAGTTCCTGCCAACCAGGAAGGCAGCAGGAGGCAGGGGAGGCTTATTCAGGAAGGCCAGGGCACCTGGCCACCAGGGGTCTTCCCTTCCCTCCCAGAGGCAGGAGCATCTGAGAGGAGGTGGGCTATCTGTGACCTCTGCAGGGTCACTGAGATTAGCAAGGGGGCACTCCTGCTACAGCAGGATGGGGTCCACTGTCTCACCAGAAAGATGTACAGCAATCTCCTTTCGGACCTTTTCACCTTCCTGGGAAGGAAGAAGGAACACAATGGTGGGATGAGACGGGTTCTACATTGTGCTGATGGGGAAACTGAGACCTCACTTCACGAGAAATCAGAGGAGGCTAGGATTCAGACCCTCTCTCTGCTCATACCATGTTTAGCACCTCTCAGCTCCACATGGAGCTCCTTCCTCCAATGAGATGGCAGTTTGGGCCAGCAGTCTGGGGGGTGCCCCCCGAACGTCCTACCCCATGGCCTCCCTGCCCTGCACTGCTCCCGGGCTTCTCACTAGGCCCCAAGCAGGGGATGTTCCAGTTGAGGCGCCAAGCTGCCTCACCTCTCAGCTTGGGGTCCCTGCCACCTCTTCCTCCTAAGCCACCTCCTTCCCAGCAGGAATGGAGCTGGCTGCTCCCTCCCCTGGGGACCTCACCTCCCCCTCATCCTGAGACAAGATGTCAGTCTCCTCCTTGGTGACAGCATCATTCAGTCTTCCCGTGGCCTTGGGGGTCATGACACGCAGGGAGGAACAAGATTGCGGAATATAGGCAGAAAGGCCCTCAGCATGCCTCCTCCCTCCCCCTGTGCTCCAAACTTGGACTATAAAAGCAAAGAACTATACAGTTCTTTGCTTTTAAAGACCTATACAGTTCTATACAGGGATGTCCTTCCCTTCTCAGCTCCAGCTGTGGTACAGTTGCGAGTTTCCTGGGGGGGCGAGGTGCCACTATCTCTGGGACTCGCTGCCATGAGCTAAGGTGTCCCTGGGTCTCATGGAGCTCTGACAGGAGACAGCCCCAGCCCTGGGCCCTTACAGGGGAGGCCTCACTTACCTCAGAGGCTTGCTTCTTCCCGCTCTTAACTCTGCGTCTCTACAGAGGGAAACAGGAGAGGTGACACACAGCTATGAGTGGCTGGGAGTCTTTCCCTGGCTGGCCCGTCCTCTTACTGTGCCTTCCAAGGGTGCCCAGGACAGCCACCCCACTCCAGGGGAAGAGGAGACCCCAGCCCTTACCCACCTGAGTGGTCACAGGGTAGCACTTATCCATCAGCCCCCACACTGGCCTTAAGGTCTCCCCTATGGGCTGCATGACAAGGAGAGAGAGGAGGGAGGGAGGGAAGGCTGAGGTGACATCTAAGGGCTCAGCTACGCACTAGCCCACCATCAATGCCTGCATCTGCAGACACGTGAAACTACCAGAGATTTAAGGAAAACTTCAAACAAGCAGTAATTGATGTCTTTAGAAAGATAAAACTTTGCAGTCATAAAACAAGAATAGGTTCTAACAGGGGCCAGCCCAGTGGCGCAAGTGGTTAAGTGCGTGCACTCTGCTGCAGGGGCCCGGGGTTCGCTGGTTCAGATCCCGGGCACACACCGACAGACCACTTGTCAAGCCATGCTGTGGCGGCGTCCCATATAAAGTGGAGGAAGATGGGCACGGATGTTAGCCCAGGGCCAGTCTTCCTCAGCTAAAAAAAAAAAAAAACAGGAGGATTGGCAGATGTTAGCTCAGGGCTGATCTTCCTCACACACATACACAAAAAAGAATAGCCTCTAACATAGAAATATTCAAACAACAACCTCTAATTTGCGAAAAACAAAAATATGATATGATAACGGGAATGAAAAATCTCAAAGTGTAGAAGATAAAAGTTGAAAAAAATATTTCCCAGAAAGAACAGAGAGAGATAAAGAGCTCCAGCAGCTAAATCACAGATCTTTCTGAAAGAGGGAACAGAGACTGGAGTGGCAGAGAGAGATACCAAATAAAAACATTGCTTTTTTATCAAGACAATCTCCCAAAGATGAGGGCAAATGAGTTTCCAGATGAGAAGGAATCACCAAGTGTCAAGGACAATGGATGAAAGAAACCCATCCCAGACTATGGCATAAATAATTTCAGAACACTTGAGGACAAAGAAGAACCTAAAAACTTCCAGAGATGCAAAGAAAAACGTCTGTTTCAGGAATTCAACTTTCACCAAACTTTTCAACACCAACCTGTGAAGACAGATTCTGTCTTCAGAAGACAATGAAGATCTTCAAAATCTGTGAGAAAATTATTTCTAGTCTAGAATTCTATACCTAGCCAAACTCTTAGTCGAGTATGAATTAAGACCTTTTCAGACATGTAATATCTCAAGATTAGCCCTCAGGAAGCAACTGGAGGTTATGCTCTACCAAAATGAAAGAGTAACATGGGCTCCCACACATGAGAGAAGTGAAGTGGTCCCCAGAACAACGGTGAAGGGAGATCCCAGGACAGCTGAGCATCCCATCCAGATGGAAAGAGGAGGATGGAGGGCTCCATGAGATGCTTCCATGAAATCAATCATACTGATAAATCAACTAATTTGTCTAAATGTATTGCAAGGATATTTATATTTCTGGCAGAGAGCTTGGATGAATTAATTATAGATACAGAGGAAACTAAAATTTAAACAAAGAGGCAAAACCAAAATTATACACAAAGAAGAGTAATCATGGTACACTACATGACTCAGCTAGGAATACTATTTACATTGTTTTAAAATGTAAACCTTCAATATTGGTCTAATAAAAATTATGACACACACCTACAACCATGCATCATTTAATGATGGGGATACGTTCTGAGAAATGCATCGTTAGGCAATTTCTTCATTGTGCGAACATCACAGAGTGTACTTACACAAACTAGATGGTATAGCCTACTACACACATGGGCTATATGGTATTATTCTTATGGGACCACTGTCATGTATGCAGTTGGTCGAAATGTCGTTACGTGATACATGACTACATTAGAATAGCTAAAAAAAAAAAAAAGGCAAGTGAGAGTGGATGTGGAACAACTGGAACCTCTCTTTCATTGCTGGTGGGAATGCAAAATGGGTACCAGCCACTTTGGAGAAGTTTGACAGTTTTTTACAAAACTAAACATACACTTACCACATGACCCAACAATCCCACTGCTAGATATTTACCTAAGTGAAAGGAACACCTATGTTCATACAAAAATTATACAAGAATATTTATAGCAGTTTCATTTATAATTGCTAAAAACTAGAAACAATCCAAATGTCTCAACTGGTGAGTGGAAAAACTATTGTACATCCATACAATGGATAACTATGCAGCAATAAGAATAAACAAATTACTACTACACTCAACAATTGGATGGATCTCAGATGCATTGTGCTAAGTGAAAGAAATCAGACTCAAAAGTCTACATAGTGGATGTTTTCATTTATATGACAATCTTGCAAAGGTAAAACTATAGGAACAGAAAACTGTTCACTGGATGCCAGGGGCTGGGAGTAGGGGAAGGGTTGACTACAGTGAGTACAAGGGAATTTTTTTAAGTGATGGAACTGTTCTGTGTCTTGGTTGTGATGGCAGTTACACAACTGTATACATTTATCAAAACTCACAGTACTATACACTGAAAAGGATGAATTTTACTCTATATAAATAATACCTTAATTTTTTAAAAAACTGAATAAAAAGCACCTACTGTGGGGGAGGGAAATTTAAAAGCCAAAATTATAAAAATCAGCAAAAATGATACTTAAAAAAGTTTAACAATTGAAGATGTCATTACTCAGATTTAAAAATTGACAACACCAAAAACTAGGATATAACTGTATTGGAAGACTGGAGAGAGGTGAAATGTGTATTGGAGGTGGCAGTAAGTGTACAGTTGTTACAAGAGTTAAATCCTGGGGCCGGCCCCGTGGCATAGTGGTTAAGTGCAGTTAAGTGCGCTGGCCGCCCGGGGTCAGATCGCAGGCGCGCACCAATGCACTGCTTCAAGCCATGCTGTGGCAGCGTCCCATATAAAATGGAGGAAGATGGGCACAGATGTTAGCCCAGGGCCAGTCTTCCTCAGCAAAAAGAGGAGGATTGGCATGGATGTTAGCTCAGGGCTGATCTTCCTCACAAAAAAAAAAAAAAAAAAGAGGGGCCGGCCCGGTGGCGCAAGCGGTTGGGTGCGCGCGCTCCGCTGCGGCGGCCCGGGGTTCGCTGGTTCGGATCCCGGGCGCGCACCGACGCACTGCTTGGTAAGCCATGCTGTGGCGGCGTCCCATATAAAGTGGAGGAAGATGGGCACGGATGTTAGCCCAGGGCCGTCTTCCTCAGCAAAAAACAAGAGGAGGATTGGTGGATGTTAGCTCAGGGCTGATCTCCTCACCAAAAAAAAAAAAAAAAAAAAAAAAAAAGAGCTAAATCCTTATGTTCCATTGTAGGAATTCATTGGATAATGTTTAAATCTAAAAAACCAAGACAAAGCAGGATAAGCTTTCTATTTAGAAACAAAGAGGCAAAATCAAAGGCTACAGCTGGAAAGGATGGAAGCTGGAAAAATTCCCCCCTGGGTTGCAGGAATCATGGGTGAGGAGGGGTGGAGCAAAAGGCAGCTAGTTTTTTGTTTCAAGTCTTAAAACTTGGACTCATCAAATTATGTACATGCATATATCTTTGATGAGAGTATAACTTTATAAAATGGAAATTTGACTGGTAAATATTAAAAAAAAAGGAAGCAGCATGGGACTCAGTGATCTTCAAGGCACCTGCCAACACGGACCTTTTTTTTTTTTTTTTTGTGAGGAAGATCAGTCCTGAGCTAACATCCATGCCAATCCTCCTCTTTTTGCTGAGGAAGACTGGCCGTGGGCTAACATCTGTGCCCATCTTCCTCCACTTTATATGGGACACTGCCACAGCATGGCCCGACAAGCGGTGCATCGGTGTGTGCCCAGGATCCGAACCCTGGCCACCAGCAGCGGAGCGCGTGCACTTAACAGCTACGCCATGGGGCCGGCCCCCAACACGGACCTTCTTAGTGGCTCCCCAGCCTCCAAACAGTCACTCCCACAGGTGCAGCCCACACTTCTCAGTGTTGCTGGGTCACAGACAATTTTGTCCCCACAGGAATCTCCTCTTCCCAATAGCACTGGACGGAGAGCAGGAGGCCTCCAGAGACCAGGTATGTTGTTCTGTCACTTGGGCAGCCTGGGTATAGTCACTGTCCCTCTGGGAGCCTGTTTCCTCATCTATAAAATGGGAGCTGCTGGTTGCCATGAGATTTAAATGACATTACAGATGGGCAGCACCTAATACAGCACATGTCACTCAGTGGGCATCCAGTCGGCATCCATTTGTGTTCTCATGACCAAGGGCTGGGAGTAGGGGCTTCTGCCATAGGTTCTTGCGCCTGACACATCAAAGAGGGTATGCAACACCAGGCAGGTGTCCTGCTCACCACCACTCCATTCACACAGGAGTGTAGAACTACATTCCAGGGCTACTCACATGCATTAGGGATCATCTGTTCCTTCAGGTTTAGTCTAGGCCACTGCCATGGAGCTCTGAGGTGACCACATAGTCAGCCCATGAGGGGTGGTCCTCTGTTTTGACACTTTGCCAGAAATACAAATTTACCAGATTCCTCAGGGAATTTCCCCAGAACCCTCACATTCACACACACACACACACACACACACACACACACACAGTTGGTTGACCATATGAGGTCAAGGAGCATGACCCCTATTCAGGCTACAGTGAGACTGTCCCAGCCTCTAGGCCCTGACAGAGGTCCCTACCTGTGATGATTCCCCAGCAATCTCATGATCAGGGGCTGTTTTCCCCACAGACCCATGAAAATAGTAGTACACCACTCCTGCAGGAAAGTGAAGAAAGTCTTGTTAAACCATTGAAAAGAGTGATGTAATTATTTTTAAACACCAATATTTATAATATTCCAGAAATCATATCCTTTTAAACTATTTAAGCTTGTGATGAAAGATATTAGGTATTAACTTAAAATGTGTGAGAGGATATATAGTTTTTCCAAATGTATGCAAGCAAAAATTTGAAGATCACTACTGTAGGACGTTATTAGATTGTGTGGGTTTTGTGGTTTGTTTGTGGGGGGTTTTTTGGTGGGAGGAAGTATGCGTTTTAGAGTTAGACATGGGTTCAAATCCCAGGTTCACTACGAAGGTTCAGAGGGAAGGAAGGGAGAAAGAAGGCCAGCTTTGGCTCTGAGCAGAGTGGAGCCCCTGGGGAGCTAGGTACATGGCAACCTCAGGAGGGGGCCTCTGGGAGCCCTGGTGGCACCTAGAGACTGAGGTAGCTCTGAGGGGAGAACCAGTTTCATCCCCAACTCACTCCAGCACCCAGGCCCTTACCTGCAAGAAGGGAGATCTGTACTACATACAAGGTCTTGTAGAGCCTGGAAGGAAAGCAGAGCTGAGTGGGAGGCTGGGGTCTCCCGTGCCCTCACCGGTGGTCCTGGCTTTCCTCCCCAATCTGAGCCCCAGGACCTACTCCACCAGGGCGTGTCCAATCAACACTGTGGATGAATAAATTCGTCAGCTGTAACAGGACTCAGCCTGGGCTCTCTGCTGACTGGCTGGCATGACTGTGTGTCAGCCTACTTCAAAAGCCAGACTGGGAGCCTGGAGCACACAAGGACCCCCTGATCCCCTCCTGTCTCCTTTCCTCCTTTACGTGTTTACATGGGTCCAGGTTAGTTGCTCATTCAGCACTGTATTAGCTCTTCCCCCTCAGCCCTCCAAAGCCCTCTCTACTCTGGAGTGACAGATCCCACAACCAGATTAGAAATAATATCCCATGACCCAACCTCCTCTTCTGGGACCCCCTCCCTCGGGACAAGCAGAGCATCTTGGCACTACCAGGATAGTGGCTACCTGCCTACACGCACACACAGGCATGTCCCACCTGCCAGGACCAGGCCCTCCATCCCGACCCTGAGACCCAGACACACCGTAACAGTCATGGAAAGGGGAATAGAAAACCCTATTTTCCCTGCCTCTTGGGCCCAAGTAGGGGTCCCCCTTTCTGATCATTCCAGGCATGGTAACAGGGCCCAACCACACTTTACCTCTCTCTCTGGCAGCATAGACCAAACACCATATTCTAAGAAGAGAAGATGGGCCACAGTCAGTGCATCACATGGGCCCAGGACCCTGGTGTTCCTCTACCCCGTGGCTTGAAGGGATCCCAAGGGGCCAGAGGCAGCTGGGGTAATGGCAAGGACCTCACTGGCAGGGCTAAGCCCGGGGGTGGCCTGCTGGAGGTCAGACTCAGGATGGAGTGGGACAGCACTAGGAGCTTGGAAAATGCTCAGGAATTTCTCCCAAGACCTCAGAGCCCCAAACAAAAGATGGTTTCAATACCCTCAGAGCTAGAGAGGTAGAGTCCAGGGAATCAGGATGGGAAGAGAGGGTCAGGATAGGATTAAGGGAAAAGATATAGTTCTATTGAACATTTGGTGTAAAATGTCCCCAGGTGTAGGTGGCTAATTATAATAGTAAATAATCATGATTAAAAACTGCTAACATTTTAAAGTATTTTCTGTGTTATGCAGCATTTTTGGAATAATTTTGGGAGTATTGGGGGAGATTCCCTAGCCTCTTCAAAATACCCTCTGTGTCTGGAATCCCCCAATCACTGTCAGAATTCCACACAAACTGACACCGTTGTTAAGTCCAGGTCTCCAATGTGAGCTGGACCCTCAGTGTGGCCTACCAAGCCTCCATTTCCCAAGTCATCTTCCCATCCTCCACAGGGACTATTTCAGAATCTCTCTTTAAACCTCCAACCCCATCTCTGCCTTCCTCACTTTCGGCAAAGAACACAGGCACCATCAGATGAGAGTTCCCTTGACTTTCTGCCACCAAATCCATCCCTTTTCTGCTTTCACCAGCCATTTCCTCTTCAGGGGAGGGGGATTCCCTCCCCACTCTGAGGCTAGCCCCACTCCTGCCCTCCATTCCATCTGGTCTTCTCACAACCTGGGTGCTTGAGGGGCCCCTCTCTCACTTGTGTATTCAGCCTTTCCTTCTCTTCTGGCTCCTTCCCATCAGTATTTAAACACATTGCTTGTCTCTTCCATTAAAAAAAAAAAAAAAAAAAAAAAAAGCCTTCTCCCTTGAACTCAAATCCCTTCTCCAGCTACTGTCTTAATTGTCCCTTACCCTTCAGACAACTCTCCTTGGGAGAGCTGTCTACCATGGATGTTTTCACTCCTCTCCACCTCTCTCTCACTCCACAACCCACTTCAGTCTGTCTCTGTACCTGTCAACCTATGAAACCTCTCTCACCAAAATCACCAATATACTTCTAGGTCATCAAATCCAGTGGGTCATTTTCAGGCCTTGGCTCACTTCACCTCTCTGCAGGACACTACAGCACCTTCCTTCTGAATCACCTTCTCTGGTAACACTGCTAGCAATGTATTCAACAGTAAGCTTTGTTAGTCATTTATAACTTGGTATGAGTGAAGTTATTAGGCTTTTTCTGAGAGGAGGTTTAGTGGAGGAAAGGAGAGAAAATGAGTCCTGAGGGAGAGGAGAAGAGGGGAGAAGGGGATGCCAAGTAGGAAAGGATACAGAAAAGGTAGGCTAGGAGTCATAAACATAATTTTCACCTGCTTGGGTGGTTTACTGAGGGCAGCCTTTTGAGCTTGCTTACCAAATGTGCCAACCCTGATGACGTTAATGATTTGTAGAGTATCCTTTGACCATATCAGTGTCAAGGCAGCCTGCTCACCTCCCCTCAGGCTCCAGGACCAAGCCTGAGAAGGGCACTAGAGCCCAGCTGAATCTGGAAGTCCAGTTCACAGCTCCTCCCTTTCACAAGGAGAGTGGTGGCTATGTGTGACATCATGTCTTAGGGGGCTTTATGACAAGACAACCTCTCCAACCTATGCCAGAGTAGTTTATCACTTGCTTCAGGGTTGCTGTCAACCCCCACCAGTCACAGGCAGCACCTCTGTAGGTATCTCTTCAGTTCCATTCATGCCATCAACGCCGTCTGAACACCTACAATGTGCCAAACTTTATGCAAAGTCCTGTAGGGACATAAAAACACAAAGGTGTAAGACTCAGTCTTGTCACATAACACAATAAGCACATTTTCTGAATCCAAAACAAGAACACAGCCTGACATCTTCTAAGTGTCATCAATTCATCCAACCAGTGTCTGATGAGCTTCCATTTGGGGCCAAGAATAATGCTGAGGGAATAGAAAGGTAAACAGGACACAGAGCCTGCCCTTGAGGTGCTTGAAGACATCAAATAGACATCTTTTGAATCAAGACAATAATTTCTAACATCCTCAAGCTACTATAACTAAATAATAATTACAAAAACTATGGATGGTTAAAACTGAGGAATGCCTTAGTTTCACAAACACATGAAACATTTACCAAGACAGACCTTATTCTCGACTATAAAACAAGCCTCAATAAACTTTAAAAGATTCAAGTCATTTCAAGTATGTTCTTTGACTACAGTGGAATTAAATTAGAAGTCAGTAACAGAAAGATCCCCGGAAAATACCCAAATATTTGGAACTAAACAACACACCTTTAAATAACATATGGGTGAAACAAAAAATCAAAAGGAAAGTGAATAAAATGAGAACTGAATAAAAATGATAAAAGTATCAAAATTTGTAGGATGCAGCTAAAGCAGTACAGAGAGGGAAATTCATAGCAGTTAAATACCTATTTTAGAAATAAGAAAAGTCTCAAATCAATGACCTCAGTTTCTTCCTTAAGAAACTAGAAATAGAAAAGCAAATAAACCCATAGTAAGAACAAGAAATAAAATAAAAAAGATCAGAGTGGAAATAAATGAAACAGAAAACAGAAAAGCAATAGAACAAAACCAATAAAACCAAAAGCTGGCTTTGTGAGATCAACAAAATGTATAATCCTCTGGCCAGAAAAGATCAGGGAAAAAAGAAATAAGACACAGATGATCAATATCAAGAATGATAAAGGTGACATTGATGCAGATGCTATAGATACTAAAATGATAGTAAGGAAATATTATGAACAATGCTATGCCAGTAAATTTGACAACACAGACAAAATCGAAAAAATCTTTAAAGGAAACAAAGTACCAAAGCTCATGCAAGAAGAAATATATAACCTGAATAACCATATATCTATTGAATTTATTTAACTTTCCTACAAAGAAAACTTCAGGCCCATATGGCTTCACTAGTGGAGTCTATCAAACTTTTAAGAAGAAATAATATCAGTTCTATACAAACTCTTCTAGAAAAATAAGAGGGACTATTTCCCAACTCATTCTATTAGGGCAACATTATCTGATACCAAAACCAGACAAAGATAACATAAGAAAACTACAGATAAACATCCTTCATAAACACAGATACAAATATTAATAATGAAATCTTATCAAAGTGAAACCAACAACATATAAAAAGGATAATACACATAGAGAGAGACATTAGACTAGTGGTTTCAGATGGGAAGGTGGGAGGAAGGAGGGCAAAAGGGGTGACAGGGCCCATGGATATGGTAATTAGTCTGGTAATTAGTCTTTGGGTGGTGAACATGATGTAGTATACACAGAAATAGAAATATAATGATGTACACCTGAAATTTATATAATGTTATAAACCAATGTTACCTCATTAAAAAAAAAGGGTGGGGGGGAGAAGGCATAGATAAGCAAATTCAGGAATTAAAAATTGGGGGATCCTTACTTTATATCCTAATTCACCATGTGGCAACCTATAGTAATATTAACAGTGTTGTGCATTGTGGCTTAACTTTTTACTGTATAATAAAATAACTGTATTGTATATGATACTCATGTATATAACTTAGAAAAACAGATACCAAAATAAAATATAGTTCCACCACTTAAAAAAAAAAAGAAAAGGACAATACATCATTACCAAAGGAGTTTATCCTCAGAAATGCAAAGTTGGTTCAACATTCAAAAACCAAACAATATAATTCACCATATTAACAGACTAAAAAAGAAAAACTATACAATTATCTCAATAGATGCATAAAAAACATTAGAAAAAATCAACATCTGTTTCTGAAAAAAACTCTGAGCAAACTAAATCTAGCTGGGAACATCCTCAACCTAATGAAGGGCATCTATGAAAAACCTAGAGCTAACAATATACTCAATGGTAAAATACTGAATGCTTTCCCCCTAAATTGAGGAATAAGGCAAGGATGTTTGCCCTCATCACTTCTATACAACCTTGTACTGGAAGTTTTAGACAGTGAATTAAGTCAAGAAAGAGAAGTAAAAGGAAACCAATTGGAAAGGGAGAAGTAAAATTGTCTTTATTTGCAGACAACATGATTGTGTATAAAATCCTATGAGATCATCCAAAGAGCTACCAGAGTATAGTAAGTTTGAAGGATAACAAGATCAATATATAAAAATCAATTCTATTTGCTGTGAAGCTAAAACCACTCTAAAAAATAAATATTAAAAAATCAATTATATTTCTATATAAAAGCAATGAAAAATTGGGAATTGAAAGTTTTAAAAATACCATTTATAATAGCATCAAAAATATGAAATACTTAGAGGAAAATCCGACAAAAGAGGTGTGCAAGATTGTACACTACAAACTATAAAACATTGCTGAGAGAAATTAAACAAGATCTAAATAAATGAAGAGATATTCCATGGTCATGGATCAGAAGATTTAACATTGTTAAGATGTCAATTCCACCCTCAAATCGATCTATATATTCAGTGTAATTGCAACAAAAATTCCAGTAAATATTGTTGTTGTTGAAATCAATATGCTATTTCTAAAGTTCATATGGAAACGCCAAGGACCTAGAATAGCCAAACAATTTTGAAAAAAGCAAAGTTGGACAGTAATCAAGACAGTATGAGATTGTTGATATCAAGATAGATGGAACAGAATAGAATCTAGATATAGACCTATATATTGTTAATTGATTTTACACAAAGGTGAAAATATGATTCAGTGGAGGAAATATAGTCTTTCCAATAAATGGTCCTCGAATAATTAGATATTCATATAGAAAACAATAGACTTCAATTCCTATCTCTCAGCATATACAAAAAGTAACTCAAAATTGATCATAGACCTAAGTGTAAAACCTAAAACCATAAAACTTCTAGAAGAAAACATAGGAGAAAATCTTTGTGACCATGGATTAGGCCAAGATATCTCAAATATAACACCCAAATCATGACCCATAAGAGAAAAAATTGACCCATTGGACTTCATCAAAATTAAAATCTTCTGTTCTTCTAAAGACACTGCTAAAAGAATAGAAAGATAAGCCACAGACTAGAAGAAAACATTTGCAAATTATATATCTAATAAACAATTTGCCTAGAATATATAAAGTACTCTCAAAACTCAATAATAATAAAACAACAACGTAATTTTTAAAATGGGTAAAGACTTGAACAGATACTCCATCAAAGAAGATAAATGGATGGCAAACAAGCACATGAAAAGAGACTCAACATCATTGGTCATTAGGGAAATGCAAATTAAAACCATAAGATATTACTACACATCTATTAGACTGTCTCAAATTTAAAAAGGCTGACCATACTAAACACTGCTGAGAAGGGGAATAACTGAAACTCTCAACCACTGCTGATGGGAATTTAAAATGATAAAACTACTTCTTGAAGTTTGGAAGTTTCTTTAAAAATAAAACTATATACCTACCCCATTAACTAGCCATTCCACTCTAGGTATTTACTGGAGAAAGAAAGCATATTCCATACAAAGACTTGTACACAAATATTCATAACAACTTTATTTTTTTTATTTTTTTGTGTGTGAGGAAGAGCAGCCCTGGCTAACATCCATGCCAATCCTCCTTTTTTGCTGAGGAAGACTGGCCCTGGGCTAACATATGTGCCCATCTTCCTCCACTTTATATGGGATGCCGCCACAGCGTGGCCTGACAAGCGGTGCATCAGCGCACCCCCAGGATCTGAACCCTGACCACCAGCAGTGGAGCGCACGCACTTAACCGCTACCCCACAGGGCCAACCCACAACTTTATTTTTAATAGCCAAAAACTAGAAACAACCTAAATGACCATGAACAGGTGAATAAATAAACTGTGGTATATCATTATAATGGAATATACTCAGCAATAAAAGGAATGAACTATTGATATCGGTAACAATAAGGATGAATATCAAAATAATCTTGCTGAGTGAAAGAAGCCAAACAAAGAATAATACACACTGTATAATTCCATTTACATAAAATTTTACAAAATGCAAATAAATTTTAGTGACAAAAAGCAGATCAGTGGTTGCCTGGGGATGGGGGTGCAGTAGGGAGAGAATGGATGGAGGGATTACAAAGGTGCATGAGAAACGTTTTAGGGGTGATAGATATGTGCATTCTCTTAATTGTGGTGATGACTTCACAGGTGTAAAATATGTTAAAACTTATCAAACTGTACATATTAAACACGTGCAGTTTGTTGTATGTCAATTATACATCAGTAAAGCTGTTTTTTAAAAAAGAGTAAAACTATATGAACTCTTTTATTTTCTCTTTCTCCAGACTTCAAACATTTTAAACATTCTTTAAACATTTAAACAGGTATTCACATAATCCCTAAAAGAACCCACCTCAACTCCCAATATAGAACAAACATGGATATTCTTTGTAAGGAGAAGAAACAGAGAAAAGGCCTGTGAAAAGCCATGGCGGTCCAAAAGGAGGAATTCAGCCTGATGATTCAGAGCAATGGTCTCCTATGTAACAGTTACAAAAAAAAAAAGAAGAAGAAGAAGAAAACTAGAAACGTTCTATTTTATATTCCCAACAATATTCAAGAAGACATTCTATTTATGAAACTGGAGCAGGCAGTAATAAAAATACAGCCAGATATAGGACAATAACTAAATTTTAAAATGGAATGGAAACAGTGCATAGCAAGTTGGATACTGCAAATAACTGAGTGAATTAAAAGAGAAGACACAGAAATTCTCCCAGAATACAGAAGCAAAAGATAAACAATAGAAATGTTGAGAGAAAAGATGAGTGATATGGAGGACAAACCTAGAAGACTGAATAGACATATAAAAGAATACCAGGAGGAGATATACAGATGGCCAATAGGCACATGAAAAGATGTTCAACATCAGTAATCATCAGGGAAATGCAAATCAAAACAACACTGAGATATCACCTCATGCCCGTTAGAATGGCTATAATCACCAAGACAAAAAACAACAAGTGTTGGAGAGGATGTGGAGAAACAGGAACCCTCATACACAGCTGGTGGGAATGCAAACTGGTGCAGCCTCTATGGAAAATGGTATGAAGATTCCTCAAAGAATTAAAAATAGAGATGCCCTATGACCCAGCCATCCCACTACTGGGAATCTATCCAACGCACCTGAAATCAACAATCCAAAGAGGCTTATGCACCCCTATGTTCATTGCAGCATTATTCACCATAGCCAAGAAGTGGAAGCAACCTAAGTGTCCCTCGACTGACAATTGGATTAAGAAAATGTGGTATATATATATACAATGGGATACTACTCAGCCATAAAAAAAGACAAAATCGTCCCATTTGCAACAACATGGATGGGCCTGGAGGGTATTATGTTAAGTGAAATAAGCCAGAAGGAGAAAGACAAACACTGTATGATCTCACTCATATGTGGAATATAAACCAACACATGGACAAAGAAAACTGTATTGTGGTTACCAGGGGCCATGGGGGTGGGGGGGTGGGCACAAGGGGTGAAGGGAGTCATATATATGGTGATGGACAAACAAAAATGTACAACCCAAAATTTCACAATGTTAAAAAAACTATTAAAACATCAATAAAAAATATCTTCTGATGTACATTAATGATGTACATTGTTAATGAGTGAGTTATTCTTAAGTTAAAAAATCAGGTCAGATATTATCTGTTTAAGGGAAATAAAAAGACCTGCAAAAATAAAAAATAAAAGAATACCAGGAGGAAGAGAGTTGTGGGAGAAGCAGTAAAAGAAATAAAAGAAAAATGTTCCTTGAAACAAATCACACGCTTTTAAGTTAACGTAATGAGGCAAAAGTAACACAAAGCGTTCCATATGTATACATAGCCAGGTGAGATTTTTTAATTTTAAGAATAAGGAAAGCATTAAGGCAGGAAAAAAAAAAAAAGAACAGGTTGGGACTGGCCCAGTGGCATAATGGTTAAGTTCATGCACTCTGCTTCAGTGGCCTGGTGTTCGCAGGTTCGGATCCTGGGTGCGGACCTACGCACCGCTTATCTGGCCATGCTGTGGTAGCATCCCACATACAAGATAGAGGAAGATGGGCACAGGTGTTAGCTCAGGGCCAATATTCCTCTGCCAAAAAAAAAAAAAAAAAGAGAGAGAGACTAGGTCACCTAAAAAGAATATAGAATCAGAATGGCATCAGAATTACCACATGAAACATTAAATGTCAGAGGACAATGGAATAATGTTCTACAGACTTCTGAGGGGAAATGATTGTGACTCAAGAATTCCATGCTGAGCCAAGCCAGCTTTCAGTGTCAGGACAACAGAACGGTTCTCAGGAGCCACTGAGTCCAGATGTCAGACTGCTGATTCTCTCCTACCTCAAACCACAAGATAAAAGAAAGTAGATCTTAAAATAAATCCATAATAGGGCCGGCCCCGTGGCTTAGCGGTTAAGTGCGCGCGCTCCGCTGCTGGCGGCCTGGGTTCAGATCCCGGGCACGCATCGACACACCGCTTCTCCAGCCATGCTGAGGCCGTGTCCCACATACAGCAACTAGAGGGATGTGAAGCTATGACATACAACTATCTACTGGGGCTTTGGGGGAAAAATAAATAAATAAATAAAATCTTTAAAAAAATAAAAAATAAATAAATCCATAATAGTACTGGAAAACAAAAAGTGGTGCCCTGTTGAACCAGAATAAAAGGAATCCCTCTAAAATGGAAGGCAGACAGGATGAGTTTGACAGAGGAAACCAATGCACAAAATGCAGGCAGGAGAGCATCATTGTGAAAGATGGAGGGTCTCTGACTGTCTCTGAGTGATCATCTACGTGACATCTGGGGAGGAGGAGAGAACCCTCTCAGGATGATTGATTGGGGGATTCACATGAAGCAAAAAGATGACTGACTTCCCCTTTCCCCACCTGTGCCAGGAGACAAAAACAGATCCATCAACCACCAGGTGAGAGCAATGAAGGTGAAACTCCTTGGCCAGAGAAGTGCTAGATGACTGGTAACACAGAGCAGGAATGGGGAGCCTCAGTACCCCAAAGTCTAACCACGAATAACCTTGCCTAGCAATGTCTTATCATGACCCTGTATAGACTAATGGCACTCCACAGTAAATAAAAGCATTCAAGGAGAGTTCAGCAGAGAATCTCAAATACAGACCTGAGCATTTAGCCAGAACTCACCAAACTTTTGAAGAAAACCAACATTCAGAAAGAGAGGCACCAAACTGTACAACAAACAAAACAACTAATGACTAAGGAAAAGAGTTAATAGAGAAAAGCAAAGGAGACTTTTAAGTAAATATAATCAAAATCCTCAAAAATATAAAAGAGGATATGGTACCCATCAAGTGTGAATTGTCTTTTGGGGAGAAGAAACAATTAGCTATAGTGGAAATAAAAATATAGCTGGTGAAATGTTGGCTTTCCATTACACTTAGGCCCTTTGAGGACTTCAAGTTTCAGCCATGAGGAGGTAGCTGGTATTGGATTTACACTCCCGCAATAAACAAACGTAAAAGAACAAAATATGTACAACAACAACTATTTATAGGCATGGAGAGGAACCAACGCAGGCCTGTGATTCTTGAGAGGTGAGCCCTACATTCACCCAGGTTTTCTCCTGAGGATATTTTCTTAAGTGTGGCCTGGAGAGGTGAAGCCAGGACAGAGAGCAGCACTCTTATTGGGTACAGGAGGCAGTGATTAGAGTTCAGGGGCTACTAGTGCGACTGGGATTTGAGAGGCAGGGAATCAAAGTGAAGGCAATCACAGGCAAGGAGCCTGAAAGATCTGCATAAAGATGCTCCTCAAGTCCCCGGCCAACCACTAGGTTGAGCAGATAAGACAGCCCAGCAGATAATAGTTTCTGGGAGCTGGGAGCTGAGAGCTGAGAGGGAAATTCCGAATTCCCCAGTGCTAGAATGACACTGGAGATTGGGCCTGGCCAGAGTAAAGAGATCTTGGTGCACAATCCCTGCATTCAGTTGAGATTCCGGAAAAGCACCACCCTAGGAGTAAGGACTACACCTAGAAGTCTGGGCAAAACTAAACGAGTTCCAACTGATTCAAGCCTAAATTCAAGCCTCAAAGCCTGCCAAAACAAAACTTACTATTCCTTTAGAAAATTAATGTAATGCACAACATATCCATGTTGTATAGCTTACAATAAAAAGTTACTAAACTTGTAAAGAAGCAGGAAAAATTACCTGATAGTTAAGAGATTAAATAGTCAAAGCTAACTCGGGGATAATCTAGATATTGGTGTTAGCAGCCCCAATATTCCCCACTTCCTAGTATTCATGCCCTGCGGAATGCCCTCCTTTTGAGTGTGGTCTGCATTTACTGACTCACTTCTAAAGAACAAATTTGGTAGAAGTGAGATGTCACTTCCAAAATAATATTACAAAAAGATAGTGGCTTCCATCTTGGATTCTCACTCTCACTCTCTGAACACTTGCCATGCAGGAAAACAGTTGCTATATAATGAGGCAACCTTGTGGGGCGACCCGCTTGAAGAGGGATCAAGGCCTGCCAACAATCACGTGAGTGAGCTTGAACGTGGATACCATGTGACACCACCATCACCCCTGCATTGCACTCTCCTCCCCTACCCCAGTTCGCCCTTCAGTGAGATCACAGCACCAGCTGACTGTTTGACTGCCACCTCATGGGGGACCATGAGCCAGGGGCACTCAAATAATCAAATCACCTGGACTCCTGGCCCACAGAAACTGTGAGATAATAAATGTTTGTTGTTTTAAGCTGCTTAGTTTTGAGGTAATTTGTTCACAGCAATAGATAAAATAGACATTCAGGAATACAAAATACAGTATCTGACATTAAGAACTCACTGGATGGGTTTAACAGCAGACTAGACACAGCAGAAAATAAAATTCGTGTGCGGAACAGGTACAAGATGCTCTGTGAGTAATAAATGCTCTGTTCCTGATTCAGAGGTCTTATTCCTCTGTTACGGTCTGAATATACATGCACATGCTATGTGTAAAACATGCTATGTTCCCTCTTTGGAAGACTCATCAGTAGAAAGATGTCATTTCTATCTTCAACACAATCTCAATCAAAATCCTAATGAGATTGTTTTTTAAATGACAAGCTGATTTTTAAAATAATGCAGTTTTTAAAATGCACAAAATTTCCAAAAATATTGGAAAAATAAGACTCATTCTAGGGTTGTCAACATATACCTAAACCATTAGCAATTAAAATTGTGTGGTATTGTGTGGTAAAATTGTGTGACAAAAATAGACAACTCAATGGAACAGAAATTGACGCATGTGTTTTTAGGTCCTTAGAATACAATAAGGACATATTTTGATTGTGTGAGAAAAGGTGTTAGGATAACTGATTATCCATTTAGAAAAAAAAGTTTGATTCCTATTTACAACATTCAAATGCACAAAATCTATATGGGTTAATGTAAAATGGTAAATGCTTTAAAAAAATCAAAATATTAAAAAAAGAATATGTTTGTAACCTTAGGGTAGGAGAGACCTTCTTAAATATGACACAAATACTTATACTATATAAATATTCAAATTTCTATATGAAAAAGCCATAAACAAAGCTGAAGACAGACAAGAAATGGGGTATTTGCAGTACATATGGCAAAGGATTAATATAGAGACTATAAGAAAGCATTCCTACAAATCAAAAAGACAATGAAATAGAAAAATGGGCAAAGAATACGAAGAAATATAAGTGGCCACATAAAAAGAAGCTCAATTCCATTGGTAATCATGAAAATTAAGTCAACAAAGAGCTATTATTCTTCTCCCTTTAAATTGGCAAAAATTTGAAACTGATAATATTAAATGTTCAAGTGGGTGTGAGAAACCAGTACTTTCAATCACCAGTGAGAGGGCAATTTGGCAATATCTTTTAGAAATGTACATACATTTTGCTTCAGCAATTCTACTTCTAGTTATCTGTTCCAGAGAAACACTCACCCAAGTAGGCATAAAGGAGACATGAATGAGGATGTCCCTTGTCTTTAATAGCATAGAGTTGGAAACTAGCTAGATCTATGAATAGGGAAACAGTTAAAATATGATATATCCATATTACAAATTCTTTCTAGAAATAAAATGAGGCAGATCTATAAAACCTGACAGAATGATCTTGGAGACATTTAGTACAAAAGATAAGTTGCAACACAACAGGTATGGTAGGATAGATAGATACAGATATAGATAGATACAAATATAGATATATAGCTATAGATATAGATAAAATCTCAGTCCTCCCAAAAATCTCAGTCCACAAACTCAAATGTGCAAGAAACAGTGAAACAGCAAAATTCTTTATTGTTACTTAAAACATTTTTTAACTCCAAGCCCTCTACTCATCAAACTGATGGGAAATGATTCATAAATAATTCTTGAGGACTTGTTGCCCCTCATTCCCAACCCAGAATTTTGTCCAGATTCCAGGAGTTTACGTATTGTCAAGGCTTATGAGAGTAAAGACTATGTCTCCCTCTTCTCTATGTCCTCTGTATTTGGCTCAATGGCTGACAGAGAACATCACTCAGGAAATGTCTGGGAAATACACGCCATGCTCACACAGTGGGTATGGTCAAAGACCCAGATTCCCATCCACTGCTCTCTGCTCCTGACGACTGTGATTTAGGCCCATCCTTTGTAAGATCTCCCATCTCCAGGCAGCAACCTGGAGTGATAAAGTTATTTTCAGGGCCAGCTTTACAGGCATGCAACCTCTGCAGTCACACAGAGCCCCGTGCTCAGAAAGGC
Organism: Diceros bicornis minor; assembly: GCF_020826845.1. NCBI lineage: Eukaryota > Metazoa > Chordata > Mammalia > Perissodactyla > Rhinocerotidae > Diceros > Diceros bicornis. The sequence goes on from NC_080764.1 coordinate 8,427,910, forward strand.
CATACTTGGTACACCTCCCTCTCCTTACTGGGGAATATCAGAGGAGATCTAGTAGAGAGTCAATACTTTCACCTTTGACCATAGGTGAAAAGGCAACCTCCCTCCCACGGTGTCAGTGGAGACAGGGGAGGAGGAGAAGTAATAAGGCACTCCTGCCTCTGCCAACCAGAGAGGTATTAGGGGAAAACTAGTGGACAGCAGGCACTCCCACTCCTGCTAATTACCATGAGGGGCCCCCAGCCCTTAGTGTCAACTGAGGCTGAGTGGGGAACCTGGACTTCAACCCCCGCTTGCAGTAACAAGGAAGCTCTCCCACTTCCCCTGCTGGAGTGCTGTAAAAGGAAGCCAGCTAAAAGAGAAAGTTTAAATAAGATCCAGGGTCTCATAACATAATACCCAAAACGTCCAGGTTTCAATAAGAAATCATTTATCATACCAAAACCAAGGAACATCTTAAACTGAAGGAAAAAAAGACAATTACTAGGTACCAACAGCAGACAATAGAGATGGTAGAATTATCTGACAAAGATTTTAAAGCAGCCATTATAAAAATGCTTCAACAAGCAATTATATGAACATGCTTGAACCAAATCAAAAACAGAGTCTCAGCAAAGAAAACATTAAATATAAGGAAAAACCAAATGGAAATTTTAGAACAATAACTGAAATAAAAAGCTCAGTGAATGGGTTCAAAAGTAGAAAGGAAGGAAATAACCCATGAACCAGAAAATAGAACAGCAGAAATTACCCAATCTGAACAAAAGAAAACAGACTGAGGAAAAAATGAACAGAGCCTCAGGGACCTGTGGGACTATTTAAAAGATCAAGCATCGTGTCATCAGAGTCTTGAAAGGAGAGGAGAAAAAAGGCAGGGCTGAACAAATACTCAAAGAAAACTTTCCAAATTTGGTAAAAGGCATAAAATAACAGATCCAAGAAGCTGAGCAAATCCAAAAAAGACAAATCCAAACAAGTCCACATCAAGACACAGCATAGTCAAATTTCTAAAAACTAAAGAAAAGAAGAAATCTTGAGAGTAGCCAAAGAAAAACAAGACCTTTCCTATAAGGGAAAATCAATTCAAATGACAGCTGATTTTTCATCAGAGGCCATAGAGGCCAGAAGGAAGTGACACAACATTGTTCAAGTGTTGAACTGTCAACCCAGAATCCCATATCCAATGAAAATATCCTTCAGGAATCCTTGGGGAAATCAAAAAAATTCTCAGATGAAGGAACTAATATGTTCAACTGACTTCTTCTTTTTCTTTTCTTTTTTTTTTTTTTGTGAGGAGGATCAGCCCTGAGCTAACATCTGATGCCAATCCTCCTCTTTTTGCCAAGGAAGATTGGCCCTGGGCTAACATCTGTGCCCATCTTCCTCTACTTTATATGGAATGCCTCCACAGCATGGCTTGACAAGCAGTGCATCGGTGCGCACCCAGGATCCAAACCTGTGAACTCTTGGGCTGCTGCAGTGGAGCGTGTGCACTTAACCGCTGCGCCACCAGGCCCACCCCCTCAACTGACTTTTGATAAAAGTGCAAAAGCAATTCAAGGGAAGAAAGCTGGCTTTTCAACAAATGATTCTGTAGTAATCAGACATCCATAGACAAAAAAAAACAAAAAACTTAACCTAAATCTAACACCTTATACAAAAATTAACTCAAAATGGACTACATACTTAAATGTAAAACATAAAACTTTTAGGAAAAAAATCAGAAAATCTTCTGGACCTAGGGCTAGGCAAAGGGCAAAAAGCACAATCCATAACAGGAAAAAAAAATCTGATAAACTGGCTTTCATCAAAATCAAACACTTTTGCTGTGTGAAAGGCCCTGTTGAAAAGAAAAAAGACAGCTACAGAGTACGAGAAAATATCTGCAAACCACATATCTGACAAAGGACTAGTATCTAGAATATATAAAGAACTCTCAAAACTCCATAGGTAAACAATCTAATTAGAAAATGAGCAAAAGACTTGAAAAGACATTTCACTAGAGAGAATATAAGATGGAAAATAAGCCTGTGAAAGGACGTTTAACATCACTAGCCAATAGGAAATGCAAATTAAAACAACAATGAGATATCCCTACACATTATCAGAATGGGTAAAAAAGGTGCTGCAACAAATGCAGAAGAGGATGTGGAGAAACTGAATCTCACTCATACATTACTAATGGGAATGTAAAATGGGACAGTCACTCTGGAAAACAATTTGATAGTTTCTTAAACAACTAAATATGCAACAAACATATGACCCAGCAATTGCACTCCTGGGCATTTATACTAGAGAAATGAAGACTTATGTTAACATAAAAGCTGTACACAAATGTTTATAGTAGTTGTATTCATAATAGCTAAAAATTGGAAACAACTCAGATGTCCTTAAAAGGGTGAATGGTTAAACAAACTGTGGTACATCCATACCATGAAATATGATTCAGAATAAAAAGGAATAAACTATTGATACATATAACAACCTGGATGAATCCTAAGGGAATTATGCTGAGTGGGGGGAAAAAGCCTATCCAAAAGGTTACATACCGTATGGTTGCATTTATATAACATTCTTGAAATGACAAAATTATAGAAATGGAGTCCCCTTATCAGGGACTAAGGAGGGAGAGAAAGAAAGAAAACATGAGGGATCTTTGTGGTGATGGAAATGTTCTGTATCTTGATTATAGCAATGTCAGTATCCTGGTTGTGATATTGTACTATATAGCTTTACAATATGTTACCCTTGGGTAAAGGTACACCTGACCTCTCTATTTTATACATGTGACTCTATAATTATCTTAAAAGCTTAATTTAAAAGATAGTAGAATCTATGGAAAACGATATAAGCCACTTCTCTCTTCCCTATAGGAGCCAGAAATAAAAGGCCGAGTACAATGTGTGGCTGTGTATCTGGGCCCTGATGGGTGTGTTTCCAGTTCCTGATACTTCCTCCTTGCTTTTGCTTCCATCTTGGGATCTCATGATCCCATATGCCACCGGAACCCAAAAGAGTCTCTACTTTTATCTCTAATTCTAAGGCGATCTCAGGGAAGCAGAACGCAAATAGATGTTGACCATCTTAGACAGAAGAACTTTAAATCAAGGCCACAAGTGGGGTGAGAGGAGGGCGGGAGTGGAAGAAGGGATAAGAGGGAGTGAACCGGGATAAGAAATCCTGGGATCTAGTTTCTCACTCCACAACCAAGTGCACAAGTTTCTTAAATGCTTAGGGCTTCAATTCAACCCAATTTAACATTCTCTAGGCACCAAGGACAGTGACAAGAGGGGGTTGGGGGAGTGGTTAGCCCTTAGCCCATATCTATATCAACATCACCCACCAAAAAAAATAATATTCCTTGCTACAGAAATGGACATTTTCATAATCTTGGGTAAAATGTGAATAAACGCACTTTTAAAAATCTCTGTATTAATCCATAACATACAATGTAAGTAAAAAGTGGGGAGCTTAAAATACAAACACAACATCAAGAAAATCACCTAGATGCACTCCAACCCTCCTCCCTCAACAAGACTGCCACTCTTCACTGGCTCTTGGTCACTAGGATCTACTCTTTGTAATGTGTTATAGGGATTGAGGCTAAAGAAAGTTAAAAGGATTCTCATAATCTGATTAGTAGATAAAGGAAAGGAAAACACATTTATCAAACATCTGTGTGCAGCAGACACTCTTCTAGGCACTTATTATATACATTATCTCATTTAATCCTCACAACCTTGTGTGATGCCATCATTATCCCCATTTTACAGATGTAGAAACCAAAGTTCACAGAGGAAAGGTAACTTGATACACAGCTAGTAACTGGTATCAGAGACCAACTAAATTCTTTTCACTATATTCTACATTGCCTCTAATTCGATGGAGGCTATTTATTTTCTGTACTGTGCCGTTCTTTCCTGATTTTCTAAAATCATTGTTTTTAATAAGGACAAATAGGAGTTTTTTCCTTTTTTAAGGTGATAAGAGCAAGAAGGCATGATTAAAATACATTGTACTTTACACATTTGAAAAATCACTGGAGACCATTTTTTTTCCAACAGCTTTGTAGAGATATAATTTACCTGTCATAAAATTTATCCTTTACCCATTTTAAGTGTACAATTCAATGAATTTTAGTATATTTACAAAGTTGTACACTATCACCACAAACTAATTTTAGAGCATTTCCATTAGCCTAGACAGAAACGTCATGCTAGGTCCACTCCTCATTTCCGCTTCCAGCCTCTGAGAACCACTAACCTACTTTCTGTCTCTATAGATTTGCCTTTTCTGAACCCTTCATACAAATGGAATCATACAATATGTGTTGTTTTGCATGTAGCTTCTTTCACTTAGCATAATGTTTTCAAGGTTCATCATCGATGAAGAGTATTCCATTGCATAGATATACCACATTTTGTTTCTCTACTTTTTTTTTTTTTTTGTCCATCCAGTTGATGGGCTTTTGGGTTGTTTCTATTTTTTGGCTATTGTAAATAATGCTGCTATGAACATTTGCATACAAGTCTTTGTTTGGACAAATGTTTTCATGTTCCTGGGTAGATATTGGAATTGCTGGATCGTATAGTTAAGTCTATGTTTAAGTTTTTAAGAAACTGTCAGACTATTTTCCAAAGTGAATGCACCATTTAACATCACCACCCACAACGTATGAGGGTTCAGATTTCTCCACATCCTCGCCATCACTAACAATTGTCTGTCTTTTTCATTCTAGGCATTCTATTGGCTGAGAAATGGTATCTTGCTACAGTTTTGATTTGCATAATGACTAATGATGTTGAGTGTCTTTTCATGTACTTATTGGTCATTTGTATATCTTCTTTGGAGAAATAGCTATTCATATCTTTTGCCCATAAAAAAAAAAAGACTTTATTTTGTTTGTGTGTGAGGACTAGCCCTGAGCTAACATCCGATGCCAATCCTCCTCTTTTTTGCTGAGGAAGACTGGCCCTGGGCTAACATCTGTGCCCATCTTTCTCCACTTCATATGGGACGCCGCCACAGCATGGCTTAAGCGGTGCGTTGGTGCGCGCCTGGGATCTGAACCTGCGAACCCCGGGCCAATGAAGCGGAGCTCGCGCACTTAACCGCTGCGCCACCGGGCCAGCCCCAAGACTTTATTTTTTAGAGCAGTTTTAGGTTCACAGCAAAACTGAGTGGAGAGTACAGAGAATTTCCATATACTCCTTGTACCCCACCACTCACAGCCTCCTCCACTATCAATACCCCCCACCAGAGTGGTACGTTTGTTATAATTGATGAACCTACATTGACACATTGTAATCATCCAAAGTCCATAGTTTACATTAGGGTTCACTCTGTGGGTTTGGACAGCGTATAATGACATGCATCCACCATTATAGTATCATACAGAATGGTTTCACTGCCCTAAAAACCCTGTGTGCTGCACCTATTCATCCTTCCTTCCCCCCAGCAACCAATTATCTTCTTATTGTCTCCATAGTTTTGCCTTGTTCCAGTATGTCATATAGCTGGAATCATACAGTATTGTAGCCTTTTCGGATTGGCTTCTTTCACTTAGTAATATCCATCCAAGCTCCTCGTGTTTTTAGGCTTCATAGCTCATTTCTTTCTAGCACTGAAGAATATTCCGTACCACAGTTTATTTATCCATTCACCTCCTGAAGGAATTCTTGGTTGCTTCCAAGTTTTGGCAATATGAATAAATCTGCTCTAAACATCCATATGCATATTTTTGTGTGGACATAAGTTTTCAACTCATTTGGGTAATACCACAGAGCGTGATTGCTGGATCACATGGTAAAGTATATCTAGTTTTGTAAGAAACTGCTAAACTGTCTTCCAAAGTGGCTCTGATTCTGCATTCTCATCAGCAGTGCGAGTTCCTGCTGCTCCACACCTTCATCAGCATTTGGTGTTGTCACCTTTGCTCCTTTTTTAGTTGGGCTATTTGTCTTTTTACTATTGAGTTGTAAGAGCCTTCTATATATTCTAGATACAAGTCTCTTATGAAATATATGATTTGCAAATATTTTCTCCCAGTTTGTGGGTTGTTTTAGAGGCAATTTTTTTTTCAATGAAAAGGAAGATTAAACGCTAAATTAATGATAGTGGTTACTCCTAGAGGGGACAGGAGCATGGATTAGGTTAGAATTACACAGGAAGATATTGTATAGGTGCTGTGAGAGGTAGAGCACAGACTCTGGAGCCAGCTAACTGCGTCTCAACCCAACGCTGTCAAGTAACTTAGTCTATGTCTCAGTTTTCTCATCTGTAAAATGGGTATAACAGCATTTATCTCACAGGTGTGTTGTGAGGCTTAATTAAGCTAATGTGCCGGGAGAATTTACAACAGTGCTTACCAGAAACACAGTACCCTTTATATAAACCTTTAACTATATTACCACTTCTTAAGGTGGGTACTGAGGTTCAAGTTTCCATTTCACCATCATGCTTTGTAACATATATGTGACACGCTTTTATAACTCATTTAAATGTACAAATACATTTTAAAAGATAATAAAGGAAAAAGAATCCGATTTTTTACCCTTTAAAACTGGAAAGACCGGGCTAGATGCAGGGCCATACCCCATGCCAGCCCAGGTCCCAGAGCTCGTCCGGGGCCCTGGCCCCTCCTCCTGCCCCAGCACTCGCGAGGTGCCCGTCAACCGCACTTCCAGAAAACACCGTGAGCCCCAGGCCGGGGTCGATTTGGGGGGGCCACCTAACATGGGAAGTGACCTAGACTCTGCACCACCGCAGTTTCCTCACCTGTAAAATCGGGATGCTAACGGTACCGACCTGATCTGCGAGATTAAAGGCAGGTAAAACATCAGTGCAGGGCTGTGTGCTGCCAGCTGCTACCTCTCCCTTTACACTTCTAGGCTCCCCTGACGTTCAGAGAACTTCAGTAGAAAAACGCCCGGAAAGAGAGCGAGGCCCAGAATGGACGACTTAAGGTTCTTCCAGCTCCAAGATTCTGGGCTGTTTTTCCACAGAGATCCAGAGTTTGGGATGAAAATGTGTTTTTCGGAAATGGGGCTGATGATATAACCTACCTCCCGGGCTGTGGAGAAACACCGAGAAGCTACAGGCCGGGAGAGCGCTTTCATATCTATACCGCGCTTCAAAAAGAGTTGGTTTATTAAAAAAAAAAATGTTGTTGCGGAAAAGTTGCATAGGGGTCAGGACAGCGCCAGGCAGCCCAGGCGCCATGATCTGCCTCAGCCGTCACCTTGGGGCCAGCCCGGGGAGTGACCGAGGAAGCTCTGCGAGGCCAACGAGCCAACGGGCGCCACCAAACCAGAGCCGCGGAGGCCAGGCAGCAGCTCCACGGCACCGCGCCAGCTACCCGCCCAGCCGCCAGCCTACGGCCCGAGCGCCCCCTGACGACGGCGCAGGGCGACGGTCAGGACGACCAACGGCCGAGAGGGCGTTTCCGCAGATGAGCATGCGCAGCCGCCAGCAGCCGCTCTTCTCCCACCCATAGAGCCTCTCCAGCCAATCAGGGAGCCCCAGAGCCGTCCTCCCGCCCACCCCTGGGGCTTGGGGGCGTGACGTTTAATTTTAGCCAATGACAAAAGATATTCGTTCCTCCGCCACGCTCGCGAGTTGAAAAGGGGGTGGGGCTGGGAGGCGGTTTCTTTAGCAAGATGGCGGCGAGCGGCCTCCGGCGGGCTGCTGCTGCAGCCGGCACCTCGGTGAAGCCCATTTTCAGTGGGGACATGAACGAGGCCAAGCGGAGGGTGCGCGAGCTCTACCGCGCCTGGTACCGGGAGGTGCCGAACACCGGTGAGAGGCAACGGCGCACGCGGGGCCCCGGAGGCAGCCCCCCAAGGTCGCAGCCGTCCCGGCCCCCGATTTCTCCCGGGCCGAGCTGAGGTTACCAGCTTGGGCAGAGGCGATTCCGTGTGCTTCAGGGGAGGAGAGTCATTCGAGCTTTGGTGGACCCAACCTGGCGGCGGCGCCGGGGTCACACCAGCCGTTCCCAGCATCCGCACCGCGCTTCTAGGCGCCCTCGGCGATTTAGCTCCTATGATCCCCTGTAATTCTTAGTGAAACCCCGGGAGGGAGAGCAGGGACTGTCGGTGACATACTCATTTTATAGAGGAGGCAGCTGAGGCACCGAGAGGTCAAGTGACGCGCCCAAGGCCCAGAGCTACCCCGTGGTGGGTCGGTCTGGAACCCCAAGTCAACTCGAGAATTCCAGAACATATTTACAGACGCCCGTAGGTTGTATAACCCAAGAGGCTGTAAGATTTGAGCGATCATCTGGTTCCCACATCCCCCACAAAAAAAGAAACTTAACCGGAGAAGGGAAGTGGCTTTCCCAAGGTCATCCATAAATCAGTGGTGCCTTTACAGTCCCTGCAGGTGAGATGTCCTGCCCCTCTCTCCAGTCCCCCACGCCTTGCTCCCTATATTCTCCTTGCCCCTAGTATTCTTTAGGAACTCCTACTCCTATCTCCTGCTGGCTTGCCCCCTACTTCCTCAGAACCCCTGCCTTCGCTTAGATGTCGGAGAACCAGTCTGTTAACCTGAAGGATTAAAACAAGCTCCTCGGGTGCAGAGACTGTACTTTTTCTTATCTTGGCATCCCCGTCAGTGCTGCTCAGAGCACCTGATGAAAGAAACGTTGGGGAAAATCCCATCTAAACTGTCACGGGCAGTACCAATATCAGGGACTGTAGATATTGTGTTATTTTGTTGCTTTAGTGTGCTTTAATGTAGACCATCACTGCTAGTCTGAGAGAGAAGGTGTTTTTAAGCAAGCTGGAGCACCATAGCACCCCTCAGGGCTGCCACTTCCCTGCCTGTGTGTGAGAAGCCGTGGAATGTGGTGGTTGCATGGACTTGCCTCCAGGCCCTGCCCCTTACTAGCTGTGTGACCTTGGGCAAGTTATTTCATCTCGCTGTGCCTCAGTTTCCTCATCTGCAAAATGAGGATAATAATAGTACCTTCTTCAGAGAGTTACAGTATTAAGTAGATTAATGTATCTAAAGTGCTTAGGATAGGGCCTGGCACTGAGGCGTTCATTAATTGTGGGGTGCTACTGTTGTTTTTATCGTTATTATTATTGTCATTGCTATTTATAGGGCTTACCCTAGCAGGAGCCTCCTTGCAGAACCCAGTTCTCTGATGTATGAGAACTGTGTCTGCTCCACAGTGTCCCTGTCCTCAAGCTGACTTTTTGAGAGATTGCTGAAGACCAGAACTTAAACCCACAGGATACTAGGATGGGAGAGACTTAAGTGAACTGCTGGGTCAGGGACTGCAAATTCAAATGCCTTCAGAGGACAGGTGACAGTCGCAAGCGTGTGTTGGAGTGTGTATTCAAATTCAGATGTTTAAACATATAGTGTTTGCCTAGTAGAATACTTGTATGTGTGCCCAGAACCCTTTCTTGTTGCAGGGAGGAGCAGGAGGTGGGGAACAAGACCCAGACGCAGGAAGAGTAGTTTGTGAAGGGTGAAAATCAATGGCTAAGTTGAGGATAGAACCCAGATATCCACCGGCAGGAGCCAGCTCTTTCTAAACCATCTGCTCCCAGGACCTTCCCTCAAATACTGTTTGAGAAGATAATCCCAGAGTCAGAAGGGTCCTGAGAGGAGGAGGAAAAGGCAGGGGGTTACAGGATCCTAGAGAGCAGAGAAAAAATGGGGTCAGGGGGGCAGTATACCTTTATAGGAAGGATCAGTGATCTGTAGCTGGTCAGTTACTCAGGCCTGTGTCTACACTGGTGTCATGCTATCCATGATTGGGACTCCAGCTAAGGAACTGAACCGAGGATTGGGAATAAGTAATAGTATTGATAATAACTAACATTTATTGAAATGCATACATATGGCCCAGCACTATGCTAAATACTTTACATTGCCTTATTATAGGGTAGGCTCTAATGGTTTCCCTGTCTTACAGATGAGAAAACTGAGGTACATGAGCTTGTCTTATGTCACACAGTTAGTAAGTAGAAAAGCCAGACTTCAGAGGCTGACTGTCCAGCTGTTACACCTGGCTCTTAGCTCCTGCTGTAGTATTCCCTGAATCTCACAGAACCCAGTTATGCTGCATGTGTAGAGTGCCATTTGCCTGGGTGGTGGCTGCCTTGGCATGGGAACACAGGAACAGAACCGCCTTTGAATACCTCCTTTGAAAAAATTTTACATGCTGCTTGCTGGTTACAGCATAACAGGAGACTGTATAGAAACTATTCATTCATTTAATTTCCATTTCACTGAGTACCTCTTGGACTATAGGGTCAGTACTAGGTACCTAGAGAGATACAAAAGTGAATAAAACACAACCCTGCCTTCAAGGGTCTTATCATCTAGTCAGGAAGATAGGCATATAACCAGATCATTAGAACCCAAAATATAGTAGAGGTATGGGAAATAAGTGCTGAAATTTTTAACAGTTAACATTTGTATCAATGTTTTACTGTTTACAAGATGTTGTCACTTGAATTTCACCTCATTCCTGTGAAGGTTATTTTCTATTTTTTAGATGAGGAAACAGGCTGAAAAGCCTATACCCCAGACAAGGTCATAGCTCATAATGGTGTGGAGACCTTACCTCGCTCTTTGACCTCCATCCCATTCTCTTTTCCATTACACCATGCTGCCTTTGCATCTGAGGATCTCCCGGTGCCTGGTATGAATGCTACCAAAATGAATTGGAGCAAAGAGCTGAGAACCATATCAATGTCACCCTTCCTAATCTGTCAGAGCCTTCCTGACTCAGAAAAGCCTTAAACTTTGGGAAAACACATAGAGACCATGGTAAAGTCACCTTCATCCAAAAGGGGCACTTCCATATCTTCCTTTTGAGTGTCTCAGATTTTTTTAAATTGAAAGTTAAATATTCAGGGTTCAAAGAATAAGCCAGGAATCTGTGAGTTGAAGAACAGTTGGAATTGATTTACACTAGGGTTTCTCAACAGCTGCATTTGTGCTGAGTAAGTCTTTGTTATGGGGGCTGTCCTGTGCATTGTAGGATATTTACCAACATGCCCGGCCTTGACCCACTACGTGCCAGTAGCACTCCCCTCCTAGTTGTGACAACCAAAAATGCCTCCAGACATTACCAAATATTCAGGGGGAGGGGTGCAAAATCATCACTAGTTTGAGAACCACCAATTTAGACCAAAGAACAATTCAGCAGCTATAGCTTAGGCTGTTCCTGTTTGCCTTCCTGCAGCCTTTCTCACTGTGGAGGGGTGTTCAAGGGGGTTAGCATGGGAGGAGGGAGCCTAGGACAAAGCTATGGAATTTGTCTCTCTAGAGACAAGGGTTCTTAACCTTGGAGGAGAGGCATTCAGGGATCTGTGAACTGACATTGTAAGCAAAACTGCCTGTGAACATTTTCCTGAGGAGAAGATTCATACACCCAGTGCCCTTGTGTGTGGTTCAGGTCATGAGGAACAGGAGCGATGGGCACCAGTTCCCTGAGTATGCCTAGAGGCACCTTGTTTTTTCTCCCAAGGTTGGGCAGGAATCTAATATAAAAATGCAGGAAAAGTAAGCACTAATAGCAGGGAAGATTCCCCATATTCCTTTCCTTAAAACAGAACCAATTATAAATTTAAAAGCACAGTAAACAACCAGGATTCCAGGCCCACGTTTGCCAGGGACCAGTAGTATGACTTCAGGCAAGGCCCCACAGTGCTCTAGGCCTCACTCCTCTCAAGTGGTAAGATTCTAAATTCCAGGATCCATATTAGTTTGCATTTGTTTTTTGTGTCTCTCTTATTGTCCCTTTGTTTGCTCTTTTCTAAAATTCCTAATATGATTCTGACAGTAGCGTTTAACAACCAGCTCTCTGGAGGAAACACCCGATTGATAATGTTTACCATTTTCCATGGTATAAATCCTCCCACCCTAGTTGATTTTCAGCTACGAAAGTGAAGTCAGCGAGGGCAGATTTGGGAAGACCTGTGTATGATTGGCTCCCCATGAGAGCCTGCTCCAGCATACCACGGGATACTGAGCTCTTTCTAGTATGAGTGATCCTCTGTCCTCTCTGTTAACACTTGCCTACAAAGCTGGGATGCAATTTCTCCTATTATTAGATTTCTGCTATTGCTTATTCTCTGCTTGGATCAGAAACGTCTTTGCAGCATGGTGTGCTATTTCCCTCAGTAGAAGCTTTATTTTTCTATCACTGTCACTAAGTTATGAGTATAATTAAAGATTCAAGCTTTATTGTTTTTTGTTGTTGTTTTGGGTTTTTTTTGTGAGGAAGATCAGCCCTGAGCTAACATCCATGCCAATCCTCCTCTTTTTGCTGACGAAGACTGGCTCTGAGCTAACATCTATTGCCAATTCTCCTTTTTTTCCCCAAAGCCCCAGTAGATACTTGTATGTCACAGTTGCACATCCTTCTAGCTGCTGTATGTGGGACGCGGCCTCAGCATGGCCGGACGAGCAGTGGGTTGGTGCGCGCCCGGGATCTGAACCCGGGCTGCCAGTAGCGGAGTGCACGCACTTAACCGCTAAGCCACAGGGCTGGCCCCCAAGCTTTACTGTTGATTAATTCAGTCACTAAATAGCCCTAAATAGTGGTTTCAGAGCTGGTTGTGGTCATTCTCTGTCACAGGAATGGCCACAACACAAGGTATCCTCACCAGATGGGCACCCTGGTCTCCTTCCTCCCACAGTGCTCACCCCAGCCTGTGAGCCTTGCTTATGGTGTCCCCTCAGCCTAGTGTGCCCCTCTTGCTATCCTTATTCCACCTACAACACAAGGTTCTGTTCATGCCCTTGTTGTCATCAGCAAATTCACTGAGGGCTGACTGCCAGGGATGAGAATACGAATGACTAAAACCTCATTTTCAAAGGACATCCATATGCCTCATCCAAAGGCCAGGGGCACTATTTCAGGCACTTACTTCATCAGGGATTGCTGAATATTGTAATTTTATGTTTGAATTCATGGACAGCTATCCCTCCACTAGAATATAAGACCTAGAGGACACAAGCTACATCTTAAACTCTCTCCTTCCCCTGAGTAACCTAATATGTTAGTAATTGCTTGCTGGATTGAATCCTTCCCTACCTGCACAAACCCTCAGCAATCTTCCTCAACTGTAAGTTTGTGTGGTGCACAAACCTACATCACATCAGTTTATGTTAATTTCAACCCCATCATCTTTTGCCAATTGTTCCATATAATAATAATGCTAATTTATTGAGAGCTTTATTCCCTGCCAGGCACCATTCCAAGCATTTTGCGTTATCTCATAGAATCCTTACAACAGCTCTGGAGTTGTATGTGCTATTATTGTCCTCATTTCACTCATAAATAAATGCATTAAGGCACAGAGAACTTAACATACACAGGATTATAGCTGATAAATGAGAGCTGGGATTTGAACCCTTAAACTCTAAAACTCTGCTATACTGCCTCTTCAAACACAGTGGTCTTGTCTCCCCAAACAAAATGTAAGCTCCTTGAGAGCAGATGCCATGTCTCACACTTCTTTGCATCCTCAAGCATCTAGCTTAGGGTCAGGCTGATATTTGGTGAATGGAATGAATGGGCAACCTGTACATGTTCAATGAATATCCATTGACTCTGTTTTGAAGTAACATGTTTTAACCATATAATTTCTACCCTGAATCACATTTTCTCTCTAGTGCACTTGTTCCAGCTAGACATCTCTGTGAAACAGGGACGGGACAAAGTCCGAGAAATGTTTATGAAGAATGCCCATGTCATGGACCCCAGGGTAGTTGATCTTCTGGTCATTAAGGTAAATGACTCTCCCTGACCAATTTAAAAGAGCAGCCAACTTGTCTGGAGCTTTTCAGTCTCCTCAGATGAACATTTTGTCTCCAAGTTTAAAAAGAAACTACTGGATCAGCAACAGTTGCTTATTGTTTCAAAAGGAACAGTTGAACTTGGAGTTTACCACCTGGTTAAGCAGATTATAAGATAGTTCAAGGGAAAATCCATTGCGGCTTGCATTATATAACTAAAAAAAAAGATATAGAGAGGAAAATCTGAACTGTTCTTGAACCTCATCCTTTGAAGTGACTGCTTCACCTGGTTGCCAGCTTACAGCTAGAAGAGGCAGGCTGGTTGACTGAGTCCTGTATAAATGGGGTCAAATCCTGGCCCTGATTCTGTCTCTCTGGTCAGTCATGTTAGCATCAATGGGAGCTTCAGCACGGACCAGTACGTAACATGGAAGAAATGTTAAGCAAAAACATAAGTTAAGCCAGTCAGATTAGGCATTCATAAGGCAGAGGCCTGTTGACCTGGAAGTCTCTCCTCTTAGGACCAGTTAGCCACAGAGTTCAAGAATATATGAAAGGCCTCAGAGATCATTTAGTCCAACTACCTCATTTTCCAGATGCAGAAACTGTGTTCTAGACAGTGTGTTACTTGCCGAAGGTCACTCAACAAGTCAGTGCCAGAGCAAAGAATACAATGTTGGCCTTCAGTGCTGTATTCCTTCCACTTGACCATGCTGACTGAAGACCTCTCCCCTCACTTTTGCAGGGAAAGATGGAACTGGAGGAAACGATTAAAGTGTGGAAGCAGCGGACACATATTATGCGGTTCTTCCATGAAACAGAAGCGCCAAGGCCAAAGGATTTCCTGTCCAAGTTCTATGTTGGCCATGACCCATGAAGTCACTCAGTGGAAAGGTGCATGCTGATATTTAAATACTTTAGAGCACAAATAAATCAATATATGATGGTCATATATTCATGACAGAATTCCATTGGTGAACCAATGGGAAGCACTGTTTCTGCAGTCTCTCTCACTTTTTGCCTGAACGAGTGGGGTCTTGGCATACACACCACCTCTTCTTTCCCTTTTCCTGAAGTGTGGTGTTTCCTGTAAATTAGATTGGATTCTTTTTCTCAGAGCCTCGCATGTTGGTAAACAGGAAGGATGAGGCCATCTGCTCAGAAACTGTCATACTGGGTATGAGGCTGGATGATTTCGTTAATTCCAGGATTAGACAGCTTTGTGTCACAGCACACATTATCCACAATTAGCCAGCTCTTGCTGTTGGAGAGGCATCAGAGTAGTACTAAGCAGCACAGAAGTAGAGCTGACAGGCTGGGCTCTTTTTCCCTGGGTCCTGAAGGAAATGGCTGTTCAGAAGTCTAGTCCCTCTACTTGCAACAAGCACCGGCCCTTCAAATGAAATTAACTTCCTCCTCAATTAGGCATCCGGCTTGGGACACAGCTGTTCAGTGCACATACAGGGAACATAAATATTCCTACTGTTTTTGCAAGCTCGGGTGTAGCTCTAAGGTGACAGGAGAATAAATGTTGGCCCACGTTAAAGAATTGAGCTCTGCTTTGGATGGTAGTCTTCTCCGTTCTGTCCCTGGACAGTCTAAATGCTGGAGAAAGGGGTCAGTATCTGTAGGTACAACCACCCGAGGATTCCCAAATTTTTCAACACCAACAGTCCCTTTATTATCTTTTCATCTAAGGAAACCGAGTTTTGAAAGAATCATTCTAATAATGATATTTCTCAAGTAGTTTTAAACTAACAGTCAAAGCTCCTTATGATTGGCATGTGACAATTAGCCAGTGTTCCTCAACATAAAAAAAGCTTGAGCTTTATTGAGGGAAAACAGTTTGTGTTGCGCTTTTGTAAATAATGAGAATAGGTCCCAGGCCCCCATAATTATGGATCCATAGGGGCCAGGAGATCCAGGATTGTAAATCAAAGGCCTATATATCAGCTGAGAGAGAAAGGCCAGCCAAGACAAGAAACCGCAACAACTAGAGCCTGCTCATGCTGAGAAATTTCAGCCATCACTTAGTCATACAGAGCTGATGTTTATTCGTTCATTCATAATCTGATTGTGCTCAGTGGACAGCACATCTCAGGGAACCGCCTAGAGCCTGGGGATCTGGGGTGTGGTCACAGACCATGCAGGAGGCTTCACTGGAGTTGGGAGGCTGAGGGCTTTCCCTGTGCCCTTCTGCTGATAGGGGAGGAGGCGAGGCTGTGAGCATCACCATTTCTTAATTAAGGTAGGGTTTTCTCCCTTCTGTACTTCTTTCATGCCCTGTAAGAAAGGAAAGCAGCAGTGAAGTCGGCAACAGAGCAGTCATCTATCCACATACCCAAAGAGAATTCCACAGAGTGGTTCTACCAAACACGAGGAGAAAGGCAGTTTTGAGGACGTTTGATTATTCATTCATACATTACTGAGCATTCACCATAGGCCAGGCGCTTGGGGCCCAAAGGTATAAAAAACATGTTCCCTGCCACCAAGAAGTTCATAGTCTAGTGGCGTTTGGGGTGTGTGTAGGTGTTTAAGTACATAATACTGAGTGTCACAAGAGAGGTACTGGTCAGTCAGAGGAAGGAGCAGTCACTTTCTTTTTTTTTTTTTTGGTGAGGAATATCGGCCCTGAGCTAACATCTGCCAATCCTCCTCTTTTTTGCTGAGGAAGACTGGCCGTGGGCTAACATCCATGCCCATCTTCCTCCATCTTATATGGGACACCGCCACAGCATGGCTTGCCAAGCGGTGCATCGGTGCGCGCCCGGGATCCAAACCGGCGAACCCCGGGCCACCACAGCGGAGCCCGCGCACTTAACCACCTGCGCCACCGGGCCAGCCCAGGAGCAGTCACTTTCAAATGGAGGGATGCGGGAAGACTTCAAAGACAATGAAGAATTGGTGGAAATACGACAGAGAAGTGGGAAATAGCTTTCCAAGTGGGAGGAACAGTGAGCCAATGCTTGGGAGAAAGAGTATAGGTAATTCAAGAAATGGTGAAGGGGGCCAGCCCAGTGGCATAGCGGTTAAGTGTGCACACTCCACTTCGGCAGCCCAGAGTTTGCGCGTTCGGATCCCAGGCGCGGACTGACGCACCACTTCTCAAGCCATGCTGTGGTGGCGTCCCATATAAAGTGGAGGAAGATGGGCACAGGTGTTAGCCCAGGTCCAATCTTCCTCAGCAAAATGAGGAGGATTGGCAATGGATGTTAGCTCAGGGCTAGTCTTCCTCACCAAAAAAAAAAAAAAAAAAAAAATGGTGAATAATGGGGACAGGTGTGTGGTTGGGAATATAGATGAGGCTAGAATAACAGGTGCAACCAGATCAGGGCAAGCCCTGAATGCCAGGCTAGGGAGTCACGAGTGTCCTTATCTATGACAGTAATACAGCCATGCAGCACATCACCACCAGCAGTCAACACAAGGAAGCTGAATGGGACTGACACTGGGGGAAGGGTTTGTGAGCAGTGCAGGACCCAGGCTGCACTAGTGCAGAGCTTGGTAACCAGAGCTGACCATGGTGAGGATCTGCAGTTTCTAAATTTCAGTGTGGAACACTGAAATGAAGATGTTTGTGATGTGTATGTATGGCATATTGTCAAGAAAATTTGTGGGTTGAGAGATTGAGGGTACATAAAGGACAAATGAAAAGGCTGGCTGGGATCCAACCTAGTTGGAAGAGATCCAGTGATTTGTAAGTAAGATGGTTTCCTTCATCCAACATAGAGAAAATGCAAAATAAAAACATTAGCTACTTGCTGTTTCAAGTGTCCAAATGCTGCTATCAGGCCAAACTGCATCACACTTCAGATGCTCCACCCCACTTTCTGCTCCTGGTCCACGTAGGGGGAAAAGCAAGTCTTACCTGTTAGTCGTCGTCATCATCATCCTCTGGGACAAAAATGTCATGCTCCTCAAGTAGAGCAGCAAAGTTCTTGCTAATGAGCGTCCCGACATAGAGAAAGGGGATCACAATGGAGAACACGCGGAGGAGGCCGAAGGACATCTGCGGGGGGTCAGAGCAACGGCTGTGAGCTCCGAGCTGACAGCAGCAGGACTACAGAAGGCCTGGCCCTCTTAGGGGCATTCCCTCCTGTGGATCCCAGACCCATCATAAGCAACTTCATTTTAAAGTCCTTGGAAAAATTCAGAGCAAGAAAAATAAACAGAAGAGATAGAGTGACTGTTATGGCAATCAAAGTAGATACTGGAAAGAAAAGTATTAGGCACTCCAGACATCTAAAAATTTGGGCACAACCTGGTAACTACTCGCAGATACCTACAGACAAACAGGTGAGAAAGTACTAAGAGAGCTGGACTCTGCAAGTAGAGTTCAGCTCTACTTCAATTAGACACTAAAACACATGAAAACGGATTACAGAAAGATGTAGTATGAAGGGATATTCTATACAGTTCTTGAACAGGTTCCCCGGTGCCTGAGAAATTTGATTTCACCACATTAAATTTTAGAAACAAGTGTGTTTTGAAAAGTGAGCATGTCTTTACACTACAAGACTAGCTATTTAGAAGGACTGGGAGTTTCAGTAAAAGCTCAACATCTCGTATTTTCCTGGAGTTTCAAAAAGAAAAAAAGTTTAGCTACGCCTTTTTATAAGGCAGCTCTTCCCCAACATGGACCCCACACCTTCCTGCTTCTTGCTTTGAAACAACCCTGAACTCACTTGTCTGTGTGAGCTAGCCTATTTTTAAAAGAACTTGTTTTTGTTTTTCAACTCCCACACAGCTCTGGAGTCAAAAAGCAAATTTTTGTTGGATTATAAGGGAGTGTTTCCATTTTACTTAGAAAAACCCAAGGATACTGAGGGCATGTGATAGCATTCAGCGGCGGAAAAAACAGGACCTGGTGGGGGTTGTACCCCCAAGAACCCTGGATTCCAGGACCTAACTGAGCTGCTAGCTTTGGAAACTGGCTGGACCGCTCTGGCCCGATTCTTCATTTGTAAAAACAGTGACTATAATAATTCCCTGCACACCTCTCAGGATTTAAACCTCAGACGATTGCACACCTCTCAGGTCGCAAATCACATGAATTAAATACTAGGTCAAAACTCATAAAAAGATAAGGCCTGTCCTACGTATCCTTTATTTATAAAGTCCTTTCACAATTCGTTATTTCATCCCATCAACTCTTGAAGCAGACAGGGCACAGAGGTTATGTGACTTGTCTGTATTAGATGCAAAAAGCCGAGTCTTCTGGCTCCGCAGAACTAGGGCACCACGCTCCTCACGATAAGCTAGTGCAAAACCCCGTCTTTCTCGGCTCTTCCCCCATCTTCTGTCTCCAAGCACCCAGCTCAACACCGGGATCTCTCTCGTCCATTTCCTCCCGTCTGTCAAAATTAGCCGCACATTAGCGCAAAACTTTGTCCTTGATCCGTCTTCCGATCTAAGCAGGTAGTAGGATTGGTCTTTGCTCCTGTCAATCAGCGCTGACACACACACACACACACACACACACACACACACACTCCCCACAATGATTGGCCTCAGCCCCTTCGCCCCGCCTCCATGCAGACACTCACTTTCACCGGTTTGGGCAAAATGGCGCCGCTGCGAGTAACGATGACTGACCTCCACGGCACCAGGCTCCGACCTGGACCGCCTCGTCCGGCGGAGACATCTCCACCTTTCCTCCAGCTCGGCCCGCTCCGCAGAGCCCCGGATCGGACGGGTGCCAATGCCAGCCAGCGAGCCGCTCCAGAAGCCATCTCCCAGCTCCGCCCCTAGGCCCGGCTCCCAAACCCCACTGCCTGGCCCCGGTGACGCCCTCGGGAAGAACGCCGCCCCAATTCTCGCGAGGCTTTCGGGATCAGACGAGAGGCCCAACCTCCCACTTTGCGCAGTGCTCCTAGTTCCTGTTGCGATGGGAAACAGGCATTTGTCTCTGGCCCGACGTGGTGACGTCACGAGGATGGCGCCGATGCCCCAGTCCCACCCTCTTTCCGGGCGTTGGGTGGGGCCGTCAGCTAGTGTCCTGCGTGTGAAGCCTTGAGATTTCTGTCGTTGTTCCCCACCCAGGACAGCCAGGGCTTGAGAGAGCAGCCCTCAGGTGGCCGTTGAAATAAACTTGAGGAACCGAAATGAGTAAAAAAAAACTTAGTGTTTTAATCGTATAAAAAACACAGTAACAATAAGAAAGATAAAAGCCTGGAGTATCTGCGTATAAAACAAGGTGCAGTGGGCTGTGGGCTCCTGTACAGGGGTGGGAATGCGGCCCCTCTTTGTGGGAAACAAGCCAGGCAGGAACGGGTCCTGGATCCTGGGCCACATCTCAGCGTCCTGGCCCTAAGAGGCTCTGAGCCTCAGCCTCTAGGCCTTGATCAGGCTGCCTGTGACCCCCATAAGGGAGAGAGAGGCTAAGAAGGGGCAGGTTGTGTGTATTTGGGGCAGGGTCTCCGACCAGGTTCTGAATCATCCATTCAGCCACTGCCACCATACCCCTAGGGTGTCAAGCTAGTCTGGGCTCAGCTCTTTGGACCCAGCCAATTTGCCTCCCAGAACAAACGACAAAGAAAACACTTGGCCGATGCTGGTGAGAGTAGCAGTGAAAGGGTCTTGGCAGGTACACACGGGGTGACAAGCAGGCCTGTGAATGAGTTCCCAGGTAGTTTCAGGAGCAGTCAGGAGAGAATAGTTTATCACAGGGTACCGAGAATCCTGTGCCCAAGCTCCTAGAATGCCCAGGACTGGGAACCAAAGTAGCTTTCCCAGGGAGCCACACTGCCTCCCCACCTCTTCTTTAGCTTCCCACTTGGCAGCTCTAGGAGCTAGCTGCTGAGGACAGAGCATAAGGATTTCTGCTGACATACAAAAGCTATGAGCCCCTCCTGGGGCAACATCCAATACCATCTGTTAACAGGGCAGCCAGGGAGAGAGTATGGGCCCCAACACTTTCCGAGCAGAATAAATCCCTTTGTATTGGCTAAAGGCCCTCTCCGTCCAAAAGGCCCTTCCCAAACTGCAGAATGGGGGTCCCATGCCCCCACCCACACCCCGCATGAGGGACTGCAATCCCTTCTGCCACTCAGAAAGAGCTGGGCCCCAGAAACCCCCATGACACAATAAATCTACATTCTCTGATAAGGTCAGTCCCTCAAGTCAACAGTACAGCCAACTTGTAGTATTTAAATGCACACAAGACTCACCATGTTGGAAATTATGGCTGTAGTTTGGCGTGTAGGTGAAAGTCAGGGTGGCCTGTGGCCATGTAATATTCCCCACTTCCTCCATTTCATTAATATCCTCTGAGAGAGGGGCAGCGCAGCACAGAGTCAGGAGACTTGGGTCTTGCTCTGTGGCTGCTGAGCAAGCCACCTCTGGGCCTCAGGAAATAAAGGGGTTGGAAGTAATGATACCTCCGTCCCCTCCAGGCACAAGAGTGGATCTGGAACCTGGAGAAAGCCTAAAAAGCAGGAAGGAGAGAACCCCCCTCAAAAAGCAACTTTGGAAATGAGTAAACATTAAACTCCTGAAAAAGCACTGGCACTGGTGTCCTGACCAGCAGGACGAAGGCAGAATCCAAAGGACCAAGGCTCAGGGCCTATTCTGTTCCTCACATTCTGGCTGGGCCCCCCGGGCCCTCTGCAGCCATCCCTGCCTCAGCTCCATGATCTCTTGGCCATACCAGTCGTGCAGGGTAGAGAAGCAGGAGGTCTCAGGGGACACAGGGCTCTGTCCCCTCCCTAGGAGGAGGTTGGCAGGGCCCTGCAACTCCCACTCAGCCAAGCCCCGCCCTGCTGGCCTGCTGCTCGGTTCTTCAACCAACCCTGTGGGACTGCAATCCCTGGAGCGGGAGTGGCCGTTCTCCAGGCCCGGAGACCAGCGGTCAGGAGCCTGGGGCTTACAGCGGCTGGTAACGGCCCTCCAGGAGGAGTGGCGATGCAACGC
Source organism: Diceros bicornis minor (assembly GCF_020826845.1). Taxonomy (NCBI): domain Eukaryota; kingdom Metazoa; phylum Chordata; class Mammalia; order Perissodactyla; family Rhinocerotidae; genus Diceros; species Diceros bicornis. Next base: position 8,449,582 of record NC_080764.1, read on the forward strand.
CAGGCTCTGGCGGGCATCACGCAACTGGCTTTCCAGCTCGCGCACCACCAGGCGCATGTAGCCAAAGCTTGCCCGGGATAGCGCTTTCACCCACGCCTCCTGGGCCGCCGGCCCATCTGCCGCCAGCAGGTGTGGGCGCACACCAGGGGCGTCGAAGCGGATGGCGAAGGCAAACTCCTCAGGCACAGGAGCCTCAGCCAGCTCCACCGTGCAGCCTTCCAGCACCACCAGGCTCAGCGGGGCCCGGCCCTCTCGACTCTCGAAGGAAAACAGTAGGTTGCCCTTGAGGACAAACCAGCACCTTCGGCCAGTGCCACTGGGGGTGGGTGGAGTCCCTGGTCCCCCCCAAGTGCGCAGGAAACCCGTGTGGTCTGCTGGGGAGTCGCTCAGTGCGTAGTGGGCCACACTCCTCTCGTTCAGCTTCATGGCTCCCGTAAGAACTGTGAGGTGAGAGAGGTGGCTGCAGATCAGAGAGGGAGGCAGCTCCCTTGGCCCTGTGGGGAAAAAAGTGCTGGCTCTGGAAGAGACCTGGGCCCCAGTCCTGTGGCATCTACTCATTTGCTGTGTGCCCTGAGGCTCTCAGTGTCTCCATCTGTGAAATGGGCTAGTCTCCCCTGCCTTTTCTCTCAAAGGATTGTTGTGAGGGTCATGCAAAAAACTGGACATCAGAGGACCCAGAGAAGAGGGTACTATGATTGTATCAGACCAGGAAGTATGGCAGGGCTTTGACGTGGCTTGTAAAATCCAAAGAAACAGGCCTCAGCTGAGCTGAAATGGACTCCAAACCCATAGGAACCATTTTGCTCAAACCATCCCCTAATCTGGGGGCCCCTTAGCTCCAACTCTGAAGCCAAACCTCCAGGGTTTCCCAGACCCTCCTGGGCCCCTGCTGGCCTCTCATTTGTTAATGGCACAGTTGTCCTTCAGTAAGAATCTGCAGCCTTCAGGGCCAGATGCCAGTGGGGTGGGGCAGGCCTGCCTCATTCCTCCAGCAGCGGGGGCTTAGCTGGGGACCTGCTCAGTAAACGTG